>NC_044552.1:130768487-131121612 GCF_007565055.1 Rhinopithecus roxellana
AGTTCAGCAACCAGAACAGTTCCAGATTCTCCCCATGTGTCTGTGGTCCCACCACCTCCTCCGCAAGGGACGCTGAAAGCTGTCTGGTACCCAGGACAGCTTCTTGGGATGAGTACGGCCATTCGCCCTGGCTGAGCCCCAGGAGTGCGGGCAGGGGCCGCGGGGGGCGGGTCGCCAGGCGCCCCTTCCGGCCTTTCTCTGCTCTTGGCGGCGCTGGGACAACCTCTTGGCCGCTCAGCGCCCGCGGTTCCCAGCGCGGGCGGGGCCGCGGCAGAGGCGCCCAAACCGGTTGCACAGAAACAGCGCCACCCGCGACTGCCCGCGGGGCCATCTCTGGCTGCCTTTCTCTCAAAAACAAGGGCAGGGACGGGGGCGGGAGGTGCTCCAAAAGAAGGCGGGCCGAAGCGAGGTACGGCTCCCTGTCCCCGCGGAGGGGCCAGAGCAGGGCGCGCAACTCCGGCGGGAGCTGTCCCGGGTCGTGAGCCGGCCCCGCCTTGGTGGCGGCGCCCCCTCGCGGTCCAGAGTCAGGCGCATCGGCGGGCTCGGGTCTCCAGCCCGGCGGGGCGGAGGAACAGGGTCTGCGGGGCGGGGACTCGGGGCCGTAGCGGGGCGCTCACACGCGGGCGGGGCGATCCGGGGTACGGGCCCTTGGCGCGACTGGCCAGGCTCCCAGAGCGCCGGCGCCGCCCATGGCCGAACCGCTCCAGCCAGACCCCGGGGCGGCCGAGAACGCGGCGGCCGAAGCCGTAGAGACGCCAGGCTGGAAGGCCCCGGAGGACGCGGGCTCCCAGGTAGGCGCCGACCCAGGAGCGGAGGGGCTGGGCCCGCCTTCGGGCTGATTTGCCATGAGGCCAGCGGGTCCCATAGAGTTAAGTAAAAAGTACAATTCTTTAAGTTGTCCGAGTCCCTACCCCGTATCCTACACAAACGAGAAACCCAGGTCATTTCGGTCTACCCTCCCCTCTACCCCAGTGCAGGTCCCATCTCAATTTCTTGTCTTTGCGGGGTGGTGGGGCGAGGAGGAACTGGTTATGTCCCAGAACGCGCGGTGGAACCCTTCGAAGCGAGGGGGTGTAATAGATGCTTGTCTTTCAAGTGTGAATCGAGTCCCCAGCGTGTGGGGTTAGGGCCGCTGCGGTCCCTAATCGCAAGGAGGGGAACCTCGTGGAGGGGCACCTCCCAGACCTAAGGAGCGGGTACCTCAGGCTGGACCCCGGGGCGGTGCAGCCCCTAGACAGGCCGGCTGCAGGTCGACCCGAGATCATGGCACCGGTATTTTTGCATCTCACTCCTACCCTCTTAGAATTGCTTCTCGAAGTTTTCTCTGTTCCGCTTTAGCCCGGAAGTTATGAGATCCGACAATATGGACCAGCCAAGTGGGTCAGCACGTCCGTGGAGTCTATGGACTGGGATTCAGCCATCCAGACGGGCTTTACGAGACTGAACAGCTACATTCAAGGCAAAAACGAGAAAGGTAAAAGCAGTTTTCTTTGTAATTATGCATATTGTGAAAGAGTCCCTGGGTTTCTTACTGAGTTTTAGCTTATCAAAGACATATCCTTTATAATAGAAAAATAAGCAAGTCATCAAAGACTTGTCTTGTTTTCAGACAAGACTCCTCAGGACCAGGGTTCCACTGGGTATTACTTTTCAACCTCTGTTCTCTGATTTTGCTGGATGAACTGGGGTTTGGTGTAACGCGTGATAAGTCCTTTTCCATGGCTAACGCTTCAAGATAATTTGCTGACTGGTAGGATCAGAGACATCGGGAGGCAAGAAGGTACCAAGATTAGAAGCATCAAGTCATAGCTTTTGGTCTGGCTTTGCCGCTATTTATATTTTAGCAGGTCTCTTAGCCTGTGGGACCTCATTTTCTGAATTGTAGGAAAAAAGCATTTACTGACCTTGTAATCTCTAATTTCCCCTTTTATCTCTAAAATTAAGAATTTATTAACCCAGAATATCAGTATTACAGAAAGTGGTTTAATATGGGCAGTGAGCAGGTTAGTAATTTTGGCCTTACTGTTTTAAGATGAAAATTATCTTGAAGGTAAATATGTCAATAATGTGAAGTAAATCAAGAAACCCAGATCAAAAAAGAATAGGTTAAATGTTTAAAGCTGTCAAAAATACACTAAATTTGCTTTCATTTTTATGTCACAGAGATGAAAATAAAGATGACAGCTCCAGTGACAAGCTACGTGGAGCCTGGTTCAGGTCCTTTTAGTGAGTCTACTATTACCATTTCCCTGTATATTCCCTCTGAACAGCAATTTGATCCGCCCAGGCCTTTAGAGTCAGATGTCTTCATTGAAGATAGAGCCGAAATGACTGTGTTTGTACGGTAAGTGGTAGATAATTTATAGCATTGCTGACTGCTAGTTTTACTTACAGTTTAGCTCCAATGCAATTTCAAAAGGCTTTTCACCCTTCCATAAAATTAGGTCTAATGCATTTTGTGATGTTTTCCTACTGGCTTTGTTGTATATGTTACTGAGGTCTGTCACAAGATAATAATCACTTCATTTAATGAGTCTATTGCATGCCCTTCATATAAGACACGGTGCAAATTATATGCCCCCAAAACAAAAGACTGCAATATAGTTAGATCTGAACAAAAGTACTTTAAACAAAAGTCTTAGTTTGTTCAGGCTGCTGTAACAAAATACCATGGGCTGGGTAGTTTATGAAAAACAGAAGTTTATCTCGCACATTTCTGGAGACAAGGAAGTTCAAGTTTAAGGTGCTGGCAGTTTCAGTGACTGGTAAGGGCCAGTTTCCTGGTTCATAGATGGAACCTTCTCAGAAATGTCCTCATGTGGTAGAAGAGGCAAGGTAGCTTTATTGGACATGTTTTACAAGGCTCTACCCTCATGACCTAATCACTTTCCAAAGGCCTCAACTCCTAATACTATCACATTAGTGATTAGGTTTTCAAAATACGAATTTTGAGGCCCAGCACTTTGGGAGGCTGAGGCAGGTGGATCACTTTAGTCTGGGAGTTAGAGACTAGCCTGGGCAACATAGCAAGGCCCCATCTCTACTAAATATATATATATATATATTAGCCAGGCCTGGTGGCACATGCCTGTGGTCCCAGCTACTTGGGAGGCTGAGGTAGGAGGATCACTTGGGCCCAGAAGGTCGAGGCTGAGTGAGCCGTAATTGCACCAATGCACTCCAGCCTGTGTGACAGAGTGAGACCCTGTCTCAAAAAAAAAAAAAATGTATATATGAATTTTGGGGAGACACAAACATGGACTTCATAGCTTTCTGCCCTGACCCTGTAAAATTCATATCATCTCACATGCAGAATATATTCATTCTATCCCAATAGCCCCAAAAGTCTTAATTCATTCCAGCATCAACTCAAAAGTCTAAATTCATCTAAAGATCATCAAAATCAAATCTGAGGCTCAAGGTACAGTTTATCCTGAGGCCGATTCCCCTCCATCTATGAACCTGTGAAATCAAACATGTTATATGCTTCCAAAAAAAAAAAAAAAATGGTAGGACCGACATAGGATAAATACCACATTCCAAAAGGAAGAAATGGGAAAAAAGAAATGGGTAACAGGTTCCAAGTAAGTTCTAAATGTTCAGATTAATTTTCTGTGACTCAAAGCTCTTCCCTCTGGGCCCACTGGGATGAAGGTCCCACTTGTGAAGCTCTGCTGAACAGAGGTTGGGCCCCCAAGGCTTCAATTGGCCCTGCCCATGGCTTTGGGTGGCCCAAACCCACTGCAGCTCTCACAGTTGGAGGGACCCCAGGGGCAGTCCTACCAGGCTCAAATTACACACCAGTGGCCCTCCCAGTCTAGTGTGCCCTGCTCCCATGGCTCTGTTAGCCATTTTCCCTATTGGGGACTCACTGAAGTAGCTTTGCTCTCACTGTGGCCCTCTGCTTGGGTCACATACCTAAGGCCCTGGGCAGTTCCATCCTTCAAGTTGGAGGTAGCCACACCCCCACAGCTCATGTACTGGCAGAGGTGGCACCACATGGATGCTGCTGAAGTTAACTGCCTGCACCTTCCGGGGGGACAGCCATAGCAGCCCCGGCCACACCTCACTCCACTGGAGCTGAACCTGGGGCATCCAAGGAGGGCTGCACTGGAATGCAGGGAACAGAGTGGTGAGGCAGTGTTGGCAGTGAGTTCCATGGCCCCCCAGGTGCCCAAAGACCCTCCTTTGAAATTGTTCTGCCCCCGCCAGGCACTGAAACTTGGCCTGTGATGGGAGAGGCAGCTCATAATTTCTGAAATGCCTTTGGCACCATTCTTCCATTATTCTGGAGAACAGGTCCTGGTTTCTGTTTAGATGGCAGTTCTACATTAATCTCCTTATCAAAGGGTTGCTTGGCCTTACCCTTGTTCTCTCTGGAACAAGCTTTCTCATTTCTTTTAATATGGATAGGCTAAGAATTTTCCAAATGTTTAAGTTCTGCTTCCCTTTTGATTAAAAATTTACTCTTTAAATTCTCTCTTCTTGTATTTAACTATCTAGAGAAGCCAGGCCACATCTTCCATTCCCATTTTGGTTAGAAAATGTTCAGCCAAATATTCTGTTTCATAACTCACAAGTTGTACTGTCCACATTACACTGGGACACAAACACAGGTTCTTTGCCATGTCATGACAAGGATCACCTTCCCTCCAAGTTCCAATAAATGTTCCCCATATCCATCCAAGACCTTATCAGAATGGCCTTTACCTTAAACCACCATGATCCAGTATGACTCCCACCCTCTCCTTAGACTGCCCTTGCCATCCTCAGCAGTGCCTCTGTATCTGTCACATGGTTACTGTCCTCTCCCATGTGACCCTTACAGCAGTCATGTGTGGACCAATCTGGTCCGTTAATACTTGCTTATCCTTTAACTTTCAGAGTGTCACTCTCTTGTCATTTCTGCTCTCCCATTTATTTACCTCTGTTGGCCCCTCCTCAGCTCCCCACCCTAGGATCGCTGTTGACACCTGTTTTAGACCCTCATTTCAGAGCCGACTTATTCTGGGTGATCATTCATATTGTTTCAACTCCCTGAGTCAAATGATTCTCAAATCTATTAAGTGTCTTCAGATCTGATTTCCCTACTTGTTGGACATCTCTCTTTGGGGTTGGGGGAATCAAACTCAACAACCCTAAAAATGAGCCTTCCCCCAATTCCCAAATCTTCTCTGATCTTATAGTGCCTGTCTCAGTTGAGGGCCTCATCAGCCAGATAGGCTCCTTTTTTTTTTTTTTTTTCTTTCTGAGACAGGGCCTTGCTCTGTTGTCCAGGCTGGAATATAGTGGCATAATGATATCTCACTGCAGCCAGGAACATCTGGGCTCAAGGGATCCTCCCACTTCAGCCTCCTGAGTGGTGTGTGCCACCACCATGCCCAGCTAATTTATTATTTTTTGTAGGGACGGGATTTCACTATGTTGCCCAGGCTGGTCTTGAACTCCTGGGCTCAAGCAATCTACTTATCTCAGCCTCCCAAAGCATCGGATTTACAAGCATGAGCTACCATGCCCAGTCAAGACAGCTTCCTGAGCAAGGAATTTACCGTCACCAGCAGCACACTGTTCCTGACAACTGGTTCCCAAATCTGGCCCATTCACCTCAAAAATGATTCAGGGATTTGTTCCCTTCTCTCCATCGCCATTGTGACTTACTTGGGTCTTCATCTTCTAGGGACTGCACTAAGTCATCTTTGTGTACCCTAGTTCTCAGCACATGCCTGGCACTCCCAGTAGATACTGGGATGTTGATTGATCTCAACTGAATAACTTCTTGACTATTTCACTTCAGTAGCCTGCAAGCCATCTTCCCTGCCACTAGTCTTTTCCTCCCCTCTTCCACACTGGTACTGTGATCTTTCTTACAACAATGACAAAAGCCCAAAATCTCTGTCGGATGCCTCTTGTTTCCCCAGGGAAGCTCAGATTGTTGACACAGTGCACAGTGCCACATATGACCTGGCCCAGCTCTGTCTCCAGCAGCTCCCCTTTCCATCACTTGGGCTTCTCACCCTTCACGGACCATGCCATGTTCTTCCACATCTTGTTACCTTTGACCTCAGGCACATTAGTCCACTTTTCCTTGCTAAAATTTCCTTGTTTTAAAATGCATATGATCATAGTACTTACCTATCTCATAGGGTTGCCATGAAGATCAGATGAGTTAATTTGTATAAAACACTTGGAACATGAGCATCAGGCATTCCTAGCTCTAGCACTCTCTTCTCACTCTTTCTGGAGAGCCCACTGCCACCCTACAGGACAAATGACACCTTTTCTGTGATGCCTTCTTCAGTTTCTCCACCTAGCTAGCTACTCTGTCCTGGTGCCCTTCCTTCTATTCTTCTTCTTCTAAGTAATAGTGACTTATTCATAGACGGAAACTTCTTCAAGAATATGACAGCATGTTACTATGTCTATATATTCTAGCCCCTGGCAAGGCAGGCACCATATATGTTGTTTGTGTTCTGAATAAAACCATGAATAGATCATTGTGAAACAACACGCATTCAGAGAACAAAAGCTTATTTCTAATTAAAGGGTTCAATATTTGATTTTAAGGGGAAATAAATTTGAAAACAAATTCCTTTCAGGCAGGACATGCTAAGCATTGATTATTCATTAAGGAAATAAAGAATACATTTAGGAGCCAAAATATTTCTTTCTTTCTTTCTTTCTTTTTTCTTTGAGACAGAGTTTCACTCTTGTTGCGCAGGCTGGAATGCAATGGCCCAGTCTTAGCTCGCTGCAACCACCGCCTCCCAGGTTCAAGTGAGTCAAGTGCCTCAGCCTTGAATCACTTGGGATTACAGGTGCCCCCACTATGCCCTGCTAATTTTTGTATTTTTAGTAGAGACGGGGTTTCCCCATGTTGGCCAGGCTGGTCTGGAACTCCTGACCTCAGGTGATCCACCCACCTTGGCTTCCCAAAGTGCTGGGACTGCAGGCGTGAGCCACCATGCCTAGCCCAAAATGTTTCTTAACCTGTGGTTCAGAATTATATTCAATCGACATGAAAATGATAGAACAGAAGAGTTATATCAACTCACCTGCAGTGTTTTATTTTGTATACATGTGCATGCAGAGATTCCTACACTTGGCAGGATTAAAAGGGAACTGCATGCCAGGAATGGTTCTGGGTGCTGGGTAGACATTGTTATATAAAACAGACATGGTTTGTACCCTTGAAAGATGACACCTCATCTGAAGCGTGGTAGGATTGATTTTTTGCACTGGCACATTGGTAACAGAACTTATACCAAAGAAAGCATATTAGGAAAATTTTTGTTTCTCAGTGTTTCTTATTCTTCACCCTCAAAATCAAATTCATCATGCTTGCCTGTCAGCAGCTCAGCGAGGTCAGTGCTGTCATGATTTAATCTCAGGATGTTTTTGTTTATATACTGTAAAATCTATACTTAAACTTTTATTCTCTTTTCCCACTTTTTGTTTTAAGCTTTTGACTGTCTTTTCTTCCACATCCCCATAGCAACCTCCTGCCTGGATCCTTCCTCACCAGTCTATTATCTATCTGCCTATATTCTAATCCAGATCTGATCAAGTTGCACATTTCTGCTCAACATCCTTGGAAATCACCTCAAAAGGCCTTAGGCTAATGCACAGGGTTCTGCCTTCTAGCTCTGACTCACCTTCCTGGCCTCATTTTATGCCTCACTCTGAAAACACTTGGTATTTTTAGATTTATGGTCTCTTTCCTATCACTCCCCTTTCTTTGTTCAGCAAAACCATCCTCCATTCAAGCCCAATTCAGATGACTCTCCTTACCCCAGATTTAATCATGTCCTCAATGCTCCCACAACACTTTGATCCTGTCCCTGTTTAAAACCCTTCTCAGAGGCCGGGCATGGTGTCTCATGCCTGTAATCACAACGCTTTGGGAAGCCAAGGCAGGTGGATCACTTGAGCTCAGGAGTTTGAGACCAGCCTGGGTAACATAGTAAGACCCTGTCTCTACAGATTTTTTTAAAAAATTAGTTCGTTGTGCACCTGTGGTTCCAGCAACTTGGGAGGCTGAGGTGGGAGGACTGATTGAGCCCAGGAGGTCAAGGATGCAGTATGCTGTCCCACCATATTCCAGCCTGGGCAACAGACAGATTGAGACCTGGTCTCAAACAAACAAACAAAAAACCTCAGGATGTATAGAGAGAACTGCCAAAATGTTTATCTGTTCCCTTGGATCATAAATTCAGAGAGGTGAAAACTATATCATATTCATCTGTAATCCAGCGCTTATTTTCCCTAGGCGGGGGGAAAAGGGGCAATGTTCAAGTGAAAATTGAGTCTGGAAAAGGGGCTTCTACAGGGGTGTCAGTATAGTTCTCTGATCAGCAGCACCGGCATGAATGTGGAAGCTCGGTAGAAATACAGACTCTCAGGCCCCACCCCAGACCTGAATCTGCATTGTAGCAAAATCCCCAGGTGACCTATATGCACGTTAAAGGTTTGAGAAGCACAGGGTAGAGCACTTGAGATTGTGTAGGTTCCAAATCCACCTGTCAACAGATGGGAGGAGGAGATGCATCCTGCTGGGTTTCCTCAGTGCTTCTGAGGTCACACGGAGACCAGGAATCACAGATAGGAGTGGTCAGTTCATCTGCTGACAGAGAGTAGCTTTTTTTATTTTTATTTTTTGAAAAAGAGTATTGCACTCTGTCGCCCAGGCTGGAGTGCAGTGGCATGATCTCAGCTCACTGCAACCTGCACCTCCCAGGTTCAAGCGATTCTCCTGCTTCAGCCTCTCAAGTAACTGGGACTACAGGCGCCTACCACCATGCCCAGCTAATTTTTGTATTTTTATTAGAGATGGGGTTTTACCATGTTGGCCAGGCTGGTCTCAAACTCCTGACCTCAAGTGATCCGCCCACCTCAACCTCCCAAAGTGCTGGGATTACAGGTGTGAACCACCTCGCCTGTCCGAGAGGGAGTAACTTTGAAGTTGCACTTCACCCAGCATTCACGGTACCAGCACCCGCTTTTTGCTTCAGACTGACATTCACATCAGTATTAAAATCATTCACGGTTATTTCCTTTCTCCTTTGTAGGTCTTTTGATGGATTTTCTAGTGGCCAAAAGAATCAAGAACAACTTCTGACATTAGCAAGCATTTTGAGGGAAGATGGAAAAGTTTTTGATGAGAAGGTTTACTACACTGCAGGCTACAACAGTCCTTTCAAATTGCTTAATAGAAATAATGAAGTGTGGTTGATTCAAAAAAATGAACCCACCAAAGAAAACGAATGAGAAAAATGAAAGGAAGTTCCACTGTCAGAGGCAAAACGTCTGTTTATCATAGACACCAACGTGACCTCTAAGTAAAGTGCATGTCTAGTGTCTTCTGTTGAGAATACTACTATTAATGAAGCTTATTTCCAATGTGCCTTTTAATGCTTGAAGTTTTATCTACATACACAGGTAACAGAGGACAGTAGTCTGTAAACATATAAATTGGTCATAACTATGGCGGTCTTTATTTCTGTGAGGATCTAGGGAAATTTCACGTCACTTCCCTCTTCTTCACTGCATCACAATCATATTTCCTTTTTTTTCTTGGATTTGTGTCAGTTGGATGATACCCGCTCCAGATAGTATCAATAAAAATGTTAAAAATTTATCTTGTGTGGAACCACTAGGCTGGCAGGCCCGGAGAGGTGAAATTCAGTTGGACACAAAAATCAAATTGTCTTTTGTGGCTGCCACCATTACATTCTCTGTTGTATGTATTACATTCCCTCCCGCATCCTTCCACTGCCCCACTGCCCCACTGCACAGGAATACTCCATTTAACTCCATTTAAACGTAGTGAATTCATTCCTTTCTTTCTAGTCTCCACTTAACCCCCTAAAAATCTTGCTTTTTCCCCTAAACATTTCACCGAACTGTCACGTATTTTCATTCATTCTTGAACTCATTGTAGGGAGCCCCTGCTCTGTTCCAAGCACTCGGCTAAGGTAAGAAAATCTGTGTCCCAAGCCCCTCATCACTGACTTCCTCTTTACTAACTTCAACAACATCTTTCCACCTCCTTAACTATTTCATTCACCCTCCCACTGTGAACACGACAGATAAGGCCCCTGGCCTCATGGAGTTTACATTCTAGAGGGTGAGGGAGTTCAACACAAATAAGATACTTGAAACTGGCAAGCGTGATGAAGAACCGAAATAGGGCAGTGGGGTAGAGTGTGGTTAGGTAGGGTGTGGTGGGCATCACATAAAGTGGTCAGCAAAGGCCTCTCAAGAGACAGTTGAGACTTGGATGACGAGGAGTTGTCAGATGAAAGCCAGGGGCAGACGTGACAGTGTTAAAGGGAGAGGCCATGTTTGGTACCTAGAACAAAAAGCTGCACACACTGCTGAGCAAGAGAGCACTGTAGGGCACGGTCTTGTAGGGCACGGTCTGTCCTGATAAAGAAAACTGCTGACCTTACGCAGGGTTTTAGGAAGGATTAACAGACTTTCAAAAGCATTTAGGAGTTGATCGAGCTTTAGTTGTGGAGATGCAGTTACCAGAGTGAGGCCGCTGCTGATTAGCATGATTTAGAAGCCTGGTTTGGAGGTGAGGTGACTGATGTGAAATTGTCATTGATTGTTTCTGGTACTTAATTGTTACTATGACCAAAGAATGGTCAGTTTTATTCTGGGAATTGAAGTTGTAGTAGACAACGTGAGGTGTGCCACTCAAATTTACCTTCAAGAAAGTACCAGCCGGCCAGTTGTGAGGGGTGTGGTTCGCTGACAGTCTCCCCTGTTACTGTCTTCAGGGTCCACGCCAGATTTCAAGATAAGGATACACTATTCTATGGGAGAGAGGGGGACCTAGTCAAAACTGAGCAAGGTAGTGGTAGCTGACAGCATGCTTTTTTTCTGGCAACGTCCAGCCAATAACTGAGCAAGGTGGTGGTATAAGACCTAGCCATTTAGGCCAGGTGCAGTGGCTCACATCTGTAATTCCAGCACTTTGGGAGGCTAAGGTGGGAGGATAGATTGAGCCCAGCAGTTCAAGACCAGTCAAAGCAACCCAGTGAGACTGTCTGTCCAAAAAATAAAAAATTAGCCAAGTGTGGTGGCACACGCCTATAGTCCCAGCTACTTAGGAGGCTGAGGTGAAAGGATTGCTTGAGCTTGGGAGGCGAAGTTGCAGTGAGTCATGATCATGCCACTGCACTCCAGCCTGGGTGACAGAGTGAGACCCTGTCTCAGGAAGAAAAAAAAAAGAAAGACCTAGTCATTTCTACCAGCTTGAAACCCCTCTAATAAACAGCCTCTGCTCTGGAGCTTTTTGGTGGGCTGGTAGAGACTCTGTTAGATTCTACAGTTCCTCTGCTCAATCCTGCTTTTCCCTTTTCCTTTCAGAGATGTCACTTCACCAGTTTTGTACTCCTAACTCCATCTCAGCCTAAAATTGGCACAATTGGTACCAGTGGCCCACGAATGTAGGTGGTAAGACAGCATTAGCTGAGTGACTCACTGGCTGGCAGGCTCGGAGGCCCCCATCCCTGGTGGATAGGTGACGCAGACAGTCCCTGGCACAAGAAGGTTGTCCAATGATGAAGACTGCAGATGAAATGGCATGCTGCTACAAGGGAACGCAATGACTGCTGGGTGATTTGGGTGTCTCAAATATGGGAAGGTGGATAAAAGAGACAAGGACAATGGGCTTCCATGGTTATTGCTGAGCTGGATTGACATCCTGCAAGTGGATAATGAAAAACTGAGGTCAGATAACAAAACTAAGTGTGAGCAGCAGAGTCTCTGTGGTAGCTTGCTAACAAGTCCTCATCTCATGCTGTAGCCAAGCAGAGAAAGCTGAAGGTCAAGCACAGGATTCCATGGTAAAGGTAGCTAACAGCCAACAAATACTCAACCAAGCCAGGCCTGTTAGATCAAGGTCAGAATCAAACGTGGGAACCTAAAACATGGGATGGGGGCATTTAGTGGATATCCCCAACCATTTGACTCCCTAGGAGACTCTGAATATTCAGAGCCTGCAGAAGAGGCCCACCCTTCCCCATGAAGAGCTGGAACTACCCTCCCTTCCTGCCTCTCCCCTAACACAAGGGAATTCAGTGTCCAAGGTCTTTCCCCATGAAGCAACAGGTGCCCCTCAAGATTGGTCCCTCCCCTTCTCCTGGCTACCAGGCCTATAACAAGACTTAAGTCAGAACATAACTGATTGCAGCTGAGGGGTCTGATGAGGGAGAAATGGACTCTATGCCAGAGGAGCCACCTAACCTGGTGGCATGTACTGCAGGGGGCAGGGGTATACTCTTGGGACTGGATCCTGAGGGTGCTTGGTCAAAGGGGCTGGGTTTTTACAACTATAAAGGAGAGGGTATATTGACTTGGGGGCTCTCAGGATACAGGATTTCACACCATGAGAAAAATGCCAGGAGATAATACAGACTCACTGCTCTAGGATGGCTTCGTAGAAGCCTAGAAAGAGTGATCAAAATGTTGAAATGCCTGAATGGCTGGGACAAACAATAGAGAAAGGAATGAGAAGGCTCAGGGAAGGGAGCCTGCTGGCATGGATACATGAGGCAAGGGGACCCCTCAGACAATTATGTTCCACGGGAAGGCCCAAGGGACCCATCCTTCAGCAAGGTCGCTGGGAATGCACTGGTGAGCAGGCTTGAGCATCATGAAGGAGCTCAGCGGTGGCTCTCCTCGGCAGGCTGGGGCTGGCAGGAAAGGCTGTGATGGAACTTCGCTTGCTGAGAGCAATGTGGATGATAATGAGACCTTGAAGAGCCCAGGTGGCAGTGCCAGCCACAGAAGCCAGGGTGCCATCAGTATCCTGTTAACCACTAAGCTCCAAATGGCAGCCAAGGGGCCCTGACCTGTAAAGTCTCATGGAAATAGTTGGTAGAACAAGGCATTCCTAGGGACAAAACAGCTGACTAATCAAAAAGGGTAAGGCTTTATATATAATCAAAAGCAAGCAAGAACTGATGAGCAGGGGACTGAGAGAGATCACTCCAATTAAAAAACAAAAACATGATTCCTTGCCAGTTTCTAGTTCAGTTTTCTGACCCAGAGCTCATTAATTGCAGAGGTGACTGTACCATAGGGGAAAGTTTCCTGCAACATTTCAGCAGGTGTACACAGTAATGATCCCCTCATTCTTTTTCTAAAGGATCTATGGCCGTTTACTCAGGTGGCTCTACCCTGGGGAAAGAGGAATACCTGGATACGTCAGGGTCCAAGTTAACATCTGATACCCACAAACCCAAAGTGTCATTACAGTTCCTCCTCTTCCCATTAAAATGGGAGCATACAGAGGTTAGAAAGTAAATGTAGTTCTAATCAAAGTTTGGCTTACAGCAGATCTCCTGGGCCTGCAGGTTATCTGATTGGTTATCTGCCTAATTCCTGAATGTATAATTGAGACTGACATCCTTGGCAGGCAGCATAACCCCTACATTTGTTCCTTGACCTGTGGGGAAAGAGTATAAGCTTCTAAACTCCATCTCCTCCAATCAGGGCAGTAAACCATAATCATTATTGCCTTGAACAGTGTTTTTTAAGCACCTCAGGTGAACATCTGCTTTTGGCCATGATGATGAAATGGGAACCCAATTTACCCATCCCTCTTAAACAACTAAAAACGCAGACAAAATATATGAAACAATGGTTTTCAGACACTGAAAGTTCATAGTACAGGACTGTGATCTCTGAGAGAAGGGGGAATAATGAGGTGAGTCCAATGATTGCTCAAGCTAATGGCCTGGAGGCAGTTTCTAGGCAGCAAAACAGGGAAAGGGAAGCCAGAGACCAGTGGTCCTGTTGTGTTGAGCAGATGGAGATCAGTGTTACTGGAGGCCAAGGTGAGTAAGAGAGGAGAGAAGGAAGCAGCACACACACACAGTGCTGTAGATCTGCAGTGGGTCCCCTAGAGTCCTTGGTTGAATGAAGGTGTAAGAAGCAACTACCTAAGCCAAGAAATGAGTAACTGGAAAGTAGTAGAGCAAATAATTTACAGATCATCTACGGGGCTGCGAAAAGTTTGGGTTTCCATTAGCCATAGTAGAAATAACTCATAATGCATGGGTCATCAGGCGAAGTCCTCCAAAGGGTGTTGCCTTAGTTTTGAGGTCAAATTGTTCCTAGACCAAAGGCTTATTTGGACTTCCCCTAAAAAAGCTTAAAGGCAAGCCTTGGAAGGATCAAACTAATTTCAAGAAACTTAACAGTGACTCAGAATAAAGCCCAATACCATTTATAGGAATATAACAAAATCCATCAACAAACAACATAACGCTCATAATTCCCAACATCCAGTAAAAAAACGTACTGGAAACAAAGAGAAATATAAATTATGGCCCATAATTAGGAAAAAAAAAGAGTAATCATTAGAAGTAGACCCAGAAGTGACACACATGAAGAAATTAGCAGCTTAAATTATGTGATGTGGCAGATCTTATGTACTGGAGGTAGGGGGAAAGAAGATGCAGTGTGAACAGATGACAAGGCCCAGTGAGAGAATCACAGTGCAGGTCCCTGGGGCCCTGAAGCAAGGTGGTTCTAACTGCAGGAGAGAATCATATGCTTTTTGTAAAACAGCCTCTGCTGTGCTACTGGGCCCTGGTAGACGCGGAACTTTGAGACCCAGTGATGCTGTATCCAGAATTGCCCATCTTAACTAGGTCCTGTGGGAAGCACCAAGTCATAAGCTAGTAGGATCGGCAGCCATCCATTGGAAGATGGAAATGATATATACAGGAGCAGTTCCAAGCTGGACTGGAGGACATAAGCAAACTGCAAGAGCAATGATCCCAACCACCATGTCTGCACAGTGGCACTTTTACATCACCCCTCCCTATGGTTGTTGGAGGCCCTATATAATCCACTGAAGGAAGAGGAATGCACGGGCTTGGTCATCTTATTACAGAATAAGTCATCTTACTCTGTAGTTGCAAGCTGAAAATGGACCCTCACTCAAAGGTGACATTGAAAAACGGGAAAAAAATTGCAATCTTACCATAAAAACCAGGCAGAATTTTTTGAGGTACACTGGATCATTCACTTTGTGAGGGAGGACAGGTAAAATATTTATGGAAATAGCAGAAAATGGCCTCCCAGCTGATTAGGAGTTTGGGAGGAAAAAACATGGATGATTAGGAGGTCTGGGGTAGAGGCATGTGGATGGGCATATGGAGTGGACACAGAACTTGAAAAACTATGACATGTTAATGCCCACCAAATAGCACCCACCACAGAAGAGGCACTAAACAACCAAGTAGACGAAATGACTTAGCCTGTTCTATTAGCTTTTGCCAGTGCCCACCTCAGTGCTGGTAAAATGCATACACAAAATGGCAGTGGTGGCAAAGATAGAGGCTATGCATGGAACCCAGCAACATGCACTCCCACTTACCAAGGCCAACTTAGACACTGCTCACTCTCACTCTCCAACCTGCCAGCATTAGATACCAATGCTGAGACCCTGATGAGGCTGTGAGGACCAACTCGTCACTTGATAGCAAATTCACTATGGTGGGCTCATTCTTTCCTAGAAGCACCGGCAGTTTACTCACACAAGGACAGACTTCCTATTCTAGGTATGTGGTTCCTTTTGGGCCTACAGGGTCCTGAACACAATCTAGGGACTTATAAAAACATCTGATCTGTCAACATGGACTTGCTGAATACGTGATCTATACATGTTAACACCCAATCAGGGAGAGTTCGCCAATGGCCATAGGATCCACGTCTCCCATCACATACTGCACCACCTAGAAGCTGCTGGCCTGATGGAACGTTGACATTGCCTGCTTTAGCGCCAGGTGGGAGACAATACCCTGCCAAGATATGCCGCCATCTCCTGCACACAGTATACTTATTGAATCAGAAAGCCTGTATGATGTTGTGTCTACAACAGGAATATATAGATTTCAGAACCAAGGAGTGGAGGCAGGAGTGACCCCACTTACCATCACACCCAACGAACCATTGAGGGACTTAGTACTTCCCACGCCTGAAACCCTGGGTTCTACAGCATCAGAAGTCCTAGTTCTCAGAGAGTGTATACCTTCTCTAGGCAATATTGCAAGAATCCCATTGAACTACAGTCTGCTGCTACTATGTGGGCACTTTGGACTCTTTGTGTTCAGGGACCAGTAGGCAAGAAGTCACCATCTAGTCAAGGGTAATTTAGCATGAACTGCAAGAGTAGGTAAGCCTGCTGTCAGAGGATGGGGGCAAGAGCAGTGTGTGTGGAACTTAGCAGATCCACTGGAGGCACCCTCTGTACTCCTCGCCCAGCTGTAACTGAATGGACTAGTGCAGCAACCCTGGTCTGAGAAGGGTTTGGCTCCCAGGAGCTCAGGACCCTCAGGAATGAGAGCTTGGTTTATACTATCAAAAAAGCCACCAAGACCAGCAAAGATGACAGTTGAGGGTGAGGGGAATTTAGAATGAAGCAGGGAGTAATGAGGACGAGTTGTGGTTCCAAAACCATTTGCAGGAAGGTGCTCTAGTTGGTCCTACCAAACTCCTCTTTCAACAATTATCCTCAGAAAGATACTGGAACAGTCACTCTCTGCGTGTTTTTGGGGAAATGGATCCACAGAGGCAAGGGGTGGACCGTGGCAGGCATGGGGAGGTGCCATTTAGATCCCCCTTCAAGACAAGACGTGCCATCCAGCTGCAAGGAGTGTGGGTAGCTGGCAGCCACCAGCTGCTACTTCACCAGGATCCACCTTAGCTTTCAAGCTGAGGTCACACTATTCTCAAGACAGGGGTTGGTGGCCAGTGATTTCACTAAATTATGGAAATTGAGAGCATGCTTTTCTCTGGGGGGCTCTTGCCAAAGACCAAGCAAGGCAGTGGTACCAGGACCTAGCTGTTTCAGTCCAACACAGGACTCCTCCAATGAGTGACCTTTTTCCCAGAGTTCCCCTGGGATGGCCGATCGCCTGCTCTCCCTGCCTCGTCCTGCTTCCTCTTTTCCTTTCAAAGGTGCTTACTCCAATAATAAAACCTTTGGTATTCTAACTATCTCAGTGTCTACTTCTTGAAGAATCTAAACTGGCAGTAGGACCATGCCCCTCACTGATAGCTCAACCACATTTTCTATCTTTGGGCCTCCTTGTCTTTACCTAGCACATGAGAAGCATTTATTAGGACTTCTTTTTCCATTGCTGAACAAATGACTACAGATTGCTCTACTCCTTGTTCTGTGAGTAAAGGCTGGCCGCTGTGGAAGGTAGGTCAGAGCAGGCAACTGAGAGAAACTATTACAGTTACCGAATGGCTTATTAAGGAAAGTGGCGCAAGAGTCAGGTCCATGTTTCATTCAAATGACCCTCTGTTCCCCCAACAATATCCTCACATCTGCCAAAGCAAATTACCCTGCTGTGCGTATTTGATGATGGAATCAGCATCACATGCAGGCTGAACCTCTACTACGGCAGAACCAAGAAAGCCACTCTTTCCCCTCTCTTCTTAAGATGCCGCCCTGATGGGTGGGGAGAAATATGGAGACACAGAAACATCTCCTTTTCACTGTGATTCTCCTACGGAATATACTGTCACCCCCACAGGAAAAGCAAGAGTTCAATCAAGATTCTTCAGAAATAGTATGATGGCAGAAAGCAGATCACATTGAGGTTGTTTCCAACTAACAGACCAAACAGTCATTTGTTTCTCTCCCCACTGATAGTAAAAATAAAGTGGAAATAATTTAGGGCTGGGGCTTCTGTCTATGATTATCTGGGACTTAAAGTATCAGGATATGAGAGCCATCAGATCTACCCCTGTGGAGCTTTTGAATAAGATGTGGTCCGTAACAGAAGCGGGCCCCATGGAGTACAGTAGCCGTGCGGAAGGTGCCATGTTTCAGGGATGAGTCTCGACTCTTCTCTCCCTGTATTTCATCCATGCCTGTGAGAAGTTGTCACATCTCTCCACATGCCATGTCATCTGAACCGCCAGGTGATAGGTTATTCGTATTTTATTCCAAAGTCCATAGGACACGATGTGGAGTTGTTTCTCCACGTGCCCTGGTAGATGGTGCCATCCAGTGTCTGTGATGTTCCACCTCCTCTCTGTTGGGTCCTCACCTCCCCCAGAGACCTTCTGGTCTCACCGCTTTTCTGTCTGTGTCCAGCAAAACACTCAACAATTCTGTACAAGAAGACCTATCTCATTATTAAAAAAAATACATGTATAAACAAAAAGAAATGTTTCAAATATTTACTTTACAATTATTTTATTCAAAGCAAATTAAATACAAATGTGTATTTTTCATTAAAAATGGGGATCTAAAAATAGTTTTATAATTAGTGTTATGTTGTTTTATCTTTGCATAAATTATGTATTAAAGGTTTCTGATAACCATATACATTCTAGTCTTTTTTAGGCAGCTATGAGAAGATTTCATATTCAAAAGCCAATGCCAGTTTTCTAAAGAACAAACGATCTTTGTGCCAAATTAGTAGACAATTGCTCCAAATCTCTGGTCTTGATTTCTGGTTGTGTGAAGAGCAGTGTTTTGTTTTTTTTTTCAGAGAAGGGAAAGAGTCTTCATTCTTTAGGTTTGTTTTTGCCTCCAAGACATTTCTAAATGGGTATCTAAAGTTTTAGTTTATAAGTCTCATAATGATTTGACCCGTGCAGTCCAACTTTTAGATACTTTCATACCCCCCAAAAGCTGGCAGGTGGTAGTTGCACTAGATTCAGACCATCAGTCTCCACATTATCATCCTAGGTCCTTCTAATGAAGATGACAATCCTCTGGCTTATTTAACAAATGAAGTCTAAGTACATAGAAGTTAAGGGAGTAAGGGTGGGGGTAATGAGATTATTACATTAAAATAAAGACTTGGCACACTTGTGTCCCATGTCTAAAATTGTTGAAAATCTGACTGGAGAAGATTATAAGATAATTAGCAACTCAATTATTTATAAACAAATATAAAAACACACAAACCAAATGATGCAAAAAAAACTTTTTAATCTAAAAATTCATTTCCCAGGGCTAACTAATAGCCAGGCCCTACCAATTTTTATCAGTTTATTTGACTAACAAGAGCTATTCAGCATTTTCTTCAAAGTAAGATAATATATAATAGATTTTGATAAATCTTTCTGAATTAGGACATGATACTGTAGGCAGTTCAAAGGAAAAAAAAAGCCATAACTTTTTCTTTGGTGTAACCAAAAGGATATCCAAAAGTTAGCAGATGTTGACATTTCAAGTGACAGGAAATTGCCTAATGGAAGTTTAAACTCTGGTTAAAAACAACAACAAAACTGTTGTAAAAGGAAAAGCCCCACCCATAGTTCTGTAGTGCAAGTTTTCAAATTTAATTCTGAAAAATAATTTTATTTCATAGGCAGAAAACAAATTCCAGCAGTGTATCACTTACTCCTCTAAAACCCTTCCCCTCTCTGTATGTCCACACCGTCACTTCAGTTGTCAATGACCTCAGCTGCTACTCAAAGAGGAAATTCATTAAAAAATTACCCACACTTCTAAAAATCAGGCTACAATTGTGTGTATGTGGCTGCATAGCAGCAGGCACCAGGTTACAGCGTTGCCACTTCTACATGTTTGTCATTTTTACAAAAAAGAAGCAAAGTCTACCTCCCCTAGAAAAAAGTACCTGAACCAATTAGTCACTTAGCCCCTTCCCAGCCTCTGTGCTCACCAGACCTGCCTCACCTCAGCAGCACACGTGTGCATATATCTGTGTGTTCTGTGCATTAAGATCCAGCAACTCTACTGCCTCTTTCTTAGAAGTAACATCTTCTCCTTTCTTACGGAACTCGCTGATTTCCATAAACCTAATGCTCTGAAAGCAATTACCATCTAGTCCAGAGTAACTCCGTTACTCTATCAAGCTTAACTCTGGCTTGCTTTCTTCTATTTCTGTACATGTTGTTTGTGTATACATGTATTTTTTAAAAATTAAAATGTGTTGAAAATGCACAAACACACCCAGCATTCAGCAAAAAAAAAAAAAAAAAAAAAAAATCTTCCCCAGGAAGCACTTTCAGAAGTTTAAGCTTCTACTTGTTCTTAAGCCACAGGGCAAGTGCCAAGTGAGTCCTAAATAACTCTTCAATCACACTGCAGGGCTGGCAACCCCGGGCCCACAGCACAGAAACAGCGTGGGATCCCCAGGTGAGCCAGGGAAGGGCGCCTAGCAGGCTTCCTAGAGTGCTGCATTGCTCATCTCCTCCCGTGTCACCTGGGAGAGTTATGTTCTTGGCCCTAACTCTCCTCGCTCAGAGAACCGCCACACTGCGGGGAGGGCTCTCTGCCCTCTGCACTGGCTGTCCCATCCACGGGGCCGGGGGCCTGGGGCTGCAGAGAGGCGGCAGGCCCCTCCCCACAGAGCAGGCTGCCCTCGTCCATCTCCTCCCTCGCCAGTCCGTCCAGGGAACATCCCTCCGCAGCGCCCAGAGCCCCGCGGGCTATGCTGTCCACAGGCTCCACGGCCTCCCCTTCTCCCTCCGAGATGACGGTCATGGGACTGCTCTGGATCCGGTTCCGCATGCTGTACCTGCTGCTGGCGGCACAAGGCGGTGTTCGGCTGCGGCCGTACCTGGGGCCGGAAAAGGACAGACTCCGAGGCATCAAGCCTTCATTCCTGGCCCACTCCTCCTGCGCCCTTCTGTTTTTGCTTGGGGAACAGCTTGACGGGCTCTCGGGAGCATCTGGTGAAGGTTCTGACCTTGACCTCTGGAATCTAGGGTCTGTGTTCTTGAGCATCTCTGCTGCAGACATGCGGGCGCTGGTGTCTGAACGACTGCCCTTTTTTAGCAGCAGAGCTTTGAAGTTGTCACTGCTGGTGCTGCTCTTTCGGATGCTTCTCTGAATCGATCCCACTTGCTTTGGAGAGGCCAGGCTCGGGGCAGCGCCGGTGGGTGTCACGGGCGGGGAGGGAGAATGGTTTCGGGAGTGGTCATCATCTGAATCTCTACGGCCGAGGACTTTCCTTTTGGATCTGAGATTTAATAACATTAAGAAAAAGGTTAATTCCCATGGGACCACAGACTGTCAGCCACAACCACTCTGCTTCTCTTATCGCACCTTCAGGTCACCATCTACTTAAGATTCACTTTCAAAAAATTTATTTTTCACTGGGCACAGTGGCTCACACCTGTAATCCCAGCTTTCTGGGAGGCCAAGGTGGGAGGATCACTTGAGCTTAGGAGTTCAAGACCAGCCCAAGCAACACAGTAAGACCTTATCTCTATTCAAAAAAAAAAAAAAAAAAAGAAAGAAAAATTAATAAATACATAATTATTTATTTATTTAAGACAGAGTCTTGCTCTGTTGCCCAGGCTGGAGTGCAATGGCACAATCTCAGCTCACTGCAACCTCCGCCTCCCAGGTTCAAGCGATTCTCTTGCCTCAGCCTCCTGAGTAGCTGGGATTACAGGTGCCCGCCACCACGCCCAGGTAATTTTTGTATTTTTAGTAGAGATGGGATTTTGCCATGATGGCCAGGCTGGTCTCGAACTCCCGACCTCGGGTGATCCGCCTGCCTCGGCCTCCCAAAGTGCTGGGATTATAGGCGTGAGCCACTGTGTCCCGCAAATAATTTATTTTTAACTTTGGAAAATTTCAAACACTCACAAAAAAAAAGAACAGCTCATTGCAAGACCACATGAGCTCATAACACACCTATGATAATCATGAATTATGGTCACCCTTCTTTTGTCTCCACCCTCCCTATTTGAAACAAATCTTAGACACTGTATTAACTTACTTTGGATAGGACTAAAAGTTTTAATAATGGCCAGTTTTCCTTGATCTCTCCTAGATGGGCTGATCCGGAGTGAATTTCACATGCTGACCCTCCTTTCTTTCTATGCTTCCTTTTCTTGTTCCATGCCAGAATATCCCCTGTACTAAGATGTACCTCACTCCAGGTCCTAGAACAACTCCTCAGCTTCACATTCTCAGTTATTTTAGAAGTTGCCGTCAGACCAGTCTTCCTCAGCTCTTCCAGGACCATGTGCCAACTTCTAAAATCCAGCCTTCCAGAAAACAAAGGTGAACCCTCTGTGCCAGACCCTGCTTCATGACTGACTCAGCAAAGCTTGCACTGATCAAGAAAATGTGAGGGGTGGGGTGGGGTGGGGTGGGGAAGACGAAGGGGCAATCAAAGAAAGTTGAAGGTTTCCTGTCGATATTTCTTGTCCTAAGTCTCTAAGAAACTCACTGTTCAATGTGCTTTCCATTGACAGTGACAAAGAGATGATAAAGCCAACGAACCAAGTGGCCCCTTGCTGGTCTCTTCATGACAACAACTCAGTGTGTGTCTCTTAGCTAAGTGCAGGACAACTTGCTTTAAGGAAACTCGACACAGTTAACAGAATAAAGACGTAGGTATATCTCTTTTCCTGCTATAAAACTGTAGAACATGCAGCAGGGAAAGGTTGAGAGTATGATTCTGTACATACAGATTAAGAGTTGAAACCAGACTCTTCCCACCTCTCGCTGCGTGACCTGGGACAAATTACCCATGTGTGCTGCGCCTCCTCACTTATAAGATACCAACCTCACAGGTTTGTGAAGATTAAGTGAAATAAAGAAGCTACATGGCTCCCACTGCTAAAGCTTCCTTGTTCCGTCGCCTTGGACAAGTTAACATTTCTGACTGTGTATTTTTCCTATCACAAAAAGGGGAATAACAGTATATAGGTCACAGTTTGTCAGTACACACGTGAATGCAGTAATAGCCATAATTGGTCAGGCATAGAGCAGGTGCTTAACAAACCTTTGAATGTCACATGGAAAATGGATTTAGTTTTTACGTGGCTTACACAGCAAGACTGAGGGCAAGATGCTCCTATGCTGGCTGCCCTGGGCTTGGTGTTCCTGGGGTCATCTCCATTCTTCTGGTCAAAAAGATGCCACTAAAGCAGAAGTTGGGAAATAGTAAGGACCCAATACAGAGTCTGAAGGGTGGCCATAGTGGACAGGGCACCAGACTCTTTGGGACCTCAGAACACGACCTATGGTACAGGTTTCATGGTCCCGCTCAGTAGTCAACAAGAGCAGTGTCCTGATAAGAGTTAGGACCGGATCACAACACTACAGACATCCTAACATCTCAAAATTGTAGAGCTAGAAAAGACATTAGAAATGGTCTGGCCAGGGCCGGGCGCGGTGGCTCAAGCCTGTAATCCCAGCACTTTGGGAGGCCGAGACGGGCGGATCACGAGGTCAAGAGATCGAGACCATCCTGGCTAACACAGTGAAACCCCGTCTCTACTAAACACATACAAAAAACTAGCCGGGCGAGGTGGCGGGCGCCTGTAGTCCCAGCTAGTCGGGAGCCTGAGGCAGGAGAATGGCGTAAACCCAGGAGGCGGAGCTTGCAGTGAGCTGAGATCCGGCCACTGCACTCCAGCCTGGGTGACAGAGTGAGACTCTGTCTCAAAAAAAAAAAAAAAAAAAAAGAAATGGTCTGGCCCAACTACTTTGGGTTTCAGAAAAGGTAACTTGTTAGTGTGACAAGTAGGACTTGAGCTTACAGCACATGGCCTCACCACTTACATGGTCTACTCCCCAAAGCAGCTCTGCTCATTTCATTCTTTTAGGTATTGGCTGGTGAGTTAATTTTTAATTTAGTTTTTAAATGGTAAGGGTATGCTGAGATCCATTAAACAAGTCACAACTAAACTTGATTAAAACTATGACCTTTAATTGTAGACATAGAATTAAGAAAGAAGATGGGGTGACCAGCCTGAGCAACATGGTAAAACCATGTCTCTACTTACAAATACAAAAGCTAGCCAGGCATAGTGGCACACGCCTATAATCCCAGCTACTCGGGATGCTGAGGCAGGAGAATCATTCAAATCTGGGAGACAGAGGTTGCAGTAAGCCAAGATCGTGCCACTGCACTCCAGCCTGAGTGACAGAGTGAATTGGACTCTGTATCAAAAAGGAAAAAAAAAAAAAAAGGAAGAAAGATGGGATTTTATGAAAGCACTGTCATCTCTCAAGAGCAGGTGCCCACTAAATAATTAAATCTAAACGTACAAACTCTTTGCCTATACATACACACAGACACACACACAAATATGTATTTTTAAGGAAGACGGCTATAAAAAGTGCTTAAACCGTTAACACTGATTTAAAAACTAATTACTTCAATAAATATAAAAACTTCACACCTCAACTGGTGTTCTACATTTTCCATCTGGCTTTAAATCTGAAGTGAATTAATTTGCATTATAAAATTTGGAAGCTGTGTTCCAACTTAGAGATTCTTTATTTTAAATTATGAGCTTAAGCGCTGAAGGACATAAAAATAAAGCCTAAAAAAGCACATACAGTAGATGGATTCTTACTATGTCTGCTAATTTATTCTCAACGCTACAACAGAAATTAGCATGTGTCCTCGCTCTCTCTCTGCAATCCATTCTTAAGGCCTACTTGGCTTTTACTTCTCTCATACGTGCACTGAATAATACAAACTGACTGATTTCTACCTCTGCAGTCGATGTAATGCCCTAGTAAGAGAAACCACACATTTTTCAGTGCCTTAAGAAGGTTGCCAAAATATAGAAGAGGCTTTTGGCATATTTTTGGGAAAAAAATATGCAGTAATTTGGACCTACAACAGTTGGGTTTCCTCACTGGAACCAAGTATTTAGTATACAGAATGACCAGGAAACGCAATCTTCTCTGTGGATGGCTATTATAAATAGATAGATACGCCTGTATATTTAGCAACCCAGTGCATTCCATACTAAATGAAATACTTTGAGTCTTGGAAGAATCTTCTAGTGGTTAAATACCAGTTGGTTTCATTTAATTCAGGAAATATTTGTTGAGTGCTTCTTATGTGTCCAGTGTGGTTAAGAGTTAGAAACATCTGTGGGAACTTCTAGAATTGCCACTCAAGTTTCAAAGGATGCATCATTTATCATTTCTCTGTTTTGAGAAATAATTGGATAACTAGCGACCTTTTTACTTCTAATGAGATTAAAGAAACCAGTCCATGTTAAAGAGGGTAGTCTTTAGGATCTATTATACCAACACTAGAGGAGCGATGTAAAGAGATAATTCTTGAGGAGCCCATTAATTCACCTGCTTCGTTCCCCCTGCACCAAGTTAGATGTTTATGTGTGACATGAAGAACGTCGGGTAGGTACAGCACTATGTTGTTCATCTTATGCAATAGCCTTTTCAGGGAGAGTCCAAGAATTGGGAAAGCAATGCTGACATAAGACCATTCACACACAGAATCAAATGATTCTATAGGATGCTTTGTTTCAGGAGGTTTAAAAAAAAAAAAAAGGATCTTCATTCAGGGCAAAATAAGGCCTTAGCAGCATAAGGACATTCATTAGAGTTACCTGGAAATACCGTGGTAAAGAAGTCTAGAAGGAAGCAAAAGGTTTATACAGCATTACGGCTTAACGTACTTGCACATATACAGTTATCAGTTTTCACAATGACACCGTTGTGGGAGTACTCAGCTGTTTACAATCAGAAAAATGATGCAATAAGTAAAACTTTAGTGCTAAATCATATTTACCCTTAAAGGTAACCACATATAAAAAGTACAAACAGTTCAGGCCATTACTTTGAAAATTTTACCCTTTCTTTCTTTGTTTGTTTTTAAACCCAACGATTTCTGATGCCAGTAGATGGCACTAGTGGTATGCAGTAACCAGCACAAATCATTCTTTTGCTCCCGCTTAAAGGGATGTACCCTTGTATAGAAACATTTAAGCAGCCAAAGAAATTGCACTGTATAATTGTGGTTTTTCTGTAAAATGAAAAAAAATTAGAATAAACTAAAACATCTTTAGGAAGAGAGTCCCATGGAGCTAGTCTGTGCATCCTAAGTCCACAGAACACAGCATTCCTCCTCCTGACTGCACTGTCAGCCGCTTTAATCCGACTCTTGCTAATATACTCTGTCTTATGACTGCCACACTACACCCCTTGCCAGGAAGAGCAGCGCCTACCAGAAGGTATCACATTGCGCCTCTGTCCCCAATGTCATAAAAATCAGTGAAACAAAGTAAAAGAGAAATTGGAGTCAGAGGAAATAAAACTATAAAAATCAACAGTAAAGTTAAGGAGTCATGATTGGGTGACAGAAGAAACCTCGGGGAAAAAAAGTAAATTGAGGTGCTGCTTGAAAAGAAGGAATTACACAGTAGATTAAAGTCAAAGGAAGGAGTTTGAAATACCTGTGAATAGCTGCAAAAAGGTCTTCTGTGGTCCTGGGTCGACTGGGGGTCATCACCTCATCACTCCCGTCTTCCTTGAGGAAGTCACAGGCCTCTGAGGATGAACTGGCTGCGGTGGTCTCCAGCACCCCAGCTACGGAAAATCAGGCAGGCCCACAAGATGCACAAGTGACTAGAATTTCAGTCCTCAGCCAAACTTCTAAATATGCTGCTTCCCTGCAATTCCTGACAATGTGAGAACCACAGGGAGATGCCATAGGTCTGTAGTTTGATAGTTCACAAAGAAGGGGGGAAATGACACTAGCTTGAGAGCCAGAGCTCATTCTTTGTTAAAGTATAGAACGCCCACGGCATCTCTCTTAAATTTTGTTGCAACGTTTCTTTGTGGCTCTTTGGAAGTGAGGTGTTACCCATTGCTATTTAATATCCAGCCTGCTGCAGATCATCTCTGTCCCCCTATTTTCTGCCATGCCTTTAGGTCTCGATTTTAAAAATAATAACAAAATGCAAAGCTGGTAACTTAATCTGTGTTTTTGCACAGGAAGCCTACATACTGCTAGCTTTAACACCAATCTGATCTACCTGGGTTCTTTCCACGTGTAAGCATTCAACAACCCTATCTGGTTCAGCTGCATATGGGCAGAGGGCACAGGAGAGAGAAGCCAGGAAGCCAGACTCACCTGCTCCGTCCTGTTGAGATAGGCAGCTCTCCCTATCGCCCCCAGCATCCGCACTGTTCTCAGCTGGCTCCTCCTGCTTGGGGGCTGGTGAGACATCGGGCTGAACCATGGGGACATTGGCTTCCACTCTGCCGGGAGACACGGATCCTGCAGCTCCTCCCTCAAGAACCGAGGTGCCAGGGTGCGTGGCATGAGAGCCAGCTTGGGCTGTAGAACTCTCTTTTGCCTCTCTGCTGTGCACAGAGCCCTCCTCTCCCCTCGTGGGGCTGGGCGCGGCTCGAAGGGCTTCGCTCACGTTCTCTGCGGGCTCCACTGCAAAATCTTTCTGCGGAGGTGGTACCACCAGGAACAGTTTGGGCTTCTTGGAAATGGGGGGTGGCTTCCTGCTAGGTGAAGAGTCTGAGAGTGGGGTGGTGCTGGGACTGGGCCGAGCCTCTGCCTCCCCACCGCTCGAAGCTCCAGGGCTGTGGCTCACAGGGCTGCCGCGCTCGGCCGCACTGCCATGGTCACCCTGACTCGAGCTCTTGGCAGGCGTTGGAAGCGAGCTTGTCACAGAGGCAGGCTGGCTTTCACTCTCCATTTCATTTGTGCTATTTCGGGATTTCAGGAAAGCAGATGGCTTTAAGTGGTACTGTGGAGCAATTGGAGTTCGTTGTTCCTGAGCTGTTCGTTCAGACAACAGTGCTGCCTCGGTGCCTGAGTTCTTTCTCACCGGCCTCAACTGCACCATCTGCAATGCTTCCGTGGTTATCAGGGGCATGGGGGGCCTGCTGGTCTCCTCCTTGGTAGAAGGCGGCCTCAAGGATCCCCGGGAGGATTCTGGCTGGCCAGAATTTGTGAAAGGCGGCCTGGTGTCTTTCATGAATTTGGGGTCAAGAGGTGGGGCGGGTGGGGGCTCCGCGGAAGGTAAGAGAGGTGGGGGCAATGGCAAGGACACAGGTGAATCTGGAAGAAGGGGGCTCAGTGCAGTGGGTGGGGGAGAAAGGCACCAATCAGGTGGGGAGCAGAAAGGAGTGAGAGCTTCTGGCGGCGGAGGGGGAAACACAGGAGAGTGAGGCAGAGGAGAACCCTGGGAGCAATCTGTGACAGGAGGTGGGGGAGGAAGGAAAGGAGACCTGTCTGCAGGACAAGGGAATGGAGGAGAGGGAACAGGAGGAGGAGGAGCCAGGGGAGAGCCCACGGCTGGATCCAGTTTCTTCATAGTGCCACTTCCTTCAGTAGAAGTATTAGAGGAGAGAGAAGTGGACGACGAGGAAATGGATACTGAAGATATCAGAGAGGACTTCCTTTCTGGTACCCTGGGCTTGGGCTTCCCCTTCCCATTTGCTGGTGACAATGATTTTAAAAACACAGGCACAGGGGTGAGTGCTGTGGGTGTATTCGACTGGCTGGAATACCCACTGGATGGAGAAATGACTCTGTGTGACTTCTCTGGTGACATGATCTTTGGTTTGACTGAACCACTGGGCACTTGAGGCATTGTGGCTCTGGACCCTTCTTGGACATGGCGGACTGGCCCGTTCCCAGTGGGCACCCCGCTGCTGGTTGAACAGCCCCCTGCTGGGTTCCCCAGATCTTCCTGCATGCCCGTGTAGTCAATGTAGTAACCCCAGGGGTCCGTGTACTCTGACTTGACACTGCTCGTGTCACTCTGCGATGGTGTGGCCCCACACAGGGAGTAGACATTGGGGGTGGTGGCGGAAGTCATGCTGCTGCCAGCACTGACCGTGCTGTGGCTCCGGGAGCGGGGCAGCCAGGGCTCTTCCAAGTCACTGCAGGGGCTCTGGGAGGGTGAGCTGCCATCCTTGCCTGGGAGGCTTAGCTGCAGCGAGTGCTGCAGTGTGGCGATCAGGCTCTCGTTGAGCACCTGCCCGTTGGACTGGCCACTCTTCTTGGGAATCCTGCGGAGGGAGTCTGTCCGGGAGGGTGGCAGGGGAGGCTTCTTTGCTTTCTTCAAAGAGATATTTCTCGATAGGGATTTATCCTGGTAATTGGACCGGTCCCCTTGGTTTTTCTGAGCTCTTCCATCAAAAACATTGACCACGCTGTGCCTGGGGTTCCCAAAGCCATCACCACTATTGCACAGATTCCCAGATCCATGTCCAGAGTCAGTGTGCACAGATGTGCAGTAGCCATCGTGGTCCTCGGAATACAGCGACCCGGCATCCTCTTTGTTGGACGTTTGGTCCAAACTGCAGCTGCTCATGTTACTTGTGGGAGTGGAGTAGCCAGGAGTTGCTAAATGTGGCTTCAGGGGGGATGCCCTTCCATTACCTGAGGACTTGTATTCCCAGGGCTCCGAGCTGCTGTGCCCTCCACCCCCTGAATAACTAGATTCACTCTTGCCATCCACATCTTGGGAGTGGGCTGGGAAGGCTGGGTTGTTTCTACAATTATACGGCATGGCTTGGGACACATTCTCCCTATTTGCTGGAGCATTTAGAGAGACTGCCGAGTCACAGAGGGACAACAGTGTGGGTGCACCAGGGGAATGAGGGTCTAAGGCCTGTGAAAGAATGGTGGTGTGACCCTCATTCCAGTGGCGACCGGGAGACTGATGATCATCTTTCACAGCATGCCTGGAGATGAGGTGGTCTCTGGGTTTTATCCTTGCATGTGATGAGCCAGAACTTCTACTTTCCCGCTGCCCTGCACTCTGAGCAGTGTGAATAGCAATGACCTCGGAAGAGGAAGACAGTGTGGCATTTGGGATGATGCTGGTGGAGTAGGCTGCATGAGGAGAAACCACACATGCTGGGCTCATTACATTTTCACTCTCAAAGTGTCTCAGCTCTTGGGATTTGGGTCTCAAAAGTGTTCCAGTCTCTGAGGCACCTCCTAAATGGCCTAAGTTTTCATCTGCTTGTGGGTGACCTCCCTGGTAGAGGAATGTGCCATCCATGTCTCCTGCAGGTCCCAGGGCACCCAGCCTCGGCTCAAGAGACTGAATGTTTGCCCTCGCTCCAGAACGCGGAAGACTATGGAAGCCAGCATCATTGTTGAGGCGGGAAGGGAATATGATCCCTGCAGAATCGCTCAGCACAGACATGTTGCCAGAAGAACCTGAGAAGTGGCCCATCTGGGCAGCAATGCCTTGCCCCTTCTGTGCCCTGATTCTCCTCATGGAAGGTGGTACGACCTTCATATCCTCCGTCTGACAGCTGGAGTCCCTGGTTTCTGAGCGCTGCCCAGCAGACCGATAGCTATTGAACCTTCCTAGCGCAGAGTAGTGATCGGGGGTGTGCACTGAGTGACCATCGACATCATCTTGGCCAGTGCCTGATGCTGGAGATAAAGCAGAAACAGGCTTGTTACCTGAAAATAAAATCCATAGTTCATCGCCTATACCCTCACCCCCTCTGACAGAATTTTTTAAAAAATTTTCTATTTGATTTAATGTCCTTTCTCCTGTAGGTACCTAAGTACATTTAAAAAGTTACTGATAGCTCTAAAATAAAAATTCTTGTCATGAATTTCAGGTACTTCTCTTAATTTGTACCTCCAGTCCTCCTATGGCTTGAGTGCCGCATATGGAATTCTCAGGTAATCCCTTCAAGATCAAGGCTGCTGAGGGCTCGGAGGAGGATTTACTTTGAAATAACCACCTTTCAGTAAAGTCTTCAAGGTAGCCTTTCGCCCACTGGGTGACTGTGCAGACCATCTATCAAGCAGTGACACAGCTTTCCCAAAGGCAGATGAATGTAGTAATTGAACAATAGGGCCACAGAGATACCATGTTTGAGGGGTACTGGTATAAAACAGTGTTAATTACATTAATTCTTTATGTCAGAAGGAAATTCTAAGGCAAAGAAAACTGATTTACAGGCCCATCTGTGTTCCAAACATTTCATTATCCATCTGAAGTCATTATCTGTCTGTTGGTGACATTCAAAATTCAATAGCAATCTGTTGTGTTCTGGTGGGGGAAACCGGCAGGAACTGATCCAGTGAACATTTCCTCAAATTAGGATGATTTATTTGTTGGAGTTTCACAACCAAACAGAGAATACTATGTTTAAAAAAAAAAAGAAACACAAGGAAGGGCCAACAGAGAGGGACATGGACGAGGTAAACCTTAAGTGTAAACAGTTAGATTTCAAGCTACCCAGGAAAGAACAGAGTTATAAGGAAAAAAATAAATAAATAAATAAATCACAAAGAACCTACCCAAAGTGTACTGAGAAAAAAAAAAGTTAATCCTTACGACAAATCAAATCTCTAAAAATAGTAGTAAAACTATAGTTCTCCTTATGTTGTCTCCATCCAACAAGGGCCCGAGAGTATCTATCTATCTCAACACGGGCTTTGCTGAGCAACACGAGTCAAGCACACCCCTCTGTGTAGGTGAACACCTGGATGTGACCCTAGGGGTAATAGGGTCCCTAAGGCTTCCCTCTCCCAACACATAATCTAACCAGGGCATGGGCTGGATAGAGAACGCCTTTTGCTCACTCAGATAGCAGCGAGTAGTACTGAAATGGCAGCAATGTGCTTGTATCAACCTCAAAAGAGATGGCACCCTGGAAGGAAGGATCCTGGCATAAAGTGTTCTTCTTCACTGTGATGATGGAGAGGAAATTTTATACTTGTATTTTTAGGAAAGATGATCTATTTCCTCTCTCTACCCTCTTTCAAGTACCCACTCGCTGAAGATAGACAGACACACAGACAACACACACACACACACACACGAGGCTGTCCCACACAGACAGGGAAAGTGGGCAAAAGGGCAGGACAGAAGAAAAACCCACTTTGAGGAGGTGCAAAGTTTTGCCATTTAGTAATTTAGAAGATGGGCGGTTGACTGGTATTGGTGTATCACTGCATACAAGTTCAATTCCAAACACTCAAAATACCTAATTCCATTCAACAATGAGTTTTGAATGTTTGGAGTTGACCTTATACGAATACATTTTTTTCTTTCAAAACTGTACTAGTTTTTGCATGGAGCTAGTGGTAGATTTTTAACTGTCTTTAAGTAGCACAAACAAAATCCTGATACTTTTGGGTAACAGTTTTAAATGTGAAACCATTCTAGGCATGTAAAAAAAAAATAGAAATATAGCTATTTTATCACCCTCTACAGCTAAGTATAACTTTCTTATTAAAATAAAAACATTTCCTAAAGACCTTAAAAAGCATATGAAAAACTAATATATCTTATCACAAGGACCACCAAAATTCTATTCCCAAAACAGACCCTCCAATATTTTCACAGTATAAAAAGTTTCAGAATATGATAGGAAACAGATGAATGCTATAGAGGCATATGTCATTTTACTGTGCGTAGCTTTATTGTGCATTGCAGATAATTGTGTGTGTGTGTGTGTGTGTGTGTTTAACAGATCGAAGGTTTGTGGCAACCCTGTGTTGAGCAAGTCTACTGACACCATTTTTCTAACATGTGCTTACTGTGTGTCTCTGTGTCACGTTTTGGTTATTCTTGCAATATCTCAAACTTTTTCATTATTGTTAGATCTGTTATGGTGATCTGTGACCAGTGATCTTTGATATTACTATTGTAATTGTTTTGGGGTGCCACAAATCACACCCACGTAAGACAGCAAATGTGATTGATAAAAGTTGTGTGTGTTCTGACTGCTCCACTGACCAGCTGTTTCCCAGCTTCTCTCCCTCTTCTCGGGCTTCTCTATTCCCTGAGATAAAACAATAATGAAATTAGGTCATTAATAGCCCTACAAGGGCCTCTAAGGGTTCACGCGAAAGGAAGAGTTGCATGTCTCTCACTTTAAATCAAAAGTTAGAAATGATTAAGCCTAGCGAGAAAGGCATATCAAAAGCTAAGATAGGCCAAAAGCTAGGCCTCTTGTGCCAAACAGTTAACTGAGCTGTGACTGCAAAGGAAAAGTTCTTGAAGGAAATAAAAAGTGCTACTCCAGTGCATACACAAATAAAAAAAACAGCTTTATTGCTGATATGGAGAAAGTTTTAATGGTCTGAACAGAAAATCAAACCAGCCACAACATTTCCCTTAAGCCAAAGCCTAATCCAGAGCAAGGCCCTAACTCTTCAATCCTGTGAAAGCTGAGAGAGGTGAGGAAGCTATAGAAGAAGAGCTGGAAGCTAGCACAGGTTGTTTCATGAGGTTGAAGGAAAGGAGCCATTTCTACAACATAAAAGTGAAGCAGCAAATGCTGACGGAAAAGCTGCAGAAATTTATTTAGAGGATCTAGCTAGGTTAGTTGATGAAGGTGGTTATACTTGACAACAGGTTTTCAATGTAGATGAAACGAACTTCTAATCATCTAGGACTTTCAAAGCTACAAGAATAGTCAATGCCTGTCTTCAAAGCTTCAAAGGACAAACTGACTCTTGTTAGAGCCAAAGTAGCTGGTGACTTTAAGTTGAAGCCAATGTTTCTTTACCATTCTGGAAATCCTAGCGTCCTTAAGAATTATGCTAAATAGAATCTGCCTGTGCTCTATAAATGGAACAACAAAGCTTGGATGACAGCATGTCAGCTTACAGCATGATTTATTGAATACTTTTAAGTCCACAGTTGAGATCTACTGCTCACAAAAAAAAAGATTTCTTTCATTTACAGTGCACCTAGGCTGAGGGCAGTGGCTCACGCCTGTAATCCTAGCGCTTTGAAAGGCCAAGGCGGGCAGATCACCTGAGGTCAGGAGTTCGAGACCAGCCTGAGCAACATAAAGAAACCCTGTCTCTACTAAAAATACAAAAAAATTAGCCAGGTGTGGCGGCGCATGCCTATAATCACAGCTACTCGGGAGGCTGAGGCAGGAGAATCGCTTGAACCCAGGAGGCAGAGGTTGCAGTGAGCTGAGATCGCACCATTGCACTCCAGCCTGGGCAACAAGAGTGAAACTCCGTCTCAAAACAAAAAATTATACACACACACACACACACACACACACAAATACAATGCACCTAGTCACCCCAGAGCTCTGATGAAGATGTACAAAGACATAAATATTTTCATGCCTGCTAACACAACATTCATTCTGCAGCCCATGGCTTAAACAGTAATTTTGACTTTCAAGTCATAATTTTGTAATGCACTTTGTAAGGCCAAAGCTGCCATAGACAGTGATTCCTCTGATAGATCTGAGCTAAGTCAAGATGGAAACCTGAAAAGGATTCACCACTCTAGCACAGTAAGAACAATTTTAATTCATGGGAGAAGGTCAAAATATCAACTTTAGTAAGAGTCTGGAAGAAATTGATTCCAGCTCTCGTAGATAACTTTGAGAGGATTGAGACTGAAGTGAAGGAAGTGACTCTAGATGTGGTAGAAACAGCAAGGAACTAGAGTTAGAAGTGGAGCCTGAAGATGTGGCTGAATTGCTGCAATCTCATGATCAAACTTGAACAATGAGGCATTGCTTCTTACAGACAAGCAATGAAAATGCTTTCCTGACATGGACTCTACTAATGAAGATGCTGTGAACATTGTTAAAATGACAACAAAGGATTCAGAATATTATATAAACTTAGTTGATAAAGCAGCAGCAGGGTTTGAGAGACTGACTCAAATTTTGAGAGTAGTTCTACTGTTGGTAAAATGTTAGTAAACAGTATTACGTGCTACAGAGAAATCTTTCAAGAAAGGAAGGATCTGTCAATGTGGCAAATGTCACTGTTGTCTTATTTTAGGAAATTGCCACAGTCATTCTTACCTTCAGCAACCACCACCCTAATCAGTCAGTAGCCATCGACATCGAGGCAAGAACCTTCACTAGCAAGAAGATTACAACTGTCTGTAGGCTCAGATCATCCTTAGTATTTTTTAGCAATCAGGTATTTTTATACTGTACCTTTTTTTTTTTTTTTTTTTAACATAATGCTACTGCATACTTAGTAGACCACAGCACAGTGTAAACATAACTTTTATAGGTGCTGGAAAACCAAAAAATTCATGTGACTTGCTGTATTACAATATTCACTTTATTGTAGTGGTCTGGAACTATAGCTGCAATATCCCTGAGGTATGTCTTTAGACAGAACAAACTACAAAAAGACAACTACAAACAAGTGTAGACCACTTAGGTGCTGCTCAAACTTGATGGGATTTATCTGATTTTAAGATGTAATGTATCGAAATAATTATTTATACTTTTATTTATTAATAATATTTTGAATTTCTAAAAAATATATGTAATTAACGATGCTGAGGATTTACAAGTCAGTTTATTTAAGGTGTAGGCTATACGTTTTTAAAAAGTCTTGTCAAGTAGTTTCTTAGTATAAACTACCAAAAATTATTCATAAAGGGATTCCTTTAGATGAGGCCTTTTCTGCTTAGAGAATATGTATAGGGATAAGTTCAGCAGCCAAGTGTAATATATATATCAACAAAATAATCCTATCTGATTCTAAAAAATGAAACCTCATAATACAATGTTCAGATACATTTCTGTACAGATTTAAGATAAAAGAAGAAATTCAAAATGTCCAATTCACTGAAATGAAAGGCAACAAATTTTAGTTTATAAGTTTTGGAAGTAAGCATTAAATATCATACCTTGATTTTAAAGTGTTACATATTGGGTAGTCTCCATTTTATTATTATTAATAATAGTCTATTATTTATGGATTTTGAAATAAAAACTGCATATAATTTAGCATAATATACCTTCCAAATTCATGGAAGTCCTCTCTATGGTTAGATTTTTAAAAAAATCCAAACCCCCAGGCAACTTGGGCAATGCCTTTGGGACAGGGTGCATCTTTCCTAGTGAATGCCTTTCTTTTGGGCCATCATTTTCTTTTTTGTCTAATTTGTTTGTTACACTTCCCCTGTATATCTAGAAGAAGACTAATTTTAAAGAAAATATGAAGTGTCTATTTTTGATCATCATTACCTATGTATGATTTGATAATATTGGTAAAAAAAACCTTGGTAGTTTTTAAAGTTTTTTTTTTTTTTTTTAAGTTTTTTTAAAGAAACCTTGGTAGTTTTAGACTTCCAAACCAGAGTCCTTATAAGTGTAAAATATTGGGAAAAAAGGCAAGATCAACCAGAAGTCCTGAAAGGACAGAACAAATAAATATGTAAGCCAATATTTTTGCTAAATAAAGCTGTATATAAACGTTAACTCCTCATTCTATCCAGTAATCCTCCAACTAGCCTATCTATAAAACTAGAGTCCTTGTCTAATTATCTTTTTTTTTTTTTTTTAAACTAGCTCTTCGATACGGTTGTCTCAGTTGACCTCCAGTTCTAATCCAGGTCATGTCATCGACCGCAATGATATTGACTGTCTCATGTCTGGCAACAGTCACAACCCAGACAATGTGGGGAAAGCTATTTTCTTCCCTCCAGCATTAGTGGCAGTTCCATGTCACATGTAAAAGAAATGAATGTGGATTCCAGGGATTTTAATCACTGATTTAAAAAATACTAAATTTACAAAAGAGATGATTTATCTAGCTGGCCAGATCACTCTAGTAAGATCAAAGAAACAATTGACCTATTGGCTTCCATACTAGTTGGTTCAGGAATGAAAGTGATAAACTTTCGTAACTCTCATTCTAGACGTCATATGACATACATACACAGACAATGCATATGGAATACTTATGTGTATCTGCATCTTTATTTGGACCACACTATCCTTCTGATCTTACGAAGGGCCTAAATGCCTGTCTTTAAAGTCACTCCTTGAAGGCACATCTCCTAAAAAGACCAGTTAAAGTATAAATGTTGCTGGAGTGCTTTAGGAAATTACTCCATAAACTATCTACTGAACATATGAGTACAGATTGGTTTCCAAATTAGTTAGCTGTCACTTCAAGAATGGAAAAAAGAGTCTGAAAGAATAGGGCATAAACTGAGAGGAGAGAGAGAAAGCACACAGGTGTCCTTAAGGTAGTTTGAGGGAAGGTGCCTAGAGACAGGTAGCCACAGAGGAACTAGGCCAATAATAGCAGCAGCATGTAGGGCACGAACCAAAGACAGACTTCACAATCCCCCAGGAGCAGCTGCAGTCTTGCCTTTGTTTGTAATAAACCAATCCATGATAGAATAGGGCGAACAATTGTATACCATCTGGGTCACTGTGGCTGCCTGCAGCAAAGGCAGAACATTGCTATTCTCATCTGACTTTTGCTACAGCATAGAAGGTGGAGAATGTGTACTATAAAAGTGGATGGCCATAAAGGAGAAAATGCCAGCTAAAGAAAAGTGAGTCTGTGCTCTCTAATACAAGGCATTCAATCAGGGGTGTTTGGGAAAACAAACAGAGACGTACACTGTCTGTAGCATAGCCCCCAGAAGCTAACATGCAACCTCAAGGTGCTATCACAGATATATCACTATTACTGGTTACACTCATTTTGACTAAAAGACTAACTGCAAACTTTAGAAATAATGACTCTGAGTTTCTAGAGTATAACTTTTGAGAGTAAATAAAAACATCAGGTGAAAGTAACTATTAGGAAATAAGTCCACAGGTTGGCCAAAGAGGAAAGGACACATTTCAAGACAGGTAGTATTAAGTTTCCTATAATAATGACCACAGTAGCTATGATGTTTATGGTAGTACCAGGTACTAACCAAGTACCAAGGGCTTCACATGCATAAATTGTCCTCAAACAACCCTAAGAGGTAGGTTCTATTAACATCACCAAGCCCGTTTGTTAAATGAGGAAGTAGACTCAGAGAGATGAAGTTAACTGAGGTCACCCGGAGAGCAAGTGGCAGAGTTAGGGTTCAACCAAGCTGGTTGGCACTGGAGTCCTTAGTCCTAACCCAGGAGCTATGCTATGGTGCCTCTGCAGACATTCTGATATTATGGGCCCTATTAGAAAACAGTGAGAGGAAGTTAATCTAGAAAGAAAATGAAAGGATTATCCAAAACATTTATAAAGATAACCAGAAACAAAGTGGATAAGTAATTCAACAATCCTCTTCACCAGCCAAAATATTTTTTTTTGTTTTCATCACAGGTTGAACATAAAGGACTAAGAATAAAGAAGCTATGAAATTGTTTCACTGAAAGTAATAAAGGCACTATCGAACATAAATGACTATTTCCTATATTTACCAATAATCCCAGACTGTAGTTTCTGATGACAAAATGCCACCAGTAGTGTCATTATAGTTATAGTGGAAGTCCATATTCATAATTTGATGTCCTAGAATGACTTTTCTGTTTCATGAAAACTTAAGATATAAATGAAAAGTAAATTTAATTGTGGGAATAACCAATGCTCCATGTCACACAGCGATGATGAGGTAACTATGAATTTCTATCTTCCCAGTTAATCGTTTTCATGTAAGCTCTTCCCTCTCCTTGTACCTTCTCCCCAAAATTCAATCAACTCTCTCTCTCCATGGGATGTTAAGATCTGCACCTAATGCCTCATTCAGGAAGGAAGCTGGCCCGTTGGGCACCAAACGGCTATCAGAATGTATCGATTTTGTAAGCACCACAAATGAGGTTAGCGCAGTAAGGCCGAGTGGCAGTGAGGGGCAACAGAATACAGTTCTGATGAGCCATACCTAGCTCCTTCTGTATGTTGTCAGGGACTCCTGTAATAGTCTTTCTCCTTTTGACTTTCTTCGGTCGTCTTACCAGAGAGTCTGTGTAAATTAGAGACCGCCGAAGGCTGGCCTGGCGATCGAAATTCTCCCCTAATGTAGAGTAGTAGAACAAGCAAAGCAATGTTATTTTCAAGCAAGCTGACACCATGCACTTTATTCCAGAAGCTTGTTGTAAAATGATAAGGAAGTATTAATAATGTTAGCCAGTCATATGATGATGAATGCTGAAGGGCAAAAAAGGAAGGAAAGCACATTATCACAGTAAGGCTGTTTTCCAAGTTCTACCTTCCAAAGGAAGCACCTTGATCTCATTTTCAAATGAGCTGGAGTAGCAAATGCAAATTTAATAACACACTGGAAGAGTTATTCTGTGTTATTTAACAAAACAAAATTTTGGAAGTATTTCATATATATGCTCTGGTCACCAAAACCACTCTACATTAGCGTGTAGGTGGCGACGGAATGAGTATGTTTCATTCATATGGTCATCTTGCAGAGACCAACACTAATGTCTTGCTTTATGTGATGAAATAAGTAACTTAATAAAGATTTCTTGAATGAAAAGCTTTTTCTTCAATCAAGGAGGCTGACAATTTGGATAGACTGTGGTAATTGCTGTGGTGTGACATACAACTGTAGTGAAAAATGAAATGCCTTATCATGATAAAGTACTTTTACCACAATGAGACCCAGTAGCACTGCTGTTGTTAAAGGTGAACTGCTTCTATTTCATAATTACTTTTCAAAGTTGATCTTAATTCAGACATTTCAGGTGATTTTGCAGTCAAACCTGGAATGCCACATCATGGGACTTCTTTTTTTCCTTCTAGAGTATCGGTGTGTTTGATGAACACATCATGAGAAACCATACAATAATAAAGTATATAACAGCATCTCTTATTGATTGGTCTATTTTAAATTACCTGGCAGTTGAAAGTCTTACAGCACTGACCTTTTTGAATGGTTATTCTCCTCAAAAAGTTATTTTTAAATATACATATATATACACATACACATTATAAACTTCCATCATTTTACGCATAAAAGTATAAAAATGTTCACTCTTAGCATTACTGACACACATTCAATGTAGGTATGTTGTGGACAATGTAACTTCTATTTTGGTAAGAAAAAATTGGGAACCTTATCTAATGAAAAGAGAGAATAAAACATCTGAATGATCAAAACACATTTCCCCTGCTGAGGAACAAACTTATGTAAATGCTTGCAAACTTACAAATGCTTACAACCTTGTCACTAATGGAGAAAAACAGAAATGACTGAGAGAAAACCCTTAAATACCAGAAGGTGCCAATGCTGCGAAAAACTGGGTCACTAAGTGCAATGGCATAAATGGTGCATGTGAGAGGTAAGTCACAATGCAGTGCTTCATTAATTCCCTGCAGCAGAAAAAACTTCCTTGTACCAAGACATTAAGAACAGACAAAACATTAACAGAAAGTTGCACTTAGGCCAGTGTGGTGGCCCATACCTATAATCCTAGCATGTTGGAGGGCTGAGGTGGGTGGATCACTTGAACTCCGGGGTTCAAGACCAGCCTAAGCAACATGGTGAAACCCCATCTCTACCAAAAATACAAAAAAGGTATCTGGGTGTGGTGGTATGTGCCTGTAGTCCCACCTACTCAGGAGGCTGAGGTGGGAGGATCACTTGAGCCTGGGAGGCGGAGGTTGCAGTGAGCCGAGATTGCGCCACTGCATGCCAGCATGGGCAACAGAGTGAGACCTCCATCTCCAAAAAATAAAAATAAAAGAAAGTTGCATTTAGTCTCCAGTTTTGCTTCCTAGACAAAAGATAAAATCACCCAAGCTCCAAGAAAATTAAGAAACAAACCATTTGAGGATGAACATCTAAGACACACGTCATTGAAGGCACCAAATGCTTGATCTTGCATCATGACCTAAAAAAAGTCTGTATCTTCTGCTGGATTATACATTTTTTGAGGGTACAGACTGTGATGCATGTACTTTAGCATCCCCCATGGCACTCAGCTAATGCCTGGCACAAAGCAGTTATTCAATAAATATCTGTTGAATTTAATCACTGCCTTTAATTGAAAAATGGCATTCATCAGTCATGCTTACTATTTAGAAATAGACTTGAAAGTCTCTAGGCATACTCTGGCTCTGGAGGCTGCCCGATTAACGAATTGTTCATTGCTCAATTAAACTATGTTAAATTTAAAACAAAAAAAAAGAAATAAACTTGGATAGCTCAAACACCAGTACAAAGCCAGTTTGTAAAAATTCTTTAAGTATGTTTATCCAATACACTTATCTTCCAGGTGGAAGAGTTGTTATCCCACATAGCAGATTATAGAACATATTTATAGGTACATATTAATTTAAATATCTTTTCCTCTTCAAGTTTTAGAACATGCTGAGTGGCCACAAGACTATAACTAAAGGGATTAAATCAGTTTTCAAGCCAGCAGCTCATGGTGCTAACATTCTGCCTCTATGCATGGTGGGCTGAACTCTGGATTTGAAATGATGTATTTATTGCCATTTTTTTTTTTCCTGCTGAGCCTTACTAGGAAAATCAAACTAGAGGCTCAATGCTCACCCCAACAAATGAGCACATGACAGTTCCCTAGAGGAATTTTTTTTTAATCTCAAATATCTTCTAGGACTTTAGAAATATATAATTTAAAGAGCAGGAAGCTGTATAACCTATGTCAATTCAACCACTAAAAGTGAAAATTTTAAATGTATTATTTCTTTATAACAGATTAGAAAAATAATTCTTTAAGAAAATATGTGTGTATGTATATATGTGAACACACAGATGTAGAAATGGATCAATAAATACGTGATTAGGTATTATATTTACTTTTGGCATTTCTGCAAAATGTTAATCATCTGATTAAAAGTAAATTACATTTTGACATAACTCATATTGCTCTTTGTTTATTGTCATTCACCTTTCCTGTGTAGCATTTTAAAGGCCTCTCTTTCAACTCTAATTCATCTCTACTTAGTCATCAGACAGGATAGAATTAAAGCTCAGAGACATGACACTGTCTTCTGTTGTGACAATGTAATTCATTGGAAGTAATTCTTCATTCCTGAAACTCTACTCTATTTTAAATCTCTTAATCTCAAGATAATGCATTTCACCTTAATTCCATTAAGGATTGTCATATTTCATTGCACAATCTTCTTATCTTATAATATTATTTCATAGGCACTTAATTATATATAATGTAATTACATTTCTGCTGCATTTAATCAATCAAATAGTGTAATTCATTTTCTTATAGAAAAAAGCAGCCATGTATTTTATTGACCAGTAAACATTATACTTTGTTCTAAAACATAGTTATACTTTTAAAAATAATCTTTAAAAAATATTATCTAGGTAAATGAGAAGCATATTCAGAAAGATCAATAACATTGTTTGCTGAGAAAATGGCTTAAAATGCCCTGCTATTCTTTTAAGATTTAAGTAAAATAAATGTGGAAAAATATATACTGAACTGAAAATAATTCATGTACTTATTTATTAAATTTCTATGGAATTTAAAATATGAGTTCTAAATGTAATTTCTAAATATCCGGTAAGGTTTTGAAAAAAATCTTCAGTGACTGTGAAGATGCTATTAGCCCCTTACAAGCTCACCAATGCCATGGCAAAACGCTTTCTAAAGCTTTCTAACAGCAGTAGCCTCAGAAGCACAGCAAGGATGCTATGGGTTTCCAGAGTAAATGTTCAGGAAAACTCACTCTTTTTGGTCACCTAGTTTTTTTTGTTAGCTTCTGGCCTTAAGGGCCCTGCTTTGTATGAACTGATTATCAATGACCACTATTAGTCATCTATTTCCATCGAACATACAATTCAATTAATAGTTGAAGCTATTAACTCTTCACATGTCTATTTTCACTTTGTGCCCTCCCCAAACCATTAACCCATGCTCCTTGTGGGCTATGGAGGTGATAAAGCAGGAAAATTTTGATTCTTTTTTTTTGAGATGAAGTTTTATTCCTTTATGCCCAGGTTGGAGTGCAATGGTGCAATCTCTTGGCTCACTGAAACCTCTGCCTCCTGGGTTCAAGCAATTCTCCTGCCTCAGACTCCAGAGTAGCTGGGATTACAGGCACATGCCACCATGCCCTGCTAATTTTGTATTTTTAGTAGAGACAGGGTTTCACCATGTTGGCCAGGCTGGTCTCGAACTCCTGAACTCAGGTGATCCGCCCACCTCAGCCTCCCAAAGTGCTGGGATTACAGGTGTGAGCCACCATGCCCAGCCGATTCTGCTATCTTTTTAGTAGCTCTCCTAAGTTCATGAAAGATCATCTTTGAATTATATGTACCTTGTTGTCACCTTAATTGTCACAAATGATTACAGGCTGAGTATAATATTCCATAAGAACTTGAATTTCAGGTTTGGCAATTAATATTTGTAGTCTAGCTTAATACAACATATTCTGAAAATTTTATATTCAGAAGAAATTTTGAATAAGTAACGTCTCTTTTTTTCTACTTTAGGAAATTTCTAGAAAATCTATAATTAGAAACATCACAAAATAATTATTTCTTTACTTCTGTAAATATTACTTAACCCTTTAGAAGGGAAATATATACTTTTTCTTCATACCTAGGACCACATTTACAAGACGTTTTTATATAACCAAAGGCTTACTAAAAAGCAATTTAATTAAAAGAGACACTCTTAAGATGAATGGCTGGACCACTGAGTTCTTTGACACCAGTGTTTGACGACATAGTCTTCTGACCCAACAAGCAGTAGATATTTCATATGCACACATACATGTAGTTTTAATATTCGTTTCATTAAACAAAGAGCATGAAGTTGGACCACAGCTATTCACCTTTGATACAACAATGAAATGCTAACAGCGTATATCAAAAAGCTGTAGTCATTCTCCCAAGTACATTCTGAACCTGTCTGGCTAGCAAAGCGTACCAGTTATGTTAATAGGCACCACATCAGCCTGGACTGTTTGGGCTTGCTGTCGCATCTTCTCTTCTGGTGTTGGCAGTGGAAGCGACTTGGTCCAGTTCGTCTGAGTATTAAGGTCGGAGAAGTCACTTGAGGTTGGTGTTTTAGGTCTCCTGATGGAAATAAATCTTTCTTCTTCTGATGAAGAGAGAGAACACTGCAGAGAAAAAAGAAGCAGCAGCCACAGTGTATAAAGAGCTGGCAGAAACATTTTAAAATATATATTTCTTATTTTTTTTAAAAATTAGATTGGTTTAAAAGAAGCCAAAATAATTGGTTGCTTTTAGGAACAGAGGCAATGGTTTGCTCAGCCTCTTGAGTCTGACCCGTAATACTCATGATTCACACCAGCCTTAGTCTGTAAACTGTGAGGACTGCAAAAGGTTCTGCTGACCCACAAAATCTTTGAAGTCCTTTCTGCTTTCCCTCTATCTACTGTGGTCAGAAAGTTCATGGAATAGCTGGCACGGTGGCTCATGCCTGTAATCCCAGCACTTTGGGAGGCAGAGGTGGGTGGATCACTTGAGGTCAGGCGTTCAAGAGCAGCTGGCCAACATGGTGAAACCCCGTTCCTACTAAAAATAAAAAAATTAGTCAGTGGTGGTGGTGAGCACCTGTAATCCCAGCTACTTGGGAGGTTGAGGCAGGAGGATCGCTTGAACCCAAGAGGCAGAGGTTGCAGTGAGCCAAGATCGTGCCACTGCACTCCAGCCTGGCCAACAGAGTGAGACTCTGTCTCAAAAAAATTTTTTAAAAAGAAAGAAGGAAAGAAAGCTCATGGGTTTAGTTTCATGTTAGAAGCCTGGAGAAAAAAAACATGGCTGGGGCCATCAGTTTCCATTTTTATTAAAATTTAGTTTTGCTCAAAGTAATTTCTAGCCTCAATCTTATTTCCTTTAGGCTCTGACTTCAAGGACATTTCAAAAATGATAGAGCTATTGTTGTTCAACTATTTGTGCTCTTGTGAAGCCATTTATATGGGAAAAAAATCAGTGTGAAATTGTTAAATTATAAGTTGACTAAAGCTCTGCTCTGAGCCATATCAAAATTCTATGAAAACATTTCTAGCATTGTCTGTTTTGATACAGATTAACATCCTCACTGAAGAGCCCTTCTTCAATACCTTTCTTTCCCATAACACCTTAAAAACTGTAATCAAGAAAGTTGTGTTGGCAAGCATTTTATGATGGACTTCAACCTGGTTCCATGGTAGCTGGTTCTGTGACTAAGATGCTCCAAGAAGGCTGAATGAGTGCAGGGTGCTTAGGAACACAACAAAAAAGGGTAATCGACTTTTGTGGGGGAAATAACAGCTTATAATATAAAATAAATGTGTAAGAACTGCTCTTTAAGTCTGAAGCATTTAAATGAAATTACCACTTATGAAAGTAAAGCTTTTAGAAAGAATTTTACTGGAAAATAAAAAGTCAGTGAACCTTCCCAAAGGGAATACCTGTACAACCAGCACCCAGTTCAATACACCTCCTACCCCAACCACATATCCCCAAACGAGGGTAAATGCTATCCCAGCTTCTAATACCACAGCTTGGTTTTGCCTACATTTGAACTTCCTGTAAAGGGAATCATACTGTCTGTTCTCTTTTGTGACCTATTTATTTCATTTAACATTATGTTTCATCTAACTTTACAAGGCATGTTTTAACCTTTCTGGATTTAATGCAAGTCTCTAAGAGGACACAGATGAGAAATATAAAGAAATGCATTGGTTAGAAATTTCAGGCCAGGCACGGTGGCTCACGCCTGTAATCCCAGCACCCTGGGAGGCCGAGGCGGGCGGATCACCTGAGGTTGGGAGTTCGAGACCAGCCTGACCAACATGGAGAAAACCTGTCTCTACTAATACAAAATTAGCTGGACATGCTGGCGCATGCCTGTAATCCTAGCTACTGGGGAGGCTGAGGCAGGAGAACTGCTTGAACCCAAGAGGCAGAGGTTGCAGTGAGCTGAGATCGCACCACTTGCACCCCAGCCTGGGAAATAAGAGCAAAATTCTGTCTCAAAAAAAAAAAAAAATTCAAACACAAGAACACTGTCATCACTGTTTACTGCAACTGCATTCATCTTGCTGCAAAAATCTATATTTATTCTACAACCACTGGAGCTCTATAAATCTGAAAAAGACTATATAAGAGCTAATGAAAATAGTTTGCTATAGGCGATAGGGCCCTAGACTAAGAATCCAAAGACTTGAGTCTGTTCCTAAACTTTGATGTTTCCTTTGCTGTAAAATGGGGCTATCCAGCCTATCTTTGTGCATCCACAGAGTTGCTCTTAATACCTAATAAGATGATAAATGTGAAAGTGTCTATGACTGTTAAATATCGTGGATATGGGCCAGGTGCAGTGGCTCATGCCTGGAACCCCAGCACTTTGGGAGGCTGAGGCAGGCAGATCACAAAGTCAGGAGATCGAGACCATCCTGGCCAACATGGTGAAACCCCGTCTCTACTAAAATTAAAAAAAAAAAAAAAAAAATTAGCTGGGAGTGGTGGTGTGCACCTGCAGTCTCAGCTACTCGGGAGGTTGAGGCAGGAGAATTGCTTGAACTTGGGAGGCTGAGGCTGCGGTGAGCCGAGATTGTGCCACTGCACTCCAGCCTGGCAACAGAGCGAGACTTTGTCTCAAAAACAAAACAAAAACAAAAACAAAAAAACAAAACAAAAAAAAAACATGGATATGAAGGTGGTGCTGACATAAATATTACTTTAGAAAAGCAAAGTCATGAACTGACATATGCTCTTTTTTTTTCTTTTACCAAGAAGACTAACAATAATAAAGGTATGTGGAAAAGATAAGTCATATAATTAGATATCTCAATACCTTTACTTGATGTTCTTAATACATAAAACACATAAAATGATCATCCAGCTTCTTTTCTACCTAAGGAAAATGTGAAATAATATTTGTAATTAAATTGACAAATATACTCAATTTATAAACTGAGCATGTTGTTGGTGTCTTATAATACTAAATTGCACTATAACCATTGATACTTGATCTGATTCTGGTTAAAGGGGTCAAAACTCACACAGATCCTTAAAGACAATCAAAGGGGTTTTGAGTCAGCAGCAGCTAAGCCATACTGATGTAAATCAATTATTTCCAGCCTTTTTGCAGTTGTGACACTTGTTAAGTTTGATTTATAACACATATTCTCTACCCTTAAGATGCACACACACACACACACACACTTAAAATTAATATCACTGAAGAATTTCATGGCAGTTTGTATAAAGGCCACATGTCTGAGTTTGAATCTCAAGCTAGTAAATTAGAGGATTACTCCAATTTCCTGTTACATACACATAAATACAATTTTTCAGGCAACCTTGAATTATAGTATAAAGCTTGAAGGCAATAAGAAGCAAATCCTAACAGAAAGGTTTAAAGGAAAGAAAAATAAAGCTTTCAGGCTACAGCTCTCTATGCCCTATAGCAAGGGCTCCCTTTTCCACATGACGTCTACTGTGGGAGCAGGATGAAGCACTGTCTACCATTTGTAAGCATCTCAATGGTGCTCATCAGCCCCACTAACCTACTTTATCTAGTTGACTGATAGTGTCAGAATCAATAACTATCATAATGAAACAGCACTTCCCCGTAGGGACAATCACCAGGGATCACTCCAGCATGACAACTGACAAAGAGAGTTCATTTTGTAAAGTGCTCCTTTCTCTTACAAGAAAATTTCCCAGCCAAGCAGGGCACAGATAGAGTTACACGCAAATGTGACTGTTAGGTCTCACACTCTACTAAAGGACAGTAAAACACCAGGATGGATGACTTCCAGGATGATATGACTCTCATGCCTCCCAGTGTGTATAAACACAGCAGGGGCACAGAAACACCTCCCTCATTTCAATAGCAGAACACAACATGATTAGCCCGTTAAGATGGACATAGTAATACCGGATTATTACACTGACTTCTTAACTATCTCCATTTTTCTGCCCTTATTGACCATCCTCCCCTGCTCCTCCCCTTCTAATTGTCTACTCTCAACACGGCAGGCAAAGGGATCGTTTTAGAAATGTAAGTCAGATCATGTTGCTCTTCTGTTCAAACCCTCCAAAGTCCTTACTATGACCTCCAAGACCCTACATGATCTACCAGCTGGCCACTGTTATCTCCCTCACTGCATTTCCTACTGTTCTTTCCCATATTAATTCTACTCCAGCCACGCCATCCTCCATGCTGTACCTTCCACCTTCCATGCACACTCCTGCCTCAGGGCCTTTGCACTTGCTGTTCCCACGGCCTGAAATGCTCCTCCCGTATACATCCACACAGGTAGCCCCTTCTTTTTCTTTAGGTCCCCTTAAGAGTCCTCTTTTATTGAGGTCTTACCTGTTCATCCTATTCAATTTCAACCTCTTTCTAATGTTTTGTATCCCCTTTCCCTTCTCTCTTCTCTTTAGTACACACAACTAGTACACATATATTTTATTTATGTATCTTGACTCTCTGACAAGAATATAAGTTCCATGAAGCTTCGAATCAGAATTGCATAGAAGGTTATTTCAGAATTTGAGCTTCAGAAGGCCCACCATTTAGTAACTGATGGCTATATGCCTTGCCTTTGGTGGGAGCTTTATAGAACTTATCTCATTTAATCTTCACGGTGTTTGCCTTAATAATAAGGAAGTGGAGACTCAAAGGAGTAAAGTAACTTGACTTTTGGAAAGTTCACAAGTGGGCAGTTGAGATTAGAAACCAGAACTGACCCCAAAGTCTCTCCTGTGAAACAGTGTAAAATAACAATGTGGCAATATTTACAATAAATTACTAGGTCTTCTGGTCTCAAAATAAAATCTCCCTTTATAGCTGTAAATAAGAACAAAACCTTTTGAAACTCTATACAAGTAAAAAAAAAAAAAACAAAAAACAAAAAACAAAACAGTGTGTACCAGCATCCTGGCACTGTCATTTATTAGCTGTATGTTTTGATCAACTCAATCTCCCCATACCGAGAACAGAATGACCCAAGTAGCATTCAAATGCTTCATGTTAATGAAATCCCTCAATATAGGGTGATTTTTTTTAAAATTGAGTTTTAAATTGCCTTGCTCTCAGAACTTAAATGCAGTTTTGGGATCTGTCAGTTGGTCAATAATGTTCACCAATACCCCATATCCTGGTCCTGGACGGAATGGAGAGTCACAAATGAAACATAAGCCAGATTCCTTGTGTCAAATTGCTTCATTCAGAAAGGGAGAGAAACAGGCAACACCGACAGTTACTTTGTAGTTTCTGGATGCTGGAAGACCTGCATTTTAGAGACTTCTAGATTCTACCCAGAAATCAGACAAGCTCCCACCAGATGGATAGTGTGGGGCCTGAAGTAGGGCCTCTTTCCCGTGTATTCTCATATGAAATATGCTCTCTTTCTCAGAACAGCGAACTGATCCAAAAGTGGGATTAACTAAGAAACACAGATTAGTTCAGTCTTTTTTGTTTTGTTAGTAAAAGTTAGAAAATTGAATTATAGCCAGAGCTAAACTTAGTATTCATTTAGAATTATTACATGAAAATAGAGAACAGATGAAACTATATAGAACATATCAACTACATAGAACTATATAGTTGGTATCTTTAAGAAGACAGCAACATACATTCCAGTCCTTTTTGGAAGACACTTAGTCTTTGATGCTCTTCCTCCCAGAATTAAACCTCTTGTGTTGACTCTTGGTTTTCAAGATCCTTAATAGTTTCATAGGGTGCCAAAACGTCTGTAGCCTTTTTTGGCTATATGCTTCGTCTTTAGTAGATTTAGACACAAGAGACCCTCGCTTATTTCTGTTCTCTGTGTATTCCTTTTTTTTTTTCCTCCTGGCACCAACAACAACAGAAAAAGTGGGGGGTAGTGGAAATGATGCATGTAGAAGCACAGTTCATGGTTCATTCAGCGACTCCATGATGGCCAACAGGTGACTTCCACATCCATATTATCAAGTAACTTTAATTGTTCATTCTTTTTTCTTTTGAGATGAAGTTTCACTCTGTCGCCCAGGCTAGAGTACAGTGTAGTGGCACGATCTTGGCTCACTGCAACCTCCGCATCCCAGGTTCAAGCAATTCTCCTGCCTCAGCCTCCCAAGTAGCTGGGATTACAGGCACATGTCACCATGCCTGGCTAATTTTTGTATTTGTAGTAGAGATGGGGTTTTGCCACATTGGCCAGGCTGGTCTCGAACTCTTGGCCTCAGGTGATCTGCCTGCCTCAGCCTCCAAAGTTTTGGGATTACAGGTGTGAGCCACCGTGCCCAGCCTAATTGTTCATTCTTTCATATGCATTATATTATTCCCTTTACCTCAAATCAAATTGCTTTATCAAGAGCTCTAAACTCTCTTTTGTTATTGCTGTTTTCGAGATGAGGTCTTGCCCTCTTGCCCAGGCTACAGTGCAGCAGAGCGATTATAGCTCACGGCAGCCTCAGATTCCCAGGCTCAAGCAATCCTCCTACCTCAGCTTCCCAAGTAGCTGGGACTATGGATGTGCACCAGCATGCCTAGCTAATTTATTTATTTTTCATTTATTTTTATTGCATTATTATTTTTTTGAGACAGGATCTCACGCTGTCACCCAGGCTAGAGTGCAGTGGCACAATCACAACTCACTGCAGACTCAAACTCCTGGGTTCAAGCCATCCTCCCATCTCAGCCTCCCAAGTAACTAGGATGAGGGGCACAAGCCACCATGCCCGGCTAACTTTTGAAAGCTTTCTGTAGAGACAGGGTCCCTCTATGTTGCCCAGGCTGGTCTTGAACTCCTAGGCTCAAGCCATCCTCCTGCCTCAGCCTCCAAAGTGCTGAAATTACAGGCTCGAGCCACTGCACCAGGCCCTAAGAGCTCTAAACTTTCTTATCACACAGTGAATTAAAATATTTTGGATCTTAACTATCCCATATTAAGCGATCCTTTCCTCAAAGAAAATACTTAATTAGAACATATATGTTTAAACCGATATAGTAAATTGTTTGTAATCATAGTTTAGTATAACAAATATTTACTATAACAAATTATTTAGTATAACAAATTATAATACATTATGTTATGTATTACAATCACATAACATAATGAATATTCAAGAACTCACTACTCAACCCATGACCTAAAATATTACTAATAACCTGCATCTCCCTCCATGCCCCTATCCCATCTCCCTACTTCCCCAGTGATCACTAGCCTGTAGTTTGTGTTCCTAATTATTCCTTGTTATATGTGTGCATATGTGTGTGTGTGTGTGTGTGCATAAATTTGCTTTGACTTTTACAAAAATAGTATTATTCTCTTTGTATTTTTCTTACCATTATCTTTCTAAGACACATCCATGTAGTTGTGTGAAACTATAATTCATTCATTTCACTGGGGTATACATTCCACTCCAGTACTAATTCATTCACTTTTATAATTGATAGATAATTGGGTTGTAAAAGATGCTCTTTGTATTATTTCAGCAATGCAAAATTCCCCATAAGAGAATGGTTAGGAAGAAGGGGCTGTGGGAAAGGCTGTACTCCCCATACACTCATTACTGGGTGAAAAACATGAGCTCTGGAGTCATAAGTCTAGGTTTAAATCCTGGTTTTACTTTAAAGGGTAATAGATGTATTCACTATCTTGATTATGGTAATGGTCTCCTGTGTGTACACATGTCAAAATTTATTAAGTTGTATACTTTAAATATGCATAGGCTTAAATGTAGTATAGATTATTTTATGTAAGTTATACTTTAATAAAGGTGTTTTAACAAAGAAAGATCTTGTTTCAGTATTTAAAAGCTATGTGATCTTAGGCAAGTGATCTAATCTCTCCAAGATACAGTTTTCTCATCCATGATATGGGCATAATCAAAGCTACCTTGCATGGTTGCAATAAATACTGAATATATTCACATACAGCACTGAGCACAGTCCCTGACGCCTGAGACTTTCCATGTACCAGGTGCTTGGCATCATACTGGAAACACAGAGATCGACAAGATAGGGATGCTGTCCACTAATCTAGAAGAGAAGGCAGGTATGAATAGACCCTGATTATAGAGTAGAAACAGCAAGAGAAACTGGAATGGGTCACTGGAGACACTCTTGCTGGTTTGCAGGCAAAAAGGCCCGGGAATGACCAACCCTGATTTTCTCATTCTTGCCTGCAATGGCATAGAATAAGAAGGTGCCATAACTGCAGTGCAGTAAGCATCGACTCATTTGTGTTTCTACAGTGTCCTGAAATTACTCTCAGAGACCCAGTAACACATGATTGCATACGGAGTAATCACTTCTCGACTGTAAGCTACTCTAGGCCAAGAACGGGATCCATATACTGAGACCAAGTAGCTCTTAAAAAGATTTTTTGGGAAAAAAAAATTGAGTGACACGTACAAGACAAGTCAAAAAGGAGTAACAGATAACAAAATCGGGCATAATGAGGAGGAATTGGGGTAATTGAATAATCTTGCCCTTTTGCTTAACCAGCATGGTGCAATGAAAAGAAATGAACTCCAAGGAGCCCCGCCTTCACATGCTCCCTGCAAGGAGCTCCCGCCTTCGCATGCCTCCTGGTGCTTTCGAGCTATGTGATCTTGAGAAAGCCATTTCATATTTCTGAGTCTCCATTTCCAGATTAAAATAATAGTAATAGGTATTAAAATAATCTGTTTCATGGGCTGCTTGTGGAAAATAAGATCTAATTTGTGAAAAAGTTCTATATCCTAACGTGTACTGTGATGAACAAACTAGCAATAGCATAAACAATGGTAGCTCCACACATAGATAACCTGTAAAGCCATGACAATCAGACATTTGTCAGTAGATGCTGAAACCTCTCAAATTTATTGCCTTGGGCAGGAAATTCTCCCAAAAGATGATTGGGAGAGTGGCCACATTTTTATAAAAACAGACATTGTCTATTGAATTATTTTCTTTGAAGCGTGGTTTGAAATACCAATCAGCTTAACAACACTTATCATCATTTGAGCATCTACTATGTGCCAGGCACTGTGCTAAGGGTTTCACAACATTAATTTACTTCAACCTCTCCAAGGGTAGGTAGGGTAACTATGTAATTTTATCAAACCCAGAACACCTCTGAGAGTGAAAGGGGGTGCAATTAATAATTACACAGAAAACAGCTGTAAACCAGGGCTGTCCTAAGCAAACCAGAACATGTGGTTTATATCTCTTTACAGTTGAGGAAACTGAACCTCACAGACGAAAGCAACTTATCCAAGGCCTCTGAGGTCTGACAGGTGGAAAAGCTGCCCCAAACCTATGCTCTCAAGTATCATGTTAAATAAGCCTCCTGTGTTTACAGGTATGGCAGCAAGGTTACTGCCTTTTCTTCAAAGTCTTCCTTTGATTTAAACATTTCTTATCAACAAAGGCTAAAACAGAAACTGACATGACAGTTCAAAGAACAACAGGAAATAGGGAAATTTCGAGTTCTATCATTACTATTAAAGTCAACTGTTTACTGCCAAAAATGTAGATCTAATACATCTCTTTAGGGGTGAATTTTACACAAGAGATTGCATAACTCATGATTGATACCCTTTCTGCTAAGACAAAGGGGACTCTGTGAATGTTTCCAGATTCAGTGAACATACCATCAAATACAACTTCCAATAATGGCAGGGGGAAATTCCCTATCGACTCACAGTATTTTGGTACTGATAACTGACCTCCCTTCAAATGCAAGAACCTCTTTGGCAGTACTTGGCATATGCCGAAAACTGAAATGAGAAAAAAAGTCAAAAATAGAATACAAAGCAATGGCATACGCTTTCATTTCAGAGTTGAATGAAAAGGTATTTTCTCAAATTTCTTTCTTTCCTTTTTTTTTTTTTTTTTTTTTGGAGACGGAGTCTCACTCACTCAGCTGCCCAGGCTGGAGTGCAGTGGTGCGATCTCAGCTCACTGCAACCTCCACCTCCCAGATTCAAGCAATTCTCCTGTCTCAGCCTGAGTAGCTGGGACTACAGGTGCATGCCACCATGCCTGGCTAATTTTTATATTTTCAGTAGAGACAGGGTTTCACCACGTTGGCTAGGCAAGTCTGGAACTCCTGACTTCAAGTGATTTGCCTTCTTCAGCCTCCCAAAGTGCTGGGATTACAGGCATGCACCACCACGCCTGGCTTATTTTCTGGAATTTCTTTCTTTCTTTCTCTCTTTTTTTTTTTTTTTTTTTTTTTTTGAGACAGAGTCTCACTCTTTCACCCAGGCTGGAGTGTGGTGGCACGATCTCAGCTTACTGAAAGCTCCACCTCCCAGGTTCAAGCGATTCTCCTGCCTCAGCCTCCCCAGTAGCTGGGATTACAGGAGCCCACCACCACACCTGGCTAACTTTTTGTATTTTTAGTAGAGACAGGGTTTCACAGTGTTAGCCAGGATAGTCTCCATCTCCTGACCTCCTGATCTGCCCGCCTTGGCCTCCCAAAGAGCTGGGATTACAGGCGTGAGCCGCTGCACCCGGCCTATTTTCTGGAATTTTTAAATTGCTTTGCCAACGGCATTTTTTTCAATGCATCATGCTTATGTTTAGATGATATGCATAACATATACAATTGGAAATACAGTTTTCTTCTTGCTACACTATATTCCCACTTTGAACATCAAAGATACGTGTGGATCTCATTAGCAAAACATCTTTCTTCACACCACAACACATAGAGTCCTACTTGGTATTTCACATTAGGATAATGAGGACAATTATTCTAGAACAATTAGCCAGAGTAAATAACCAGAATAGACATCCTCTAGGTTCTCTTTTCTAATTTATATGTCCTTAACCTTTGCCTTATTACCAACTCATCTTAAGCACATAATGGATTTTTAATATTTGTTGAATGCAAATTAGATGATTTTTGTAAGAAATACTTCTTTTAATGTTGATAATTTGTTAACTCATGCATCCCTCCTTCTATATAGTTACTGCTCTTTGTACCATACCCCTCCCCTCAAAACCTATTAGGAAATATAAAAGAAAAGTTTTTCCAGATCGAATTTCCCCTCCAAATTGACTTCTACACACTCTATATTTAAAATGATCCCCTTTGGGAGGCTGAGGTGGGTGGATCACGAGGTCAGGAGCTCAAGACCAGCCTGGTCAACATAGTGAAACCCCATTTCTACTAAAAATACAAAAATTAGCTGGGTGTGGTGGCACGTACCTGTGGTCCCAGCTACTAGGGAGGCTGAGGCAGGAGAATCTTTTGAACCCAGGAGGCAGAGGTTGTGGTGAGTCAAGATTGTGCCACTGAACTCCAGACTAAGCAACAGAGTGACACCTCAGCTCAAAAAAAAAACACAAAAAAACAAAAAACAAACAAACAAAAAACCAACTGTTAGGGTGATGTTAAGAACATGAACCATGGTTAGGAGTCTTAGTCTTAACATGGAAGACCATACTGCTGACTTGGAGCCCCTTTCAACAGTTACTGGATTCCCACCTGATTTCAAACTGACAGCTTGATGATCTATTAAATCCCATGAAGATTTAGGTCTATTTCTAACTTCTATACTGTTTTTAATATTCTGTTATACTGGTTTGTACATTTGGCTGCCACAACGGAGGAATCCCTAACTCTATGTTCTCATACCTGGTCAAGGTGGTTCTTCCTTACTGCTCTTTTGTTTTACAGCTTTCCTAGCTACAAACTTTGGATTCAGCTTCCTTAGTCCTCTCTCTTCTTCTTTAACCCCTCAAAGTAGCCTCAGATCAAGACAAAACAGAACAGCTTATAATCCCAGCACTTTGGGAGGCCAAGGTAGGTGGATCACTTGAGGTCAGGAGTTCAAGACCAGCCTGGCCAAAATGGTGAAACCCTGTCTCTACTAAAAGTACAAAAATTAGGCTGGGTGTGGTGGCTCATGCCTGTAATCCCAGCACTTTGGGAGGCCAAGCTAGGTGGATCACTTGAGGTCAGGGGTTCAAGACCAGCCTGGCCAAAATGGTGAAATCCCATCTCTACTAAAAGTACAAAAATTAGGTTGGGTGTGGTGGCTCATGCCTGTAATCCCAGCACTTTGGGAGACTGAGGAGGGCAGATCACGAGGTCAGGAGATCGAGACCATCCTGACCAACATGGTGAAACCCCGTCTCTACTAACAATGCAAAAATTAGCTGGGCGTGGTGGCGGGCACCTGTAGTACCAGCTACTCGAGAGGCTGAGGTAGGAGAATCGCTTGAACCTGGGAGGTAGAGGTTGCAGTGAGCCAAGTTCACACAACTGCACTCCAGCCTGGGCAACAGAGTGAGACTCTGTCTCAAAAAAAAAAAAAAAAAAAAAAAAAAAACCCAGAAAAAATCTACTCATGTTTTTATTGGTATTGTGTTAATCTTATAAATTAACTTGGGCAGAGTGGAGAGCTTTTTGATATTAACGCCTCTGAGGACATGATATGTCTTTTCAAGTTACTCAAATTTTATTTGTGTTCTGTAGTTTGTTTTTGTTTTTGAGAAGAGTCTTGCTCTGTCACCCAGGCTGGAGAGCAGTGGGGCACACTCTTGGCTCACTGCAACCTCCACCTCTTGGGTTCTCCTTCCTCAGCCTGCCGAGTACCTGGGATTACAGGTACACATCACCACGTCCAGCTGATTTTTGTATTTTTAGTAGAGATGGGGTTTTGCCATGTTGGCCAGGCTGGTCTTGAACTCCTGACCTCAGGTGATCCACCCAACTTGGCCTCCCAAAGTGCTGGGATTATAGGCATGAGCCACTGCACCCGGCCATATAGTATTTTTTAAAGTTTCTTTCATATAGTTCTTGTCCTTTTCTTACTAAATTTATCTGTACTTTGCAATAGCTATTTTAAATAGATTTTTCCTGTTGTATCTTCTAATTTGACTTTGTAGATATGAAAGTTATTGATTGCTATATATTAATTTTATACCTTACTATATCATTGAACTCTACTATTTATAGAAATTTTGAAATATTACTTTCTTGGATTTACCCAGTATATAGACTTAACCACGAACAAAGAGTGATAACATAATCTCAATCTTTCTCACTTTTGCACTTTTTATTCTACAGCTTTCCTGATTTTGTTGGCTACCTCTTTCCATACTATGCTAAGTGGTAATAATGATAGTGAATGTCCTTCTCTTATATCACATTCTAGTGGAAACAGCCCGTTAAAAATTGTGGGATTTGGAGGACAAGGCAGATAAACTTTGTTAAGTTCTGCTATATTTTTTTAAATCAAGAATGGCCATTAAATTGTACCAAATAACTTGTCAATATCTACAGTTTTGACTATATAAAATTTTTCTCTTCAGATCTATTGATATTATTAATACATAATTAGATTGCCTAGTATCAAGCATCCTTGCATTACCATCGGAATAAACCCAGGTTGATTTTGGAATAGTTCTTTTAATGAGCTGTTAGATTACATTTCCTACTGTTTTATTTATGATCTCTAATGCCAATATTCATGAGTGAGACTGGCTAGTTAATTTTCTACTTCGTACAATCTTTGCCAGGTTTTGGCATCAGTGTTAAACTAATTTATTAAAAAGAACTGCACTTTGTCCCTTTGCTCTGAAAAAGTTTTAAGCATTGGACTTACCTATTCTTTGACATCTTTCGTAGAAGACCACCCCTACCCAACATACACAAGACCATCTGGGCTTGGTATTTTTTTCAATTTGATGTAAATGTTTGATAAGATTTGTTTTTTTTTTTTCATGATAATCACTTTGATAAAATATTTTCTCTTTTCTAGGGTCAGTTTTGATACACTGTATAAACTGGAAAATCCATTTCAAAATTACCTATGTATCTCCCATCTATCAAAAGATGATATATGTCAGCCCTCTATATCTGTGGGTTCTATATCTGTGCATTCAACCAACCATGGATTAAAAGTATTTAAACAAAAAATGAAAGAATGGCTGTGTCTGTAACTGAATATATACAGACATTTTTTGTGTCATTATTCCCTAAACAATACAGTATAACAACTGTTTACATAGCATTTACATATTAGTTATTATAAGTAATCCAGAGGTGATCTAGTATATGAGAGGATATGTGTAGCTTATACGCAAATACTACATCATCTGATACAAGGGACTTGAGCATCCATAGATTTTGGCATTTGTGGGAAATCCTGGAACCAGTTGCCCATGGATACTGAGGGATTACTATATACAATTTTTACTCCTAATCATAAAATTCTCTGCTTAAAAATGTGTCAGAGATTTCCTGTTAGCTATGCAATAAAGGAATTCCTTCACTTAGCACTGCCCCTCTGTGAGCCCACCTCAGCCTCCCTTCACCAGCACTCCTGTTATCACTCCTGGTGAACTCAATATCCACAGCACGGCCCATCTAACACCTATCTGAATCCTTCACAGCCTCACTTCTAACCTGCCTTGGCTGCCTACTCTATGGACATACTCCCTGACCTACCCATTGCAGGATGCCTGAATGGAGGTTTTAAAGGTGTTTCAAAAATTGGTAGTCCTACAGAAGTTGCTGAAGGTGCGAGAAAAAGAAAAGAATCGAGACCGTGCCCTGTGTTTTTGACTTAAGTAACTGGTAGAAAGGAGTTGTGGTTTACTGAGGTGGTTTTGAAAAAACTATGAAAGAAGGAAGCATTTTTTTTCTTTTTTTTTTTTTTTGAAAAGAAATGTGAGAATCACATATTTGGATTTGGACAAGTTTGAGATACCTGTAAGACATTTCAGTGGAGATGGAAAGTAAGCAGGTAACTGCATGAGTCTGGGCTAAAGATATACATTTACAAAACATCAGCGCATGGCACTTAAAGCCATGGGACTCGATGAAATCACCCAAGGAGTGAGCCTGTTACAGAGTAGCAGGGGTTCAAGGTTTGAGCCCTGAGTTACACCAACTTTTAGGTATTTGGAAGAAAAGGACTATCCAACAAATGATTGAGAGGCAACGGCCAGTGAGGGAAGAGGAAAACCAGGAGTGTGTCATGTCATGAGAGCCAAGTATTCTTAGAGGAAAAGAATCATAAACAATGTCAAATGCTGAGAGGCTGAGTAAGATGAGGTCTGAGAATTAACTATTAAATATTAGATTTGGCAACGTGGAGGTGATTGGTAGACTTAACAAGAGTAGTTTAAGTATGCGCGGGGGATAAAAGTTTGTTTGGAGGGGCTTCAAAAGAAATTGTGAAAAAAGGATGTGGAGATGGCAAGTCTAGACAGTTCTTTGGACATGTTTAATTATAAAGTTGAACTGAACAATGTGGTAGAAATTTGAGGGGAATGAAAGGTCAAAGCAGGGTTTCTTCAAGATGAAAGAAAATAAAGCATGTTTGTATAATGATGGTTATGACGCAATCAAGACAGAAAATTGATTAGGGCTAAGAGAGAGGGATGAATTGCAAATATGAAGTCCTTGAGAAGTTGTCCTTATTCATCCCACTGGAAAAATACTGAGTGCCTACTGTGTGCCAGGCCCTGAGCTAGCCACTTGGGACACAGCAGGGCATTGCAATGGCGGGAAAGGGTGAGATCATAAAGGAGGAGATGTAAGAAGTTTGATGGGTTTGGTGGTGAAAAGATATGACCCGAGTGCTTTTGTTTTCCTAGTGCAGCAAATACAAAGGGCAGAGTCTGAGTCTGTTTTCTGTTGCTATAAAAGAATATCTGAGACTGGGTAGTTTATAAAGAGTAGAGGTTTATTTAGCTTAGGATTTCACAGGTTGAGAAGTTCAAGGGCATGGCCCTGGCTTCTGGCAAGGGCTCTCACGCTGTGTCACAACATGGTGGAGACAAAAGGTAAGCAGACATGTGCAATGAGGGGAGGATCTGAGGGTTCCCAGCTTTATAACAACTGACTCTCACTGGAACTAATCTATTTCCACGAGAACCAATCCCATCGAGAGAGGGCAGAAACTCACTACCAAGCCAGAGAACACCACCAAGCTATTCATAGGGATATGAGGGATCTTCCTCCATAGCCTAGACACTTCCTACTAGGCCCCAACTTCCAACACTACCACAGTGGGATCACATTTCAACATGAGTTTTGGTGGGGACAAACTCGATCCATATCCAAACCACAGCAGGCAGGATCTGCAAGTGAAACAGAAGCAGTTGTGTTTGGAGATTTGAGAAGGTATGAAATATTACTTGGGAGAGTGGAAGAATGAACCGATGAGTTAATATAGTAGGATTGCTAGGCAACACTTGAGGCTTGAGGTCATACATTCAGTGAAACACACCCTAGCGTCCTTCTGTAGCCTCGTTTAACTAACCAATCAGGCTTTAGTGCAAAGCAGGGAAAAGTTGGATCAAACTGGAGTTGGGTTCTTTGCCAGGAAAGTGGCAGAAGGAGAAAGGAGTCAGCAGAGTTGAAAATGTGTGCAAAGAAGTGAGTGCAATGGCAGGCCATGTAATATAAGCCGGGGAAGGATGAGTGTGGACATGAAGAGAGCAGGGTTAATGGGCGAGAATTTCTCAGGGGGTAAAATAATTTTTGTAATGAGATTCTAGAGAGACCAAGCTAGAAAAATAGCAGATGGAGTTATCCTCAACTCTTCTTTGTCTCATAACTTAAGCAAATCCTATAGGATTCACTTTCCAAATAAACCTAGAAACCCCACCACTGCCATTCTGGTCCCAGCCACCCTTGGCCATTGCTTTTCTGGATTACTGCAAGGGCCTATTGTCTTGTCTCTGTGCTTCTGTCTTCCACTGTCTATGGTCTAATTTTCCTACAGACAAATCCCGTTAAATAATCAATCGGATCATGTTACCTCCCTGCTCAACTCCTCCAGTGACTCCCATCTCACCCAGGAGCAACAAATCAAAATCTTTACTCTGGCTAATTAGGTCCTATGTGATCTGGTCCTTGGTTATTTCCTCCAAAGTCATTATCACCACTCTTCCCCTTGCTCCGTGCCTACCTGCTCTGGTGTGTGGCTATTCTTCCCGCAGGGTAACTACAATAAGGTTTTCAGGCCTTCCCATGTGTGATGCTCTTTTTTTTTTTTAAATGTTTTATTTTGTATTTTACTTTAAGTTCTGGGATACATGAGCTGAACGTGCAGGCTTGTTATTTAGATATACACGTGCCACGGTGGTTTGCTGCACCTATCAATCCATTGTCTAGGTTTTAAGCCCCACATGCATTAGGTATTTGCCCTAATGCTCTCCCTCCCCTTTCTCCCCACCCCGCTGACAGGCCCCGGTGTGTGATGTTCCCCTCCCTGTGTCCATGTGTTCTCATTGCTCAACTCCCACTTGGGTGATGTTCTTATATGTCACTTGATGGTCTGCTCTAATGACGATTCTCAGAGTCCTTCTTGGACACTCAATCTAAACTGGCAGTCCTGTCGCTCTAGAACTCTCCTTGCCATTGTTTTATTTACCTTCATAACACTTATCACCATCTGGTGTTGTATGATGCTTGTTTGTTCACCATGATCTTCCCTTCAGTAGAAGGGGCTTTGGTTCACTTGATGGCTTCTCAGTACTTAGAACAATGCTTGGCATATTGGCAAGACTGAATATTTACTCAGTAAATGAATGAGGGGGCGAGCAAGATGGCAGTTGCACGCAAGGTCAGGTGTTCAGCTATCCTCACTGCTACCTGGTCCTCGATCTCACTCCGTTGTTTCTGATGGGGACTCTGGAAGCAGTACAGTTATACCTGGGCACCAGGGGCAAACTGACAGAGGCTGAGAGGCTGCTGGCCGCCAGCCTGGCCATCACGGCTGGCACCGTCCTCCTCTCTGCCCACTTCCTGCTTTGGCAGACCCTGGTGTTGTGGGTGGACTGGGCCCTCAGTGCCACACTCCTGGCACTCCACGGCCTGGAGGCCATCCTGCAGGTTGTCGCCATTGCTGCCTTCGCCAGGCACTTCTGAAGAGAGGTCAGGGCAGGAAGGCTGAGGATGGCAGCGCGGGAGAAGAGAGCATCCCTAGGCCACTGGAGAACAGCTGCGGTGCTTCAATTCTGAGTCTCAGTCTGCTAACATCTCAGCAGCATTTGCACTTGGCACTAAACAAATTCTGTCTCTGTGATTTTTTTTCCCATTTCTAGATTTACTATTAAGTGATCCTTAAAAAGTATCTAAGCTGTTATTTTATAGTAGCTTTCCTTCACTTGTTTTAATTGTGTGTTTTCTATGTTTGGAATAATTACGTTCAAATAGCTAGATATTTTCCCTTCACCTTTTTTTTTTTTTTTTTGAGACAGAGTCTGGCTCTGTCACCCAGGCTGGAGTGCAGTGGCGTGATCTTGGCTCACTGCAACCTCCGCCTCACAGGTTCAAGTGATTCTCCTGCCTCAGCCTCCCTAGTAGCTGGGATTATAGGTGCGTGCCACCACGCCTAGCTAATTTTTGTTTTTTTAAGTAGAGACAGGGTTTCACCATGTTGTCTAGGTTGGTCTCAAACTCCTGGCCTCAGGTGATCCACCCACCTAGGTGGATCACCTGATTACACGCATGAGCCCCCTCGCCTGGCTCTCTTCGCTGTATTTTTTAAATAAAGCAATGTGTATGCCTCAAAAAAAAAAAAAAAAAAAAAAAAAAAAGAATGAATAAACTGTTTGTTCAAAAAGCTCACAGAGTACAATAATGCCCTAGGCCTTCATATTCACTCACCACACTCACTGACTCACCCAGAACAACTTCCAGTCCTGCAAGCTCACAGAGAACAATCTTCTTCCACTGCCCACTTTCTACATAAGGAAATTCATACCTTAAAGGGGTGTGATGCATCCAAAGAAACACAGCAAGTGGCAGAACTAAAACTTGAAACTGGTCTCCTAACTCTAGAATGCCCCATCTCTTAACTACCCCCTTCCTCATCATTCAACCATACTTTTGGTCTCAGTCCTCAGTGCCATTTTGCCTGTTGCAACAGCCCTGTAACCATTCTTCTTACATACTTTACCATCTCTGGATCCCTCCCCCATTTCCTGATTATCCAAGTCAGAATAATTTCTTTTTTACCTAGTACTATATGCCAAACACTTATAACAGCAGGTTATATATAATGCTTTTCATTCTACTTAGTTTTCCCTACCTTGGAGAGCTGTAAAATCCTTAAGGCATGTAAAATATCTTATTCATCTTTGAATTTTGCAGCATCTGATACATCACATACTTTTTTTTTTCTTTTTTTTGAGACAGAGTCTGGCTCTGTCACCTAGGCTGTAGTACAATGGCATGATCTTGGCTCACTGCAACCTCTGCCTCCTGGGTTCAAGCAATTCTCCTGCCTCAGCCTCCTGAGTAGCTGAGATCACAGGCACCTGCCACCACATCCAGCTAATTTTTGTATTTTTAGTAGAGACAGGGTTTTACCATGTTGTGCAGGCTGGTCTTGAACTCCTGACCTTAAGTGATCCACCCACCTAGGCCTTTCAAAGTGCTGGGATTATAGGCATTTGCCAGTGCGCCCAGCCCCACATACACTCTTAAGAAACATTTATTGCATTGGCTGCTTTCTGTTTCTAAAATGTTCTTCCAGAAATGAATGATTTTTCTGTTTCTAAAATGTTCTTTCAGAAATGTTCATTCTTTCAATCCCAATCACTTTTATGCTGAATAAGGCCTACCCTTTTCATTTAACGTTGCAACTGTCCCTCCAGTTGATTTTACACCAGAGTGTATGCCACTTTCTAACAGAGCAAAATTACTTACAGTCATGTGCAGCATAATGACATTTCAGTCAACAACAGGCCGTATATACGACAGTGGTCCCATAAGATCATAACAGAGCTGAGAAATTTCTATGCCTAATGATGTCGCGGGCATCACAACATAGCACAACACATTACTTCTGCTTGTGGTGATTCTGGTGTAAACAAACTCACTGCCCTAAGACTCATATAAAAATATGACACAACTGAGGACCGGCACGGTGGCTCACGCCTGTAGCCTCAGCACTTTAGGAGGCCGAGGTGGGTGGATCACCTGAGATCAGGAGTTTGAGACCAGCCTGGACAAACACGGTGAAACCCCGTCTCTACTAAAAATCTACTAAGAATTGCTGGAACCCAGGAGGCAGAGGTTGCAGTGAGTCGAGATCATGCCACTGCACTCCAGCCTGGGTGACAAGAGCAAAACTCCATCTAAAAACAAACAAACAAAAAAACAAAATATGACACAATTATGCACAATACATCATACTTGATAATGATATACAAGATAAAGATATCAAGTGACTATGCTACTGGTTTATGTATTTACCATACTATATTTTTTGTTATTTTAGAAGGTATTCTTACTTATGAAAAAAAGTTAACTGTAAAACAGCCTCAGGCCAGTCCTTCAGAAGATATTCCAGAAGACGGTATTGTTATCACAGGAGATGACAGCTCCATGGGTGTTACTGCCCCTGAGGAACTTCCAGTAGGACAAGATGTGGAGGGGAAGACAGTGATACTGATGCTGCTGACCCTGTACCCTGTGTAGGCCAAGGCTAGTGTGTGTGTTTGTGTCTTAGTGTTTTCCTCTTTAAACTTTTTTATTAAACATCTTAAATAAAAAACCTGTTACAGAATAAGGATATAAAGAAAATATCTTTGTACAGCCATACAATGTATTTATGTTTTAAGCTGTGTTATTACAAAACAGTCAAAAAGTTTAAAAAATTTAAAAGCCTATAAAGTAAAAAAGTTGCAGTAAGCTAAGGCTAATTTACTATTGAAGAAAACATATTGCTTTTTGTAGAGATGGGGTCTCAGTTTGTTGCCCAGGCTAGTCTTGAATTCCTGGACTCATGCAATCCTCCCACCTTGGCCTCTCAGAGTGCTGCGAGTACAGGTGTGAGCTACTGAAACTGGCTAGAAAAATTTTTGTTATAATTATAGTGCTAATTATAATTATAAACACTAAGTCTACAGTGTTTATAAAGCCTACAATAGTGTACAATAATGCCCTAGGCCTTCACATTCACTCACCACACTCACTGACTCACCTGGAGCAACTTCCAGTCCTGCAAGCTCCATTCATGGTAAATGCCCTGTTCAGATGTACCATTTTTCATCATTTCTACTGTGTTTTTATTGTGCCTTTCCTATGTTCAGATACACAAATACTCACCATTGTTACAATTATCTAGAGTATTCAGTATAATAACATGCTGTAGCCTAGGAGCAATAGGCCATTTCCCGGGGGTCCCCAGCCCCCAGGCCATGCGCCTGTACCCATCTGTGGCCTGTCAGGAACTGGGCTGAACAGCAGGAGGTGAGTGGCAGGCCAGCAAGCATTACTGCCTGAGCTCCGCCTCCTGTCAGATCAGTGGCAGCATTAGATTCTCATAGGAGCGCAAACCCTATTGTGAACTGTGCATGTGAGGGGTCTAGGCTGTGCCCTCCTTATGAGAATCCAACTAATGTCTGACGATCTGAGGTGGAACAGTTTCATCCCAAAACTGTCCCACCCACCCGTCTGGGCCATGAAAAAATTGTCTTCCATGAAACTGGACCCTGGTGACAAAGAATCTGGGGGTCACTGGGTTATCCTATCTAGCCTAGGTGTGTAGAAGGCTGTACCATCTAGGTTTGGGTAAGTGCACCCTATGATATTTGCACAATGACCAATCACGTAACAATGCATTTTTCAGCATGTATCACTGTCATTACACAATGCATGACTGTATTTGCTCTTAGTGCCTCCCCATGAAATCAAAGCTCCATCAAGGACAGAGATTTCTTGCATTTGGTTTACTGTTACACATCCAACACCTAGAATAGTCTCTGGCACATAGAAGGTGATCAATAAGTCCTTATTTTACAAAGGAATTATAATTCTGTGCTTGAAGGAGCTCTTTCTCAGAACACATTACGGAGATATGAGGAGTGTTTCTGGGTCCTAAATGACCACCACTGTTGGCTGCACAGCTTGGATGCATCCGTGCATCACAGTGACCTAGTGAATGGCCACAAGGGCCATGAAGATTAATAAAGATTTGCACTCAGAGCAAATATTTACTTAGTAGAAATAACTCAAGGAATTACTGTTGAATGAATAAGCCAACTAAGCAGCCAATCACGTACTATGTGGATGCACACAAACGAAACCCTCACTTCAACCTGAAGACATTCGCACATGAGTTATGGAGAGGGACCTATAGGAAGTGGTAGAGAAAACATAAGGCTTATGTGTTTAATTTCCATACCAATTTCAGGATCTTTGTCACTGACAGCAGCACTAAGACTTGTTAACTTTATATAGTTAAGAAGAACAAGGCTGAGCGTGATGACTCACGCCTGTAAGCCTAGAACTTTGGGAGGCCAAAGCAGGCAGATTGCTTGAGCCCAGGAGTTCTAGACCAGCCTGGGCAACATGGTAAAACTCCATCTCTACAAAAAAAAAACAAGAATTAGCTGGGTGTGGTGATGTGTACCTGGAGTCTCAACTACTCGGGAGGCTGAGGCAGGAGGATCACTTGAACCCAGGAGGTTGAGGCTACAGTGAACTGTGACTGTGCCATTGCACTCCAGCCTGGGCAACAGACTCAACAGAGTGAGACCCTGTCTCAAAAACAAAACAAAACAAAACAACAACAAAAACACAAAAAACAGAGTGCTGCAATTAATCCAACCATGATGAATAAGCAAAAGGATGGGAAATGTGCTCCAAGATCGTGGAATTGGCTATATGTTATAGTCGGGTGGCAAGTGGTTTTTTTGATGCTGCACAGAATCAAGAAATGGTGAAGTTAATACAAAACTCAGTGAGGTCACTCCAAGAGAAGAATGTAAGAAGGGAGTTGGGGAGGCAGGAAGGGGAAGCAGGCAGTTAGCTATTACGATAGTATAATTTGTTAGCTGATATTTAATTAGTATATAATAATGTCTAATATATATTTGATAAAAATAATTTGATATTTATTTTATTCCGAAACCAATTTCTTACAGAGATTGTCTTGAGATGACATTCAGATCTAATGACTGAACATTTTTCTAATATACTTCAACTTGGTTCTATATATTTAAGAAAAGGAAAAATACAAGTTCCCCATAAATATCTCTAATGATATATTCCAAGGATTTCAAAATACTTTTACCCAAGAACAAGTATTAACCTGATTTTTTTTTTTTTTTTTTTTTTTGAGACAGGGTCTCACTCAGTTGCCCAGGCTGGAGTGCAGTGATGCAAACATTTCTCACGGTAGCCTTGACTTCCTGGGCTTAAGCAATTCTCCCACCTTAGCCTCCCGAGTAGCTAGCACTACAGGTGTGCTACCACACCCAGCTAGTTTTTGTTCTATTTTTTGTAGAGACAAGGTCTTGCTACATTCAAGACCAGGCTGGTCTTGAATTCCTGAGCTCAGGCTATCTGGTCACCTTGGCCTCCTACAGTGCTAGGATTACAGGTGTGAGCCAACACACCCAACCAAACCTGGATTTTTAAAAATCACAAAAGTAACAAAAATTTATAGCAGCAAAGAAAGCTAAGATTTGAAAGTGGCTGTGTGCTTTTGTAAGAGACCAAATATAGGAAAGCCATGAAGGCAGACACTGTAACTTGGAGAGGGTTGGGAGGGACCCCAGAAAATAGCTCTCCTCCCACACATACCAGGCAGGTCCTCCCACTGCCTACCTCCTCCCTTTCACAAAAAGAAGGACACCGTGGGTCCCAAGGAGACCTGTCAAGGGTCCTACCTGTCAACTTCTCGTTCCTGGTCTAGTGATGCCAATGCCAGCAAATCACACTAAGGTAATTATTATGGAAACATTTGTGTTTACTGGGATGTCATGTCATATCACATCATATAAAGGATGACTTTTATATATATTTCCTTATATATGACCATTTTCTTTGCACTCATTTTCAGCAGGATAGGAGCCTGTTTTCTCGGGGGTGATTTGTCCACACTCTCACACACATCTGGGAGAGGGCTGCTTGGCTGTCAGGGTCTGTGGCAATGGTACAGAGGAGTAGAAACTAGTGCAGAGGCTAACTTCCGTCAGAGTTGAGTGTCACGGTAAGCGAAGAGCTGTGTGAGAATTAGAAATGATTTTTCCATTCTCCAGAAAAATCTTAGGATGCTGTCAAGACAATGCCAATTTGCTAGTGGACTTTATACACCCAGAAACCATCTGTCTCACTGGGCCCCATTATAAACTTTTCTTCTTCTCTGAGCATCAGTATAAGGCTAATGTATATCTGGATAAACAAAAGTCTCACTCTGTAATTCACTTTCTGGTTTTCATTTTCCCCTCATGCCAACAAGAAAAAAATGAAAAATTTCAAAATTAGAGTTCAGATTAATTTTGAAATGAATGCTTTACTCATTATAGTAAGATACTGTCTTTGTATATTTTAAAGGCTCAAAGGAGTAATCCAATATGTGAAAATACCTTTCAAGAAATAGGAAAAACATTCTGTGATAAAAATCTAGGTGGAAAGGGAAGGAATAGGAAGTTGTTGATCAAAGGGGACAACATTTCAGACAGGTGGAATAAGTTTTTATATCTATTGCACAGTAGGAATGACTACAATCTCTAATAATAAATTGTATATTTCAAAATAACAAAGCGCAAATTTCACGTCTTGCCATAAAAAATAATAGGTAAGCACAGTGACAGATAAACGCTAGTCTGATTCAATCATTCCATGTTGTGTATCTATATCAAATCATCACATTGCGCTCCATAAATGCATATAATTATGATTTGTCAATTTAAAACATTAATTTAAAAATGTAGACGAGGCGCAGTGACTCATGCCTGTAATCCCAGCACTTTGGGAGGCTGAGGTGGGCAGATCACTTAAAGTCAGGAATTCAAGACCAGCCTGGCCAATATGGTGAAATCCTGTATCTACTGAAAATACAAAAATCTGCCAAGCATGGTGGCGTGTGCCTGTAATTCCATCTACTTGCAGGCTGAGGCACGAGAATTGCTTGAACCTGGGAGGTGGAGGTTGCAGTGAGCCAAGACTGCATCACTGCACTCCAGCCTGGGTGACACAGCAAGCAAGACTGTCTCATCCAAAAAAAAAAAAAAAAAAAAGTGAATCTAAAAAAAAAAATCTGGGTTAAGATCATTTGAAGATCAAAAGTTTAAGGTGGTAATTTCCCTTCTGCTTTCTGAGGCAGGGTCTTGTTTTGCTGCCCAGGTTGGAGTACAATGGAGTGACCACAACTCAAATTCCTGGGCTCAAGGGATCCTCCGGTCTCATCCTTCCAAGTAGTTGATATAACAGATGCATGCCACAATGCCTGGCTTAATTTCCCATGTTTTGATCAATTCTTATTTTATTCTCTGAAGTTACCTATTTGAGGAAAAGGACAATAAATTTTGAATAATGTTCTTCAATCAATAAGGCATTTATAAATTGGCCTAATCCACTGAAAGTTTTTAATTAATTAAAATGGTTGTGAAACAAAACACTATTCATCAAATCTTATTTTAAGTAATAATTCCAGTGTCAATTCACATTACTTAATAAATGAAAATAAAATTACATAAATCAAAATCTTCATACATTTTTATTCTTTCATATGTATTTAGTATTAAGAAAATTACTTATCTTAAGTGGTTTGTGCATATCACCAGAGATGGCAGAGGAAAGGGAACCCAAATGTAAAATAGCATCACTAAATGAATTGGCTAGTGCAATAATATTAAGTAAATGCACTGCCTCTATTCTATCTCTATCAATAACACTGACCACTGTAAAGCAGTGGGTTCTACTATTATGAGCAGAGTTCTTTGTCATATAACTGAGTTCTTGGTCATACGAAAAATCAAACAAGAGAAAAAAGCCCTTTATTTTTCTAACCAAAAAAGAATATTTTAGATGCATAAATACACTGATTTTATGTCTCCTTTATGAATTCTTTAGATTCTAATCTTACCTTCTTAAAAATCAGGATAGTTTTATATTTTCTGAAAAGCTGCAAAGAGTATTGAGTTTCCTGTGTACCCTTTACCCAGTTTCCATTTATGTTATTCTCTTACATAATTATGGCACATTTGTCAAAACCAAGAAATTCACTTGAGACAATACTATTGATTAAAATACAGGCTTGATTTTGATATTACCAGTTTGTCTACATATATCCTTTCTGTGTTCTGGAATCCAACCCAGGACCCCGTGTTGAACTTTGAAGCTTACCTTTTGATCTGCTTCTTCATCTTCGTCTTGGTAATCATCACAGAGTGGGCTGGCGTTGGCCGCAAAGGTGGGTCCCTGAGAGTAGTACTGAGAACTGCGGTAGCCATCATGCCGCAACTTATCACATTCTGTAGAGGGGCACGCAGGGAGGGGAAGAAGGTCATTAAAAAGCTGTATTCCTCTTTGCTTACTTTACGTTTACTCTTCTTTTTTACTTTTCAAAGTTATATTTTTCTAGGCATTAACAGGATTTTGAAATAATGGTAAAAACAGTTAAGAATTATTAAAGTACCTAGTATATACTACATACCATATTTCAATTAATATTAATATTAAATTAATACTTGATGAGATTGCATTCAGAGCTCACAACTACCCTGTGAAGTAGACACCATCATTAATTCTACTTTAATTCACAGGACACTGACGTTTAGGGTAATTATGTTATTTGCTCTATAATATTATGCAAGTGAGCAGCGGACTCGGAATCTTAACCCATGGCCTTAGTTACTAGATTATGTGAAAGTATTCCACATAGAAAAAAAAAAAGCGATGCTCATGCTATGCTTGTTTCCTAGACTCATTTTAGCTAGAAGGGACACACGAGATCATGGATTATAATGTTCTCATTTTATATTAATTTTCTCAATTTAATTTTGATGTCAAACAGCCTGTAAATATTGTGTGGAATTTAATAGGAAGGCGGGTGCCAGCCTGAGACATCTGCCAGTCCACAGAGGAATGTCTGGCGCCACTATGATACCTTGGACTTCAGGGGTACTGGGGCCACTGGCTGTGTGGAAAGGAGGATCCTCTTTGAGGGGAAAGCACTGCACTGGCAGCTCTCATGGGTTGGGGCAGGTGCTGTCAGAAAATTTCCAATGGCTCTTTAAAGCACCAAGATGCACAAAGGAGCATTTGCCTCAAAAAAGGATTTGCCACAGGGTTCCTTTAAATATTGGGCTTTTTAAAGGGGCACAAAACGTGTGTGGTTTTGGAAAAGTTTTCTCTTTGCACAGCTTTATAAAAACCATGCATCTACAGGCACAGAACTAAACTAGGGCATCTTCAGAGTTCCTTTCTGACATCAGGATCCATGATTCTTCCTCAAAGAGGAGACGGCAGTCACTTCAGTGGAGGGCTAAAAATATTAGACCAATTTTAAATAAGCCAGAGGATTAAAAAAAAAGTCCTCATTCTCCTTTGCTACCTCACAGTGGGAGTGGAAGGACAACGTTTACAATTCGGAACTGCAAATCAGACAAAAATGAGGACCTGTTAGAATGGCAAGCTAATGAAAACATGCATATGTAATCATAAAATAGCTAACTAATACTTCAGTTACTTGTAGGTCAAAAATTTTGTGGTGGCAACTACTTGTAATACTGATTAAAAGTGATATAAGAAAATTTCTGAAAATTCCAGAACACAACATATTTTTAATGAGAATTTACTCATATTAATCTAACCCTTTATAAGAAACATTTTCACATTTTCTCCATTTGGCAATTTTCCTGAAATAAAGAGTATGATTAGAAACTATATTCTCAGGCTGGGTGTGGTGGCTCACGCCTGTAATCCCAGTACTTTGAGAGACCGAGGCAGGAGGATCATCTGAGGTCGAGAGTTTGAGACCAGCCTGACCAACATGGAGAAACCCTGTCTCTTCTAAAACTACAAAATTAGCGGAGTGTGGTGGTGCATGCCTGTAATCCCAGCTACTCAGGAAGGCTGAGGCAGGAGAATCGCTTGAACCCAGGAAGCACAAGTTGCAGTGAGCCAAGATCGTGCCACTGTACTCCAGCCTGGGCAACAAGAGCGAAAATCAGTCTCCAAAAAAAAAAAAAAGGAATCTATATTCTCACTCTACAGAGATAATGTCATATGTTATATAAAGCATGATTAGTACTTTTGTTCTTCTTTTTTTTTTTTCTTTTTTTTTCTTTTTTTGAGACCGGGTCTTACTCTATCACGCAGGCTGGAGTGCAGTAGCATGATGATCACGGCTCACTTCAGCCTCAACCTCCTGGGCTCAAGTGATCCTCCCACCTCAGCTTTCTGAGTAGCTGAACTATATAGGCACATGCCATCAAGCCTGGCATTATTATTATTATTTTTTAAAATGTTTTAGATATGGGGGCTCACTACGTTGCCTAGGCTGCTCTTGAACTCCTGGACTCCAGCAATCCTTCCACCTTGGCCTCCCAAAGTACTGGGATTACAGACATAAGCCACTGAACCCAGCCTGATTAGTAGTTTTCAAATGGTATTTTCTGCAGAGTGCTGGCATTCTGTAAATATTGGATTAGATTTTCTTTAAATAGCTACCTTAAAGCTAAGATTAAAAAATAACACTCAAGAATGGCTATAATTAAAAAGCAAGGCCGGGCATGGTGGCTTACACCTGTAATCCCAGCACTTTGGCAGGTTGAGGCAGGTGGATCACTTGGGGCTAGGAGTTGGAGACCAGCCTGGGCAACATGGCAAAACCCCACCTCTATTAAAAATCCAAAAAAATAAAAGAGCCAGGCATGGTGTCACACGTCGTAATCCCAGCTACTCCAGAGGCTGAGGTAGGAGAATTGCTTCAACCCGGGAGGCAGAGGTTGCAGTGAGCTGAGATTACACCACTGCACTCCAGCCTGGGCAACAGAGTGAGGCTCAGTCTCAAAAAACAAAACAAAACAAAAGTCATAAGCAACAGATGTTGGCATGGATGTAGACAAAAGGAAACATTTACACACCATTGGTGGGAATGTACATTAGTACAACTTCTATGGAAAACAGTATGAAGATTTCGTGAAGAACTAAAAATAGAATGACCATTCGACCCAGCAATCCCACTACTGAGCATCTACCCAAAGGAAAAGAAATCATTACAGAAAAAAGATACCTGCACCCATATGTTTATCACAGCACTATTCACAATGGCAGAGTCATGGAATTAACCTAAGTATCCAACAATAGTTGACCGGATAAAGAAAATGTAGTAGATACACATCATGGAATACTATCCAGCCATAAAAAAAGATTTAAATCATATCATTTGCAGCAACTTGGACAGAGTTGGAGGCCATTATCCTAAGTGAAATACCTCAGAAACAGAAAATCAAATAGTGCATGTTCTCACCTTATTAGTGGGAGTCAAACAATTGGTACACATGGACACACAGATGGAAATAAATAGACACTGGGGACTCCAAAAGGAGGGAGGGTGGAAGGGGGGTGAGGGTTAAAAATTACCTATTGGGGGGCTGTGCCAGTAGCTCATGCCTGTAATCCAAGCACTATTGGAGGCCGAGGCAGGCAGATCACCTGGGGTCAGGAGTTAGAGACCAGCCTGGCCAACAAAGAAAAATCCCGTCTCTACTAAAAACACAAAAATCAGCTGGGTATGGTTGTGGGTACCTGCAATCCCAGCTACTTGGGAGGCTGAGGCAAGAGAACTACTTGAACTCGGGAGGCACAGATTGCAGTCAGCCCAAGATCATGCTATCATACTCCAGCCTGGGCGACAAGAGCGAAACTCCATCTCAGAAAAAAAAAAAAAAAAAATTATCGATTGGGTACAATGTTCACTGTTTAGGTGATGGGTACACTACAAGTCCAAAGCTCACCATTACACAATATACCCATGTAACAAACCTGCACATATACTCCCTGAATCTAAAAAAGAAAAAATGAATAAGTAAGACTCAAGTTCAATAGTTTTACATACCACATTTTAAGACAATGAGGGAATTAATTTATTAACTTATGCTGCTAAATTAACTTTCCGGTGGTCCTAGAAATAAAGCTATTCCTGCTATCTCTGTAAAACTAAAGTCTAAAGATCTATTTATTGTTGTAAAATAAATTAGTAATTTGTAGCTATTTATCTATGTAATTCAGGGTTTTCAAATACTTTACAAATATAAAGAGAAGTCCAAAGCCCTTTTAAACTAAATTAATTTGTTGTTCAAAATTGTCTTCTTTGCTTCATTAATGAACCCTATAAGAAGTTTAAATTATAGGGCTGGGCACAGTGGGTCACACCTGTGGTCCCAAGTGCTTTGGGAGGCCAAGGTGGGAGGGCTGCTTGAGGCCAGGAGTTCAAGACCAGCCTGAACAACACAGTGAGACCCCATTTCTAGAAAAAAATTCTTTTTAATTAGCCATGCATGGTGGCATGTGCCTGTAGTCCCAGCTACTCAGGAGGCTGAGGCAAGGGCATTGTTTGAGCCCAGGAATTCAAAGCTGTTGTGAGCTATGATCAGGCTACTGCACTCCAGTCTGGGAGACAGAGGAAGACCATGCTTCTAAAATGTATAATAATAGTAATATGACTAATAATAAATAACTATGTTTTAAAAGTATAAATTATAAAACTTAACACTACTCAAACATTACTTTTACAAATCTATGTAATGTATTGGATACCATGTAAGACTGTTTCAAGAGGACGTTTCCCTGGGAAATAGGAAGAGACTGCTGGGCAAGATCATTTCTAAGGGTGATTATTAGTTTGATATTCTTGGCAATAATATTGAAAACAGCCAAAATGACTTGACACACGTTAGATTTTTAAAGACCAAATATTGCAAAATCATAATCCATAAGTTAAAAGTATGAAAGACCGGCAACTATTAGTATGTTCAGTGTGTGTCACTTTTTCGAGCCCAGTTTAAAAGACAATGCATCCTTTTTCTACCATGAAATCTATGTCACAATTTTTTTTTTTTTTTGAGACGGAGTTTTGCTCTTGTTGCCCAGGCTGTAGTGGAGTGCAATGGCGCAATCTCGGCTCATCGCAACCTCTGCCTCCTTGGTTCAAGTGATTCTCCTGCCTCAGCCTCCCAAGTAGCTGGGATTACAGGCATGCACCACCACGCCCGGCTAATTTTTGTATTTTCAGTAGAGACTGGGATTCTCTATGTTGGTCAGGCTGGTCTCGAACTCCTGACCTCAGGTGATCTGCCCACCTCGGCCTCCCAAAGTGCTGGGATTACAAGCGTGAACCACTGCACCTGGTCAAAAAAATGTTTTAAAGGTAGTATAATAAATGGTAGTAAAACAAATGAAATATGATGCTGGATCTAAGAGAAGGAGAAATTCAGAAAATTTTCCTCTTGTCAAGTTGCAACAGATCTCAGGTTCTAAAACCATGGTTTTGTTCATTAGAAATGGAGTTTATTGTCTGTGGAGTGAAACAAAAGTGAGAGCAAGCCATCATGAATAAGCAAAGACTTTTTAGACACTGAACTGAGAGAGTAACTGCAAAGCAGAGCATAATTTAAAGCCAGGTTATGTCTGCAACCACAGGCTAGAAACAAGATCCTAAATGTAAACTTATAAACTGTTCATTTCTGGAATTTTCCATTTAAAATTTTCAGACTATGGTTGACTGCAGGTAGTTGAAACTATAGAAAGTGAAACCACAAATAAGAGAGGAGTACTTTAAACATGCTATTATCTACATGAGGAAAATGCAAGGTGCTTAGTGATGCTGATAAAAGTACATGGACATTTTTACCACTGACTTCTGTAATCTGTCATGATCGATTTCTTCATATGTGTAATTTCATAAGAGAAAGTATACAATGCAGTGAAAATTTTCCTGAATTTATTATAAAGATTCTGAAATATAATCTGAGGGGGCAAAGTTCTTAAACAGATGGTTACTAAGTATGACCTGCTTAAATGAGAGGGAGATGGAGAAATAGAAGAAAGAGAAATTGAATGCAAAGTGGACTAAGATGGGATTGTTTTTCTATTTCCCAAGGAAATGATGTGGGATGATGAGTGGATGCTAAAAGAAAAAAAGTAAGAAGTTTGCTGACTTCTTAGATTGTGTAAGAAAGGGAAAGGACTGATGGAAGAAACAGTCATTCCTCTGTATCGGAAGGGGATTGGTTCCAGGACCCCAGAATACCAAAAAATCCATGCATACTAAAGTCCTGCAAATCACAGACCCAGAAAGTCGGTTTTCTGTATAATGCAGGTTTCACACGATGTGAATAATGTATTTTCCATTCGCATTTGGTTTCAGATGCAGAAAATACCTGAGTATTGTATTTTCCATTCACATTTGGTTTCGGATGCTGGACCCAGAATGTATGGAGGGCTGACTGTATTGAAAAAATCCATATAAGTGGGTCCTCCAAGTTCAAATGTGTTATATTCAAGGGTCAACTGTATTTAAAACAAGCACTGCAGTGTGAAAAGCCAGAAGGACCAGTTCGGTAGGCCAGTAGTCATTTTTCAGGTCATGGGTAGTGTTGACGTGTATGAGTGAGTTGCTAGGAAAGTTTTGAAACATTCGGGTTAAAGCATAATTTGGTATTTCTAGCATGGTATTCTACATATACCATATTTTAAAATCTGAATGTGGTTTATTTTTAACAGTATTAAATCTTTTTTTTTTTTTTTTTTTTTTTGAGACGGAGTCTCGCTCTGTCGCCCAGGCTGGAGTGCAGTGGCCGGATCTCAGCTCACTGCAAGCTCCGCCTCCCGGGTTTACGCCATTCTCCTGCCTCAGCCTCCCGAGTAGCTGGGACTACAGGCGCCCGCCACCACACCTGGCTAGTTTTTTGTATTTTTTAGTAGAGACGGGGTTTCACTGTGTTAGCCAGGATGGTCTCGATCTCCTGACTTCGTGATCCGCCCGTCTCGGCCTCCCAAAGTGCTGGGATTACAGGCTTGAGCCACCGCGCCCGGCCAACAGTATTAAATGTTTTGCAACCTTCCTACTGTAATTCAAGGTCATTAAACGTTGGGAGGACTCCAGTACCAAAGTTAATTATAAAAACAGCAGTCATGATGTACTGCCGCAGTGAGAAAGTCCTATGATGATCTAGAGTCTAAAAAATTTTTTTTCAGATCACTGATTTTTAAAGCCAATACTACTGACACTTTTCTAAACTGAAAGCCTCTTGCTATCATTATCTGATTTGTGTTCACAATAATTCTCTGAGAATTGAAGGAAAACAGTTGTTGTATCAGTCTTACAGATTCTGAAGCCCAGGTATAAAGTTTCTGGTAGTTTGATGTTTTTAAAGTTCTATCCCAGTTAATAATCTACCAGATTATTAATAACAGGGCAAAAGGACAGTTCTATCACAAAACTTCATCTTAGTCCTGAAGGACTGAGAATACATAAGACTATAAACATTCATGTTTAGAAGAAAATAAATTCCAGCCCAATAGCTGAAGTATTGTATAGCTAAATAACCTAGTTTGAGCTTGTGAGTAAACACATAGGAAAAACTGACTGTACCTAAATATCATGTATTGTGAATATTAGAGAACTTATTTTCTTAAGGAAAAATCAAACCAAAGTGCATTTAAAATAGAAGGGATTTATTTACCTACCCCTTCATTAATTTGTTGGGCTTGGCAATATTGGAAAAGAGAAAGAAATCATACTGATGTTGTAGTTAGGATTCTCCCTTGTCTCTCATGTATGATGAATTTTCCAAAAGTATATTTAGATTTTCCATAAATTCTTCAAAGCAGTTGAACTTCAATTTATTTAAATTGTCTTCAACAATAAACAAACTAGAACATAATTAAAAGACAATAGATGTTCAAACATTTAAGTTATTCAGTTGTGTGTAGCGTATCAAAGAGGTGAAAAGCTGTTTTAAATCTTAAAGACACTGTGTATTTAATAGAGATCTTTTCAATGAATATTTTCCTTTATAATTTATACTAGTTTTAAATAATAAGTTTCAAATAAATAGGCCCTATTGGTTTATTATTAGACTAATGATTTATTCTTTTCTCCCTTCCTCTCTTTTTAGAGCAAGAGTTGTTATGTAGCTATACAGGAATATGTATAATAGCATAAAAGCGTGCTTTTATATTTCAAGTATTAAACGCAAATTTACCTCCTAATAAATGCAAATTTGAGCCCATAAGACCACTTCTTCACCAATTATCACTTCAGTGACACTTAGCATTCAAAGCAACGTAAAACATAAAAAAGAGAAAATATGTGTCTTTAATGATTAAGCCCAAGATTTTCTAAAAGTTCTAAAAGTAAATATTTTATCTCTTAATGGAACCTATAAAGACAAAACATTCCAGATAATGGAGTACAATATGCTTAGCTGCAGGTGAAGCAAGAAAGAGAAGGTCAACATGAAAATACGCCAACTATCACCCTGGTGTCAAGAAAAAGGGAAATTTCCTGAAGGGAGTAAGTCTTACTTTGCCTCAAAAAAGGAAGATGAGGCCAGGCGTGGTGGCTCACGCCTGTAATCCCAACATTTGGGAGGCCAGAGTGGGCGGATCACAAGGTCAGGAGTTCAAGACCAGCCTGGCCAATATGGTGAAACTCCATCTCTATTAAAAATACAAAAATTAGCTGGGCGTGGTGGTGGGTGCCTGTAGTCCCAGCTACTCAGGAGGCTGAGGCAGGAGAATTACCTGAACCCAGGAGGTAGAGGCTGCAGTGAGCTGAGATGGCACCACTGCACTCCAGCCTGGGCAACAGAGTGGGACTCCGTCTCAAAAAAAAAAAAAAAAAAAAAAAAAAAAGGAGGATGAAAGTTACCTAGACTTATACTACCAGAAAGATGGAAAAGGGAAAGTCAAGCTGGCAACAACTATGTTTTCTTTCCAACCTCCAGATTCAGTGATTTTCCTGACCTGTGCTTTGGCCAGCCATTTCTTTCTAAGCCTCTGAACACTCCTCTTTCAGACTGTCAAGGCAGAGCTAACTTGGAGAAAACACAGAGTGAATACACAGAGGCATCAACACCAGTTTCTCAAGTCACCTTTGCCACCAACGAGAGAGAAGAGCAGCAGCAGTCAAGAGCTCCAAATCTAAAACTGGGGAGCTGTGCCTTGGAATCCTAACTTGTAGCTTGCATCGGGTAGTGGGACTAAAGGGTTACATTCCAGCCTTCAAGGTGCTTACAGTTTAGCTGCCTGATTAGACAAATTCACAGGCCAATGTACAGAGCAGTGGTGTCCCAAAGTAAGGTGCATCAGAATCCCCGGGAGGGCTTGTTATAAAATCACTGCTGAGTCCACTCCCATATCTGATTCAGTAGGTCTGGGGTGGAGCCTGAGAACTTGGATTCCTAGCAAGTTCTCAATCAATGCTGATGCAGCATCCTGTGAGCCACACCGTGAGAAAACTGTTTCAGAGTAAGGCAAATACCTAAAGAGAAGTAGAAATAAAATTAAAGGGATCAATATGATATCCATTTAGGGTGGAGGTGAAAGTGAAAGAGGAGAAGTCTTCTCCACTTAGAGGAGGTGTTAGGTGGGGCTCCCAAAGAGGGCAATAGAATTTTGCTTCCTATATACTCCACGTTGGAAATGATAAAAGGCCCAAAGGAAAAGAGGGTTGGTCTGTTCTTTTTATTATGTCACAAATGATCCACACTCACCAAGTGAATAACTTAAAAGGGAACATAAGATAAAGAATTTAGCTGATACGGTACAGATCAATGGTGGGGGAATGCTATATCTGGTATCTACCTTTAAGTCCCTAAAGAATGCCATTTTGTTCCACGAAAAACTTTAGTTTTGCTACTGTAGAAATGTGTCTTACAGGTCAAGATTCCCTTAAAATGCTTGGAGGGTTCTTACATTTATTTTAACATTCCACTCCAGCTGCAACTGCAGGGAAAGCTTCCTGATCAGGCCACCACCATCTCTCGCCTGATGGTGACCTCCACCTGGTCTCCTACTTTGACTTCCCTTGTCTCCTTTACTGTGAACTTTCAACGCACAATCAGATTGATCCATTTCGAAATAATGAGTCAGATTATGTCACTTCTGAGTTCAAATCTCTCCACGCCCTGAATGTAAAAGCCAAAGTCCTCCTAATGGTTTCTAAGCCCTGCATGATCTGGCTCAATGTGGGTGGCTGGCTGGTGCTCAGTGAGTTCCTTAAATGAATGAATGATCTGTATTTATTCAGCAGCATGCTTGAAAGGGTATTTTAACTATATGACAAAGGTGATGGCCCCATTGCTCACCCAGGTAGATTTTATCCTCAGCCACATTTTCCGCCTTCATCAACCCAAGGCATATGACCTGACCTCCCATTAAATGGGCCTCTTCTCCCATCCACAACTCACATATTTGAGTAATAGGTGGATGAGAGGAGAGTAGGTGGAACAGAATGAATAAGGAAGATGATGTCTGGTGCACCATCGTGGTTATCTATCCAAGGAAATTTTGCCTCAGTAGAATTTCAGGGAAACTGACCAATCTAGGATTAAAAAGTTAACTGCATCACGGGCAACTCCCCAAAGCTTTCTAGTCAGACAGAACAGATGCCACAGGAAAGCTGCAGTTTCAGAAAAAGCTTGCAGGCAAGTTTAGGCAGGGAGTAAGATGGAAGAGAGGAGGTGGTGACAAAATGCCACCTTTGAAATGGACGGTTTCTTTGCCAGAGGAGGGGGAAAAAAAAGGAATGATGAGGAGACTGCCTAAAAATTATTTTATAATAGCACAATTCCAAATGACTTCTCATTTCAATTTACATTGTATATTTAGCAAAATAAAATGAGCCGGTTGGGAAGAACCACAGAGGGAAAATACACTATTAATTGTGGTCACTGGCTCAACAGTCTAACTGGAAATGAATTTGTTAACAATGCATTAACACACTTTAGAAAGACTGGTTTTCCCCCATGTCTTGGGATCAATATCTCTGTCACTGACATTAAACACCATAGACAATCTCATTTTATGTAGAAGGGTTAAAAATAAAAGGCCATTTTGATTAATATTCTTGCTCTGTGATTAACTCCTATTAGAGTGAAATTAAAACCTCCAAAAACAAAACAAAACAAAACAAACAACAACAACAAAAAAACCCTTAGGAGTTAAACATTAAAACTTTAGCCACTGGATAAACTGTTTGTTAGCTTTGTTTTTCATTGCACGCCATGGCAAGAATTACTATTAAAATGTCATTTGCCATTGCAGAAAACCAGCTTTTAACATTTCTTCTTGTCACGTGCCCAGATTAATTTAGGAAGGCTTGAAGAACTAAATCTGATTTAAATGAAGGTGAAAGCTTTCTGATGCCATGATTAATGCGAGTGTGCTGAGAGTATGCAAGTCCTAGTTGAGCACCACCAGAGAGAGCCGCCAAATTGGAGGCGATCTCATTTCACTTTAGAATTATAAAGCCATATCATTGGCAGCAGAGGAGCATCACCAAGGTTACTCAAGATCAAATAGCCTGCAAAGATTCTAAGCCAACACCAGAGACTTCGGTTGTACGGTGAATAACAAACCTTATCCACAGTACCTTCAATGTAGCGTTTTTATGCTGCCCTGAGTGAAATATAGAGGCCACTCAAGTTACTTACTTTATCGGGAGTTAAAATAGAATTGCTGAAACAGCAGACTGGCTGCAGACACAAAAACAAAACAAAAAGCCTTTGTTTAAACAATCCGTAGTGCTTTGTTAAGACCTGGATCATTTAAATGACTGTCTTTGCCATTGTATCTTTTCTGTGTTGCTTACCGTTTAAAAAAAAAAAAAAAAGGTGTGGGGGTGGGGGGCAACACGTCTCTTTAACTATCTGAAAAGGCAATGACTGTTCATTTTTCCTTTGCTCTTGTATCCGACTTCCCTCTCCCGAGTTAAGGACACCAAGGAAAGCACTTCTTTCAGGGTTACTGTACCCAGAGTAGTACTTAGTGCTATAGACAATTCCATGCCATCAAATCCAAGAGAAGTTAAATAGCCCCTTTTTGTATATAAATCCTGTTCTGCTAATCCCATATTTTTGTCTGCTCTTTTCTTTTTTCTCAATAGGGCATTTAATCCATGGTTTCATCCAGCTGGGCAACTTTCCCTCAGGACAAAAATTCCAATAAAGCCTAATGAAATACCACACATTTTTTTTAAGCCTTTAATAACATCATTTGTCTTTGAAAAGTCAACCTAATTAAATTCACAAGACCTGAGCGAGAGAGCACCAAATAAAGTCATCCTTTTCACCAAAGAACTAACAATATGGTGGGGGGCCATATTGTAAGCAAGGCTCCCACACCATGTAATGAGCAGCCTCCATCTCTGGCTCCATCTCATAACATACTTCCCCAATTCCCTCTAGGAGACAGAGGCTGCAACCTCCGCCCCTCCGCTTTGCCCTGAGTTGACTGCCTCCTCCCTGCCTCTTCAGGGAACATCCTCCCATTCTCTTTCCATATCTGCAATCCTTTCCCCTCAGCCTTTGTCTACAGCCCTGTTTGCATAAGCTCTAGTTTTTAAAACATGTTGTAATATCAGCTGTACCCTGCCATCACCTCAAAATACTATCCCTTCCCTCTCTGCTCTGCTGGTATCATTCACTCACCTTCATTTCTTTAAAAAAAATTACTTTTACTGTTTTTCTGCTTATAAAAATCATTCTCATCTCAGGAAACTTGGCTTCTTAATCTAAAGACTTCCTTGAAACTGCCCTTTCAGAGGTCACCAATCGCCACCTAACAACCAATTCAACATCCTCTTCTTACAATGCCTCTCTCCCCACCTGTGAGCACCACGATGACTGCCTCATCCTGGCTGACTTTCTTCTTCCCTGCTTGCGCTCTTTTGCAGACTTCTCCCTCCTAGTGCCCTGAAGGAAAGCTTCCAAGCCTCAACCCTCCCTCCTCCTCACCACTGGCCCTCACCATCCCCAATCTCATCATTCCACATTCTCACCACTTGTTCCCCGGCTTTGACTCTGATCCCTCTCCTGAGTTTTAGATGACTTTTCCAAACATTTTCAGGCCCTCTACAAACACAACAGTATTTGCAGTCCCAGTCACTGGACTGTGCACTAGGGACACATGAGTGAAAAGACAAAGCCCTGTTCCCACAGATGTTACTGTCAAGTGGGGAGATAAACGTGCAAACACAATTACATAGTGTATCATAAGCAGTGGAATGGTGGAGTGTAAGCTTCCATGACAAGGTAGAAAAAGGCTTCCTGGGGCTGCCCAGGGGAATCCAGGAGAGGTTGTGGGGGACTCTAGCATCCAAGGATGACTCTCAAAGGGAAACAGGAGTTGGCCAGGTGTGAGAGGTTGTGGTTCAGAAGGGAAAAGGTATGGCTTGGGACATGCAGTGGGCAGAAAGAAGAACAAGGCAAGCTAGCATTCCAGTTGAAGGACTTTATCACTACACGTGAAGGCGCAAAGTAAAAAACCTGGATGGGGGAGTAGAGATGTCCGGGGGGCAAAGGTGATTCCGCAGATGAGATGAGACAAACAGGCTTGAGTTCAGGAAGGTTTCCAGATGCTAAGAGCTTAGGTTATATTCTGTTAATAATGGGGAGCTGGTGAAGAATTTTTAACTAGGACAGGATGACCAAATTTGTTTTAACTTGTACACAAGCTAGTCATACATACATCTTATCTCTGGCTAGCTTTCAGCCTCTGGAGGAAAGCACTAATGTCATTCATCTTTGATTGCACTATAACATCCAGCCCAGTGCCTCACTTGTAGTATGCACTTAGACAATTTTTCTGTCCACACAGACTTAAGATGACACATTCCAGTTTGTCAGGACTTAGGCTCAGCCGTCAGTAATATCTTTGTGTCAGTTAACTTCACACATATTACCCTCAAACAGTTAAGTACTGAGAAGCCAATCAGAATTTTAGAGCTTAGCAGGGAACACAGAGATCATAAATTGTTTTTCAGAGGAGGAAGCCAAGTACAAAGATGGGATACGACTCCCAACATCCTGCAGCTTGCCGCTGACAACACTGCAACCAGAATTCTGGTCTCCCATCTCATCTTCTGGAGTCGTTAATGACAAGATGTCAGTGATACTGCGGTTTTGCGAAATAAGAGACAATTATACTTCCTTCCCCCGTTCAGTGGCTTTTTCAGAATAATAATCCTCCTGCCCCCCAATTCTATACCAATATTTGTTTCAACTAGAAAATGATTTAAAACTGTATAAATCAATGTAAGTAATGAAAAATTTCTTGCTTGAATCTTATGTGGCTGGGCGTGGTGGCTCACTTCTGTAATCCCAGCACTTTGGGAGGCTGAGGCAGGCAGATCACCTGAGGTCAGGAGTTAGTGACAAGCCTGGCCAACATGGCAAAATCCCGTCTCTACTAAAAATACAAAAATTAGCCGGGCACGGTGGTACACACCTGTAGTCCCAGCTACTTGGAAGGCTGAGGCACAAGAATCACTTGAACCCAGGAGGTGGAGGTTGCAGTGAGCCAAGATCACACCATACCACTGCACTCCAGCCTGGGCAACAGAGCAAGACTCTGTCTAAAAAAAAAAAAATTAAAATACCTTAGCCAGAGACATCTGACCTTCGCCTTTTGCACATCAGTTTTACTGAAGTATTCTTTGGGAAGTAGCAAACTAGGCAAATTGTAAACTCAGCTGCAAGTGCTAAACCATTAGTGTATTTATTAATTTCAAATGTTTATCTTTCCTTCCCTTGTAACCTGTGCCTATTTTTTTAAGTCTATTGAGTTACTAATGACCAATTATAACCCTTAAAATAAGCACCAAATGCCATTAAGATGAAAGCCTGGTTATAGATATTAATCAGACATGTCGTGACGCTTCCTTTATTTCTCTTAGACTTATTTGAATTTTAATGAGATCGGGGGTGAGTGAGGAGACTTCAGGATCAACCATGAAGTCACCACCTTTAGGCAACAAATTTGCATTTCTAAATTAACTGGCTAAAGAAACCAAATCCATGAGATTCCCAGGGTGAGCTTTGTCCCTGTGAACTTCCATAAAGTGGAGGGCAGCTGAAAGGGCATCAAAGGGACAGGTCTCTTCAGTGCTCTTGAGGTCTGAGATCAGAATAGGCCAGCGTGTGTGAGCACCAGGAACCCTTAACTTCTCTGGGTCTTGCTTTGCTTATCTACAAAATGGAAAGGGGGACTGACCAGAGGACTGGGAGGCTCCTTCCAGCTCCAGCATTCTAGGGGTCTTTCAGAGGTTGATGGTGAGTGGGCAAAGGCATCTTGCTCATGTGGATGAAATGAACCTGAGTATTAAGCGTCTGTCACTGTCATCAGAAGTGTTCCTTGTTCTGTTCCTTTATCCCTCCTCCCCACAGTATATTCTCTGGAGTACAACAGATAGGAGAGAAAGCCCCAACTAAATCATAAGGCCATTTGAGATTTATAAAATTGTATCTGTGTTCCATTCCACTTCAATTAAAATGTACCCCTCCCTCCATAGACACTTGTAACTTCCACATTGAGGGGCAGGTACATTGAGATATGAACACTTTACATGAATATGTTCATTTCATTCCCATGTAAACAGATATTATGGTCTTTATAGATGAGAAAACAAGATCAAAATGTTGAAGAAACAAACAAAATTAAACTCAAATAACCTATGCCTAGTATGTAACAGAGTCAGGACTAGAATTTAGATGTGACTCAAGTACTTCACATGACACCTGGACTTCTGTTAGAAAGCAGGAACATGGCTGGGTGTGGAGGCTCACGCCTGTAATGCCAGCACTTTGGGAGGCTAAGGCAGGAGGACGGCTTGAGCCCAGGAGTGTAAAACCAGACTAGGCAACATGGCAAAACCCCATCTCTACAAAAAATACAAAAACTAGCTGGGCACGGTGGTGTATGTCTGTAGTCCCAGCTACTCAGGGGGCTGAAGTGGGAGGATGGATTGGGTCCGGGAAGTCAAGGCTGCAGTGAGCCATGATCATACCACTGCACTCCAGCCTGGGCAACAGAGCAAGACCCTGTTTCAAAAAAAAAAAAAGAAAAAGAAAAAAGAAAGGCAAGCAAGCAGGAACAGGAAGCTTCTGAAGTTTAGGTCACATTTTGACCTAAGTAATGGTTATATAGGTGTTCACTCTATTTCTTAAGCCGTACACGTTTTTATGTACCTCTCTGTGTTATATGTCATATTTTTTAAAAAGTTAAACAGAAAAAAGAGATGAAGAATTCAATGTGGTTAGCACCAGGTGGGCAAAGCAGATGTCCATCTTGGGCCTGTCTGAGGTAGTGAGCAGATGCATCATGCCGTCAGGGAGAGCTCTCAATCAATGTCCACAGGCTGTTCCTGCAAAGGCACCTCCTAGACAGTCCTGGGAAAGCGCCACAGGACCTTCAAGTGGAGAACCGATAGCAAAAGACAAGGGGTATCTGCGATATCTCAGGGACGCATGTGCTCTAGGCAGATAAATAAGACAGACAAGCAACCTCATCAAATCCAGAAGGAGGCCCACAATCTCTCCCAAGACAAACATACTTGCCTACGCCAAAAGGGAGCAGGGAGGCTTCATGACAGCTAAGGGTGGATGCAGTCACCCTTAAAGTCTGCTGTTGGTAACTGTAGAGAAATCTGGCTGGAACAACTTGGAAATCTAGTTTGTAATTTTAGGAAAGGTAAATCATTCTCTCTTTTTTTTTTTTTTTTTGAGACAGACTCTCACTTCGTCACCAGGCTGGAGTGCAGTGGCACGATCTTGGCCCACTGCAGCCTCTGCTTCCCAGGTTCAAGCGATTTTCCTGCCTCAGTGTCCTGAGTAGGCCGGGACTACAGGCATGCGCCACCACACCTGGCTAATTTTTGTATTTTTAGTAGAGATGGGTTTCACCATATTGGCCAGGATGGTCTCGATCTCCTGACCTCGTGATCCTCCTGCCGTGGCCTCCCGAAGTGCTGTGATTACAGGCATGAGCCACTGCACCGGGCCAGTAAATCATTCTTTAATGTTAAACAGGTCGATGTGTGCACAATTGTTTTTAATCACTTGGTGTAAGTAGTTATTTTTTCACATTGTGTCATAAATTCTCAACTCCTATCCTTTCAGGCATAATAAATATAGCCCTCTGACTTTGAATGACATAGGCCAGATTCAACACTCCTCCTTGTGCTCACACTTTTAATTCTAGAGCCATAGAGCATGCTGACCTGCTAAAATGCATTTCTTCAGGAAAGAGCTGTGACTAGAGAACATTTCTGATGCCAACAACAGCTGCTCTGTGAACTAATTCAGGCAGGAGTGTACACAGAGACAGTAACTAAAGTGCCTGTTATACACACTGTGAGAAATTATGTTTATCTCCCTCCCAAGTTGGGCTTTTTGGGGATGGAGGCTTAAAAGTGACATGTCTTTATTTCAGCCTTTAATATGCTCATAGTTGTCAAATGAGGTCTACAGGTGACAAAAAAGCAAAATCTGAAGGTCTCATTCAGCTTACTCCTATCTCTTGATTTCTTTTCTACTTAGTTGTAGCCCTTTCCATAAAACTAAAAACTATGCAGATAAATGTTTAGCCAGATTTAGGTTACTTATCATCACAGCTATCTCCAATGAAGTTCATGAAGGATTCAAACAATGCTGGACGTAAAAAGGGTAGACTTCTTCTGGAAACTCAGTAAGAAGCTGAGTGAATTCTTCACAGATAATGAGATCCATCTTCAAAATTTATTTTTTGTTGCTAGCCAGGTGTCTATTGAACCAAATAGTAAAATGCCATTTTTAAATCTGGGTAAATGTTGAGTATCTCTTATCCGAAATGCTTGGGACCAGAAATGTTTCAGAGTTTGGATTTTTTCTGATTTTTGAATATTTGCATTATAACTACTGATTGAGAATCCCTAATCCCAAAACCCAAAATGCTCATATGAGTACTTCCTTTGAGCATCATGTCAGTGCTCAAAAAGTTTTGGATTTGGGAGCATTTCAGATTTCTAATTTTCAGATTAGGGATGTTCAACCTGTACATGTTTGTATCTTCATTAGCAGTGAACCATTACCTAAATCTCTAGTAACAAAACAAATCAAGAAACAAAACCAAGACATTTAATCTAAGCCTGTGACCATCACATTTTATCAAAGTCTCCAGAGACTCTCCAACTGTAAATACAAAAGGTATCTGCTATATTCAGATTAGAGTAGAGCGAAATTATACATGGACAAGAGCCTGCTCCACGTGCCATTTTACACATCTTGAAAGACTATCTACTCTCTCACATGAGGATGGGAGCAGGAGGGAGTGGTGGAGTTAGGGGACCTCCCAGGGCTTTTCTTTCTTCTCTGACTGAGCCCTCTCTCCCTGTGTGCACAATGTACCTCAGGCACACCTCCATCACACTACTGTCTGTTTACTACTGTAAGACAGTAAGCTTGCAGCAGCAAACCTCAAGACAAGCTCTGCTACAAGCTGCTGCCAAGACAGCAGGCCTAGCTCTTTAAAGTTGAGGACCCAGAAACTTTCATCCATTCATTTAAACAGTCCTGGCATAGAACCGAACAGATGCTCAATATTGATTAACTTATGTCTATTATCCGCTTTTATGTACTAAGTCAAACTCAGTTTTTTCAACATTTTCCAGTAATTCTGTGGCTTCTTCAGTTAATCTGTTAACTACTAAGGATTTATGCATTATTTTACAAAGTATATGTTTACATTTCATTATTCATTTATTGATACTCGCTGTGTCATTTCCCCTCACACTTTATGGTTCCCAAGAGTAGACTAGCTCCCCATAAAAACTGACAGACTAATTCATACAATAAGCATTTAATGGAGATGAAAAAGCAATAACCTGTTTAATATTAAAGAATGGCATTCTTTTCTTAAAATTATGGACACAGTAAGAATAGAAGAAGAAACAAAATAGATTACTCACTGTGAATAATTAGCTACCTTTCTATATTTTTAAGTAGAGAATGCTGAGGTTGAATGAACTTAGACTGATAATTTATATAACATCAAATCTTAATAGTGCCACATATTCAGGGACTGATTTTTTAATCTTCACTGAAATGAGGTAATAAATACCTTGTGCTCATGTTGTGTTTATTTCAGGTTGCTAAGATGATACAGGGGAAGAGGTCCATGAAGTTCTGTACATGTGGTTAAAAGTAAATAACTGAGAACAAAAGAACTCAGATAATCTTTCTCATTTCATCCTTCCCAACCACTGTTCATAAGTCTATAATTTATCTAAAATCTCTTACGAAGTTTTAAAATCCAGACTTTAAAGGTTGCACTGCAGGAATTTTCCAAAGTTATTAATTTTATTAATAGTAAATCCCTTTGATGAACCATTTTAGAGCATTAAAGCAATTATGAAAGCATTTATCTTTTCAAAATCAAATTCAAGTTTAGGCAAAACCAGCGGGGATATATGATATTTCATCTAGATGTACTACATATTCAAAAAGAAAAGCATAAATGCCTATAAACAGATGTTCAGTTTTTCAAGGGGAGAGAAGTGAAGTCCTGATCTGGAACTTGAAAATACATGAAATAAGGAGTGAAGCACAGTTTCCTGGAGAGTGATCAAAAACAGTCGAGCCTGAATATTCAAACTCACACATACCTTCTTGAAAGTGTTTTCTACAAGCCAGACCATGTAGTGCTCTGTTGCTTAGGAGCTGGGCAGGGAAATACTAACCAGGCACTGCCTCAGGGATTTGTCCTGGGAACGGTGCCATTTAACATTCTTATTAGTTATTTGGTGGAGGAAGGTGAGCTATAAGTAGAGAAGTTCCTGGTCACAATTTACTAAAGATAAATCACCAGGAACTAAAGGGATCTAGAAAAAACTCTGGTTGGATTTAGGTACACTAAGGGACCAATATTATGACAGCAACAAAGCTCAAACCACAACTCCAAGGCCACTTACAAACGAACCAAACAAATGCCATTCTTCTCATTTAAGACTGAAGTCACTAAAGATAGGGGTTAGTCAGGCTAAATAAAAAGGAAAACCAACAATGCCCTCATTTCTGAATAGTTCAATAGCAAAGCTATGAGATACAAGATACTGGAAGATATATTGGATAATCTAAGCATTATACAAAAGATTAAAGGAACAAAAAATAGAGCCATGATCTGAAATGTCTGCACAGTTCTGTTCAGAACACCAAATCTATGGTGAACCTATGGATAGCTATTCTTTCTCTCTCCAAGCAGAAATTATCTGCCCTCTTTAATTCCCATACAGTAATTTTTGGTTTGTCTCCTCAGTATTTTCCACATTGTGATTTGCACAAGAGATGCAGGCATAAATTCTTTGAGAGCTAGGACCCTGCCTTTGTACTCTGCAATTCTGCCAGAATAACAGATTCCCAATAAATAAATCATTGTTAAAGGCAGTATAGTGTAGCAGTTAAGAATATGAGCTCCACAGCCTTAGACTGTCCACGTTTAAATCCTGGTCCTACTGCTAATTAACTTGGAGATCTTGGGCAAGTTTCTAATTTGTTGTGCTTCTGTTTTTCCATCTGGGCATAGTAACAGTAAGCAGTAGGATCACTGGGAAAATTAAATGAGGTAATACATTTAGTGGACCTAGAACAGTACCTGGCATTATAGGTAAGTGTTTAATAAATGTTATCAGTCATTGTAGTGGTGGTACATTAAAGAATGAACCACTTCATAAGTGACTGGTAGACAAGATAAAATTATTTTTCTAGATATTCCTTGTATCAATGACAGAATTTCTCCCAAAGTCAAGTCTTCCACAATAGGATAAAATACAGAGCCCCAGTAAAACTAAATTTCAGATAAATAACAAATACTTCTTTGGTATACTAATGTCCCAAATACTGCATGGTAGGAGAAGTCTGGTGGGAGCAGCATCTGGTAGAATAAGAAGTTTGGTTTGTTGTACTAGGAAAAAGTCTCTGAATTTTACAAGTCACTCCTTCCTCTTTGAAGAACTACTTTCCTTCTTTGTCACCTTTAGGCTGCCCTCCTTGCCACACATTTACTTTTTAACTTCAACAATAAATTGGGCCGGGTGCAGTGGCTCAAGCCTGTAATCCTAGCATGTTGGGAGGCTGAGGTGGGTGGATCACACGAGGTCAGGAGTTTGAGACCAGCCTGGGCAATGTGGTGAAACCCCATCTCTACTAAAAATACAAAAATTAGCAAGGTGTGGTGATGCACTCTTGTAATCCCAGCTACTCAGAAGGCTGAGGCAGGAGAATTGCTTGAACCTGGGAGGAGGAGGCTGCAGTGAGCCAAGATCACGCCACTGCACTCCAGCCTGGGTGACAGAGTGAGACTCCATCTCAATAAGAAAAACAAACCACAATAAATTCAAGTAAAAATGAGAATTTTAAACTAGATATAGGAATACATTCTTCCTATATTTTCTACTTGACCAAGTATACCTTGCTCATCTGCTGGCAGAACCTAGGCTCAGAGAGCCCAGTTGGGTGCTACGCAGTTCTGATAAATCAAACCATTTAGCACATCTTCAAAGTCTATATATAGGTCCTTCTTCTAGCCGGCTTGAACTAAACAGAACAAACAAATGTGTTCAAAAAAACAAATTGGTTTTGAATACTTACAATGGTTTTAAAAAGACAGTGGCAAAACTGCCCATGTGAGCAGTGGTTTATTTGGATCAAATTAACACTGGTGGTTTAAACATGCTAAAGTGTTTCTGAGAAGGTGTGGGCTCCTGGAAATAGATTTGCATATCTGCAAATAGGCAAGTTTCTGCAGAGACCAGAACATCTTAGGCATGTGTATTATCCCATTTTCACACTGCTGAAAAAGATATACCCAAGACTGGGTAATTTATAAAGAAAAAGAGGTTTAGTGGACTCACAGTTCCACATAGCTGGGGAGGCCGCACAATCATGGCAGAAGGTGAAAGGCATGCCTTATATGGTGGCAAACAAGAGAATTGACAACCAAGCAAAAGGGGTGTCCCCTTATAAAACCATCAGATTTAATGAGACTTATTCACTACCATGAGAACAGTATGGGGGAAACTGCCCCCATGATTCAATTATCTCCCACTGGGCCTCTCCTACACAACACATGAGAATTATGGGAGCTACAATTCAAGATGAGATTTGGGTGGGGACACAGCCAAACCATATCAGCATGTATTAGGTTGTATTTATGATATCATATAAAGACACAGCCTACTACACATTCAATAAAAGTAGATCTGGTTTTATAGATAGATATCAAGTTTATACTCTCAGGACCCAATAACCAAGAAAATAAGCTCACAGAGGATGCCATCTTACCCCTCAATACTGATTTGAGATTGAGTTTGGCTTGGCGGTGCAGGTCCTCAACAGCAGGGGGGTCTTGTGGTGGGAAGGAACACATTCTCCTGCTGGTGCCATGGGGCACTGTAGTGGACTGTCCATCGGCTCTCCTCATCTAGGTTGGAAACCGCTATAGAAAAAAAGATAGAATACATTCAGGTGTCAACTTAGGCTTCATTAGCTACAAATTCATTACATCATGATGTGTTTCCATGCCTAACACATCCACGGGTAAAGGCCGGCAAGGGAGCAATGAAGCAAATTCCAAATTAGATTTAATCTTAGATTCCAGGGGTCTTGCCCACAGTGTTTTATTTATAAAGGAAAAGCTGAAAGTGTCCACCCTCTAAACAATGTCTTCATAGAAGCATTTGCTCAGTTAACTGCCTCCCAGCATTTCAGGTCCTCCCTTTACTTCAATGTTTGAAAACAATGGACAGAATTGATAGAGACCTCCAATTCCTACTTAACCCCCTCCCACACACACAACAAATATCAGTTACTCAACTGTATAATGCCATTGCAACAGTAAATGTTAGACTGTCCTGACAGAAATGAATTTCCTACCAAGGGGTTTATAAGAAATATTCCTTCTCTACAGCATTATTTAAAGAGCATCACTGTTATAAACTCAATTACATTTTTAAAAAATTAAGTGTAAACATTCAATTTACATGTAAATGACATAGCTAATAGATGTGGAGATCCATTTGTGTTACAAAATTCCCTCTGCATTTCCCGCTTTCATGAAACGCTTTTATATTAAAAATTTTTTAAATTACAGTGCAGTTGACTCTTTCCAACTCAATCCAATTCAACTAAATTTTCCCAGCACAGAAGAGACCGAGACGTTAGAGGATAAAATAACAAGTAAAATCCTGAGACTAAGATAAATCTCTATAATAATTTTTCTTTAAATCCCCGGAGGCCTGAGACGTCTCTAGTTCATTTTTCCTGACAACACAAGCTAAGCTGGGGCACCAGTGGAGCCCAAAATGAGGCCGACAGCACCAAAACAAATTCATCAAGAATGTTTTAATACTTTCTATATGTCTGCCATGTAACCCAGGCATAAGAGAGACTGGAAAGGTATTGGAGAAAGTCCTTGTGCTGAGTCATTTGCTTGAGGTAGCAAGTGTAACCCTTGTAAAGCCAGCAGATACTTGAATTGTGAGTGAGGAGCAAGTCTTCCTGACTCTGATCTATGCTATAGAGTTCACACTGGGTATCCATGTCCCCAGCATAACATGTACCCGGAAACTAGACCATAAAATGAATTCTCAAATAATGTGAGAACACATGCATAAACTATTAAATCCATTTGAGGATATCTAAAAATAACTAAACACACCCTATAGCACAGTTATTAGGGCTACTTTAAAGAGTAAATGAACCAATATACATAAAGTACTTAGCTCAAGAAGTAACTCAGGTAAAACACGGTTGTGGCAAGAACAGTAAAAATTATTCTAACGAGGCCCCAAACTTCGAACCGTCATTGTCTTGTAAACCTGGGCCACAGGTTAGCGCTCATCTCACATACCATCTTTTCCACAGCTACTAAATTTTACAATCTTATGAATCTGAACAGGATAACTCATTTTCAAAAGGATCCCACCTTCTCCATAAGTTGCTAAATGAGAAAGTAAACATTGAGAATTAGGTATCAGGTTAAAAACAGAAATGTCCAGTGTGTTTCCTGCTTAGTGTTTGACAAAAGCAGTATGTGCATTCGGCACCTAGTATTTCACATAAACTCTTGTTGAGCAAACGTTTTGCATGGTGCATACAACTATCAATCTTAATACACAAAATCCACAAAGACCTGACTTAACCCTCATTTTCAGAAGAATGTTTCAGAAGAATCTAGCACTGGGCCAAACTCACCATATAATCCCCCCAAGTGTAGCCTGAGTTCATCAGTGTTTTGTGCTGATGTCCATTTATTTTAAAGATTGAGTTACCATACTTCAGAGTTAGAAACTATGGAAAATCTGGCCGGGCGCAGTGGCTCAAGCCTGTAATCCCAGCACTTTGGGAGGCCGAGATGGGCGGATCACGAGGTCAGGAGATCGAGACCACCCTGGCTAACACGGTGAAACCCCGTCTCTACTAAAAAATACAAAAAACTAGCCGGGCGAGGTGGCGGCGCCTGTAGTCCCAGCTACTTGGGAGGCTGAGGCAGGAGAATGGCGTGAACCCGGGAGGCGGAGCTTGCAGTGAGCTGAGATCTGGCCACTGCACTCCAGCCTGGGTGACAGAGTGAGACTCCCTCTCAAAAAAAAAAAAAAAGAAACTATGGAAAATGGAAACTTTTCCTATTTGCCAATTACAAATCAAATCCAAGTAATGGCATTCGTGTCTGCACCATCAGTCGCACCATCAGCCCCAATGCACAGCTACCAACTGGCTACTATGAGAAAGTCTCTTTCGCTGGTGTTCCTCACTCTCGCCAGGGGCACTTTTAATCTGTCCATCCAAAGGCAGCCTTCGGCAAGAAGCTGCAGAAAATCAGCACACCATGCTGCTCTTTGTAGCTTTCTCCAAAGCCCCTTTTATCAATGCCCCTACCCATGCACATTTATCCAGTTTAAATCACTGGTCCAAAAACTAAACTAAACTATGAAGAAGCAACTAGATTAAAGAAATTTAAGTCAATGGTAAGCACACAATAAAGCCACACCACAAAAGCTCTGCACCTTACAACAATCACTGATCAGTCTAGACGGTTTGTGCTCGCTCGAGCTCTTAAATACACAACAAAGAGTGCCAGGGAGTTATAGGGGATTATCTCCACCAGAAGCATGTCATATATTACACAGAGGCTCCCTTACCTCAGCTGCATATTTAGCCAAAGAATCAAAAAATCATACACTGGATATCAAGGGAAACATAAATTAAGTACAAGAATTTTTCCCCCTCTTCAAAGGACTTCTTTTGAAAAGCACAAAAGAAGTAAATTCACTTAAAACCCCAATCATAAATAAATAAGACATGCTAAGATCACATAATACTGTCCTCGAGTTACAAAAGTCTGAGGTATTTAAACAACCTGGTATAGAGTTTAACTCATGCCTATTATGCTGTTTCACACTCTAATTTAATCACACAAAGGAACCAAGGACCTAAAACACACACATGGACACACACACACACACGAGCACACAGGGACATACACACATACGGAAACATATGCACACAATAGGTAGTAGAGAGAAAAGGAACTACTTACTTTTCTTCTTAAAAAGTTTAATTAAAGACTTAATCTTTGCATTAATGAAGACCACCATTTCCAGGGCACCTACATAGAGCTTAGAAGTGTAAATCACATTAAAAGCTCAGCCCATGAGGCAGGTGGCAAGCTTCGTCCTGCTCCAGATTCTAACTTTTCTTCCCCCGGTCTCATATCCTTAGACATCTGCCCAGGCTGATGTAACTTTGAGGTTGAGCTTATTGTCAGGCAGTTACAAACCATTAACAGTCCTTGAACCTGAACAACTCCTACTGAAACCTAATCTTTAAGGCTGAGAGCAGCCAGTGACATCGTGCGCAGAAAGAAAGAGAAAGCCAATCACGGTTCTTATTTGCATGACAGCCACATCAGGCTTTCTGCCTCAGTGCCCATTCATTCAGTTTTCTCTCCAACAGATCAGAAGCTCCCCCTCTCTGAGCCCACAAAAATAGTGCAGATTTTCCTCTATGGAAGTCAAGATGAAACAAATGTGTTCCCCATTTCACTAAGCCACTATGAACATCCAGATCTTTTACAGGAGCTGCCAAGTCTGAAAGCAATTCCAGTTAATTCAGGATATATGGGATTTGAAGTGATTTAGGGGGTAAAAAAGCCAAACTATTGTTTCCCAACCACGCCCCAGGCTCTGCCTCCATACCAAAGGAACTTGTACAAGCAGTAAAACTTTAGAATGGAATCTCCAAGGTGCTGCAAAGATGACTTGGTTGCATTTTTGTGCAAATTAGGATGCCCTGTCTTCTCACCCTTCTTTGCCAGTGATTGAGAATCAGCATTGTGTGTTCCAAAGCGTGATGTTATTTGCATCTAGCTGCCACAACAATCAAGGAAAAAAAAAGAAACCACCAAAAAAACACAACTTTCCCACTCCAAACAAGAAATTAGATAAAGTACCCTAATCACTTTAATCTTTATTTTAAATGTAATTGTCACCTAAGCTTCTGGTTTTCAGAATTCCATAATCGCCCTTCCCTCACAGTCATCTCAAACAAACATTATCTGAGTTACTCTTTAACTTGAATATACCATCCAGAGTGCCGGTTCTTTTGCCCATTTGCAATTAACCACAGAGGACTAGGGAAGCACAAGCAGAGACTGAGAAATCAGAAACAGAGTATAAGAAGGCACTGGAAAAACATATTCCAGGGGTAAAGGGATAGGAGAAAAAAAGAATATAGATCAGGAAATACTACAAAAAGGAAAAAAGGAAAAGAACCTTCCTCACATCTCAGCCCAGTTCCACTTCATGGCCAAACACTTTTGAAACAATTTTGACAACCTCTTATTTCATAGCTTTGGGCCAGACTTATAACTCAATGGAAAAATGTAATAATCCACTAATTCAAAACATTTAGTTTATAACAAAGACTCTTAGTCAAAGAATAAAATTTATATAAGGGGCTCTGTCTAGGGAAAGCTTTGAAATGATACCTTCTCAAGTCTTTCTATGTGCTTTATTTTTTAATCAACAACAACAAAAAAAACCAATAGAAACATTACCATCTTATCACACATATTATCAGATTTCCAACTTGTGTTCTTTCATTCTCTATATAGCTTTATTTTAAAGTAATTAAATTGCCAGATGGCAAATGTGAAACGACTGAGCCTGTAAGTCAGATTATGTGGCTGCCTTAAATTAGCGGGCAAAGTTCCCCTTTGGAAAACAAATTTATCTGCAGAGTGACCTCGCTCTGCTCATTGCATTAGACACAAGGAGAGTTGTGGGCAAAAACACTCATATGCACAATCCACAAGTGTTTGAGGTTAAGTGTCACCATGCAAATGTCCAGTGAAAACAGAAATTTTTCTTTTGAGAAACGTTGATTATGCTCAATCCTCCATAGCATGTAGCTTTCCATGTGTTCAGCAATGGCATCTGAATATAGATTCATTCCTCAGAAAGATAAATACTGGGCACCAATGCTAACTACTACTCTTTCATTTAGTTGGGATACGTCATTGGACAAAACAGGTGAGATCCCTGCCCTCATGGAGCTTAAATTATCAGACACTAAACTACAATTTTATGGTATATTAGGAGACGAGCGCAATAGACAAAATAAAAAAGTTGAGCAACATAAAAGGGGGGGTTTGAGGGTGGCCAGGCTGCAGTATCGTAGGAGTCAGGGTGGTCCTCATGAAAAGGTGAGATTTGAGCAAAACCTTGAAGGAGGCAACAGCAAGAAAACAAAACTCTGTATAATGAATCTCAGTGGCTCTCATTTAAAGACAGAGAGAGACTCCTCAGGCTGTGAGACACATTTCCATCTCCCAGGACCACAGAAGTGCTCTTTCCTCTCAGAAAATGAACTATAGGAAGAATCTTGCATGGAGTAATTTCCTTTCTCACTCAATATTAAATGTGATATAAAGTGGCCGCAGTTGTTCCTCTGTATCCATTTCAGGATGCCCCTTGGATACAAAAATCTTTGGATGCTCCAGTCTCTGATATAAAATAGTATTTGCATGCAACTTATGCACATCTTCCTATATATTTTAAATCATCTCTACGTTACTTATAGTACCTAATACAATGTAAATGCTTTGCAAGTAGTTGTTATACTGTATTGGTTTAAAAATATGTATTTTTTTATTGCTGCATTACTTTTATTGTGGTTTTTTCTCCAAATATTTTTGCTCCATGGTTGCTTGAATCTGCGGAAGTAGAACCCACGGATATGGAGAGCCAACTGTACTTGGTTACACACAAGGAAGTGGTAAACCTAGGAGGAGAATGCAGGCTTCCATCCCGGCATCCTAGGATGTCTCATCCTCTGTGCATTATTCCACACTGCCATGTAACACCATAAAATCTAGATTTTCAGGAAATAAACCAAATAAACTATCACATTTCTTGCGTTCTATATTAAGTTGTATTTTGAAAGTGCTTATTAATTAGAAAGTTTCCCCAATCAATTGCCAGCTCTTACTTTACATCCTTCATATGAGCATGAGCACAGGGAAACGTTTTCATCATATAATTTGCATGCCTCAATGCTGTGGTTGATGGAAGAGCTGTATTCTTCTGGAAGTGTATTTTTTAATTGTACAATTTATATGTGCAACAGGAAAGATATAAATCCATGGTACTTCCGATGCCAACTTCAGCCATATATGACAGTGGCAAAAAAAAAAAAAAAAGTTTTTGTAAAGATAGGGTACTATGTTGCCCAGGCTGTAGTCAAACTCCTGGCCTCAAGCAATCCTCCCACCTCAGCCTCCCAAAGTGTTTGCATTACAGGCAAGGCCCATTGTACAGGGCAAAAAAAGAAAAAGAAATGTTCTAATGAACTAGACATGAAAAACTTGACACCAATGCATAATAGCGAAAAGCAGTCCCCCTCTGGAACCATCCTACCAGGTGACCAGCCACTTACTAGAAAAGTCACCTCTCCATCCCTTGGTTTGCTCATCTGTAAAATGGGATAACAACAGTGTTTATATCACCAGGTCATGATGAGAACTAAGAGTTATTATTGATAAACTTCTTAGAACAGTACCTGGTATGTAAACATATGTAAGTGTATGTTATATCAATGAATAAAATCTCAAGAGATAGCTTAGCAGCCTTCTGCTTAATAAAGGGCCATGCTTTCACGCAAGGAAATCAGCGTGGCAGGCCCCACAGCTGTCTTTCTACTTGTCTCTGACTTAAACTGCCAACTCCTCAAGGAATTGCTATCTACCCCCTGCTTCCAATTTATATCCACATATTAATTTTTCTATTATCTAAGATTTTATTTCAATTTTTAAAAAATTCTCAGTGGTCATCGGTGAATTTCTGATTCCTACTAATGGTGTTTTTCTTTCTCCTCACCTTCCTAATGATCTTCTTAATCATATACTTCCAACCACCCAGCTCTTGATCCTCTTCACTGACACTGCAACACACTAGTTCCTCTCCCACATGTGATGGCTCCTTCTCTGAATTCCAACGAACTCTAACCAAGCTTCAAAGATCTAGTCCATAAGCCTTTGTCCTATACTTATTTCCCCTTGAAACTTGAATGATTTTGTTAGTATAGAGCAGAAGTCAGCAAATTATGATCCTTTGGCCAAATCCAGCCATTAAATGATTTTTTTTTAAAGTAAGAGAAGAAGAATTTTTCATAACATGAAAAATACATGAAATTCAAATTTCAATGTCCAATAATAAAGTTGTAATGGAATGCCACCACACCCATTTGTTCAAAGATTTGTTTAAATATTGTCTAAGGCTGCTCTGGGGTTGTAACAGCAGGGCTGAGCAGCTACGACTAAGACTGTACGGCCCTCAAAACGGAAAATATTTACTATCTGGACCTTTAAGAGAAAAAGACGGCTGGCCTATGGCTTAAGCTACCACCTTTAAACATCCTGCTCAACCTTCATTTCTATTTTCTTTCATTTGTCTGCCCTCAGTTCCGTTTGCTAACCTCTACTCAGATTTCACATTATCGCAAGTTCGACATATCTAATTTGAGACAATCTGCTTTTCCCCCCAAACTGTTTCTCAGGAACTACTTTTACTTCTATTAGGACTATCTTTTTTTTTTTTCTTCCCATGAACCAGACAGGTAAATTTAATCCCCAGCTAAAAAAGAAAAAACTGAGGCTAGATGTGATAATGGCTCACACCTGTAATCCCAGAGCTTTGGGAGGCTGAAGCAGGAGGACTGCTTGAGGCCAGGTGTTCAGCACCAACCTAGGCAACACAGAGAGACCCTATCTCCAGAAAAATATAAAAATATTAGCCTGGTATGGTGGTTCATGCCTGTAGTCCTAGCTACTCAAGAAGCTGAGGCAGGAAGACTGTTTAAGCCCAGAAGTTTGAGGTTGCAGTGAGCTATGATCACACCACTGCACTGCAGCCTGGGTGACAGAGTGAGACCTTGTCTCTTAAAAGAAACAGAGAGAGAGAGAGAAAGAAAGAGAGAACATATTTGCTGCCTTGTGTTAGGTGTCCAGGTTAAAAATTAATCAAACATGATCATTGACCTTTGGAAGTTCACAGTCTAGAGGAAAAGACACACCCACACAGATAAAAATGATGACATAAAGATTAAGTCTAGTGAGAGAGAGGTGACTGTGAAGTTCCTAGGTAAAGTGATAACACACACCCACCTCATTCAAAGGATCACCCGCTATTAAGAGTACAGAGAAGAGACTCTTGGGTAAAGCCCAGTCCTGGGACATGGGGAGATAGGCTGACACTTTGGTGAAAGGTCACAGGACAGTCCTGTGGGGAAAGATGGTGGGGAAGATGGAGAGAGGCAGGGCAGGCCCGCAGGGTCTTGCTTGTCACCGTGGGTGAGTGGCAGGTGGTAGGCAAGGGTGTCCCTGATGGAGGATCAGAGGGGAACCTATAGTGCCAGTGGTGCATTTTAACTAGAATCCTGGTGTCAAATGGCAAGTAGGTTTGAATAGGCTTGACCAGAGGCGGGGAGAGAAAATGGTGCCGCAATCCACACAAAAGGTGAAGAGGTCAGAATTCACTCTCAGCTCAGAATAACTTTCTTTCTCTAGAAAAACTTGGTTTTATCTGCCTGTGTTTCACCGTCTGTAAAATGCTTCAGGAACCAAATAAACCTAAAGTATAAAGTTCAAAAAATTAAACCTTGTCCATTTAAATAAATGACTCTGTTACCACCCATGCTTTTATCTTTAGTACGATCTTAAAGTACACCCTCATTATTTTTGTGAAGGCCAAAGATTATATGTCTAAACCTAAAAGCCTCTTAAGAGCAGAGCTGTCTACAGCTTCTAGAACTCACAGACACAGCCTTGCCCATCCCCACCCCCATCCCTATTTACACAAACCCACAGGCCCTCCTTAGTGTATCAAATGCAGTCAGCGCACTGAAAGTCTTTATTTGGAATCCAGAAACTTTTTCACAAATATTGTTAAACAATATTGACTAAAAAGGGTCATTTTCAAATATTGTACACAGCAATGTATGCAGAAATGAGCCATGTTTATATCATATTACGCACTTTGAATTAGATAAAATTTGAATCTTTGAGCAATTGAAAATGAAATAGGGGCTGGGCACGGTGGCTCATACATGTAATCCCAGCATTTTGGGAGGCCAAGGCAGGTAGATCACGAGGTCAAGAGATCAAGACTATCCTGGCTAACATGGTGAAACCTTGTCTCTACTAAAAATACAAAAAATTAGCCAGGTGCGGTGGCGCTACTCAGAGGCTGAGGCAGGAGAATCACTTGAACCCGGGAGGTGGAGGTTGCAGTGAGCTGAGATAGCGCCACTGCATCAGCCTGGGTGACAGAGCTAGACTCATCTCAAAAAAAAAAAAAAAAAAAAAAAAAGAAGAAAATGAAATATGCAATCAATAAAGATCGTTACTTTCTTCCAAGCTGAAGAGGAGAAAGGGGAAATAAAAATCAGACATAATCGAGTTCTGCTCAGGGCTGTGTATTAAATGATCATTTGAAATGCTTCTCAAAGGAATTTAGCTCTTCAAATAGAAAATTTTTCAAGGCAAACTTATTTATAAACGGTGCCTTTACTGATTGTTAATTCATTTTAGGATATTTTTAAAAATCAAGTTTAACATCTCGCATAGAAGACTGTATATGACCAAGGTAATTTAGATGTACTCATCTTCATGCATGGTTAAAATACTTCAAAAACAATTTTTAAATCTATAGACACACCCATTCATTCTTGTGCTTTTCAGACTCATTGAAACATTGGAAAACATCACAGCAGAAAGCACAACCCAAGCCTCTGGGCCAATAAAATAAAATGTACAGAGTAGTAAGGGATTTTATACATTTCTAAAAATTAACATCGTCATCTACTTAATACACATTCATAATGTTTTACCAATAGATAAAGATAATGTAGGCCTATCCTGTTTATTAAGGAACAAAGTCTTCCTATAACATTAACTCTTGAAGGCAAGAATTATGTTTCATGTTTTTATGAACACTTTCACATTGAGAGCAACTACTATGTAAAGTCTGTAATTCTTGTCTAGCTAAATAACAATTTTGAATTATTACTCAAACAATTATTATTGAATTAGTGAAGCTGCAAAGCAAACTAATAACATAGGCAGGTAAATTAATACAGTCAATAAATGTGTAAATAAAACAGCAACTTTTAAACATAGGGCTGCCAAATAAAATATATGATGTCCAAATAAAGTTGAATTTCAGATAGATAAAAAATAATTTTTAAATACACAATGTCCCAAATATTGAATGGGATATACTTATGCTAAAATATAATTCATTGTTTCTCTGACATTTAACCAAGTGGGCATCTTGTATTTGGTTAATCTGGAAATCTTAAAGTACAATTTAAAAAATTTATCTAAGGTCATAGAATAGTAAGAGTTTGATAGGAGTAGCTGGAAGAAAAATCACTGGTTAGTAATAAAGATTTATTCTTCAAAAGTTGACATTATTAAAGGAATTTTCAAAAATCTACAGTAAAATAAAGTAAAAGTTAATACAATTATAATTTATAATATTAAAAATAACTTTAAGTATTTGATATGGCAGATTTTTAAAAACTACTTAAGATTAATCAAGACAAATTGAGTGGACTCATAAAGTTCCTGCTGCTGGGCATTTATTTTGACTAGAAACAAACCAAAAGACGAATTGGTCACTTGTGCCTTAAGAATCAATCTCTAATTTTTTTACATCAGGCATTTTTCTTACAGATTACTACTGTTCATTTCCTAGCAGTCTAAATCTTAGGTATTTGAACCTTCTATCTTTCTTCGTCAGTTTTAACTCCCTGCTGAAGAGCTGCCATGTAAGAGGAATATTAGAGCAGCCACACAGCAGAAGGACCAGCCAGGCATCTCCCTAATCCAGCAAACACTAATGGTGGGCAACTGATGTTTTATGTCCACTGATGTGATGAAATAGCAAGTATAAACATCACCTATGGTAAATCAGAGTTTTTTCTGACAAGTTAAATTCTACCACGTTACAGAAATAAAAGAGCTAGAAGAAAAAGAAAAAGCAATCAGTCTTAAATTGGGACATTATGCTGATCTGGCCTCTCCAATAACGTATCAAATAATTAACACTACTACTGCTAATAATAATAGAAATGTGCCAGATTATAAGAGATTTAAAGAACATCACAACATGATCCTGGATGCGATGCTAGTTTTGGATAAACTAGCTATAAAGTCTTTTACAGATAAGTGGAAAAAACTGAATAGACACTGGGTGTGATCTTATCCTTATGCTCTCAATTTTTACAGTTACATAATGAGGTAAACAGACACACACACACACACATTTAAAAGGTAATGCAGAGATACTGTCCACAGAATGAAAACATGAATCTGATAACAGATACTCATGAAGAGTTATTTTAGGTGTCCCACGAATATTATTTCACAAAAGCATGTTAAAAATCACCAATATTCTAGAATCTCATTGGTACAATGATCTTTTCTTTCTTCTGTTTCTGAATTAATCTTTAATGATGAAACATACGACATACTGAAAAAAAGACAAATGGAAATATCTCTCTTCATCAATTATGGGGTCAGGGGAGTGGTTGGAGACAGAAAGGGGAACCTTAGGAGATGATAATGTATCAATTCTTTAGAAGAAACTTGATCTGGCATCCACTTTGCCAGTTAATTTTGATGCTAGGAAACACGCTTTACTCTGCATGTGCTGAAGCTAAAGGCTTCTGCTGTGGATCCTAGTTAATAATTTAATCCAATATCATTGCTGCCATCGGCTCGGTCAATTTCAAAACGTCTGCTATCACTGTGACTAGTTTAGTCAAGCCACAGTATTCATGTGACAAATGCTGAACAAATGAAAGGCAAGGCAGACAGAAAACATGCTACGAAAAAAAAGAAACCCAAATCAAAAGTCCAAAACACAAAGGGAGCCCTGCTGACACAGCATTCAAAGTTCAGCCATGCCTGCAGGAATGGAAGGCTGCAAAGTCTCTCTAGCGCATGGCTGGGATCATCCAGAGACTGTCCTAAGATGCTAGAAATGAGGTCGGGCTAGCATGGGACAGCTTTGTGAAAGGGATGGGTGCTGATGTTCGAATTATTGGTGAGTATGGAAATAGCACAGGTAAATCAAAAAAGGGAGATTTCATAGGCCCCTAGAAAGTTAGAGCAGAAGAAAGTCATAAGGAACATTTAAACCAATTTTACAAATAAGTGACCTGCAGTGATCACAGGGCCACCCAGCATCTGTACTGATACCCCATCTTGTGGTCCAGTTTTCCATTCGACATGTTACTTGCTGCCTTCAGTAAGGGCCAGGGAGGTGAGGGATCCCACTGTCCACACTCCTTCTACCCCTATGCCTTTGCACATGCTATTAATCTGCCTGGGATGCTTGATCCTCCACTTATCCACTTGGCATACCTCTATTCATTTTTCAAGTTATAATTCAAATGTTAACCTTTCTTAGGAAGCATTCCTTGACAGACTGTAACTCTTTATTTCAAAAATATGTCACTTTAATTCAAGGATAACTTCCCCCAAAGTGAGCTATGTCTTTCTTGCAGAAAGAGAATAATTTCATTAACTGTAAACCTCTTATACTTGAACCAATTATTCTTTGTGACATGTTTACAGCCCTAATCCATCTACCCAAGTAGTACAGATTCATCTAATTCATTCTCAAAGGCTATATTAGGTATATAAAGGCTCATTTTAGGAGAGAAATAATGTATACAAGTAGAGCTACACATTGATGAACTCAACTGTAAAGTTAACTCACTTGGTCTTTCCCAATTCAGTCATTCAAAACACATTTTCTGAATGCCTATAAAGGGTCTGGAACATCTTAGAGAAGAGAACACTTTTCAATCACTTAGAAATTAAAATTTATTTCCTGTGCTATTTATACTTAACATAATCATACATTTACAATAACAGTAATTCAAACAATGAATCAAAATTCGAAAAAGAAATTGATGCAACCTTTCTTCTAAAATCTTCAGGGAAGAAAATCTCATTGTGGAATGAAAAGCCAAAGTATAATATGATGATCCTAGAGATCTAATTTAAAAGAATTGTGATTAGCTAAGTGCTTTATACTTTGAGCTCCCCTGTATTTTTAAAATTGGATAATATCAAGAACTTGCTTGATTGATGGTGCTGTAAAACCTACAAAGAATCTATACTCAAAAGGAATTTTTTATGTAGAAAAAAAAATGAGAGCAAAGGAAGACTTCCTAATACAGACTACCAGGAGAAACTGACAAAATAAAGTAGAAGGTCGCCACCTACAGGGGACACCATGACACTCAACGACACACTGGTGCATGAAAATGATTCCCCTAGCTGTCATTTACAGAAGATAACATGCTCTCATTCATGGTCATGTCTCAAACGAATATCCTTGTCTTCCTCCCCTAGAGAAAGACATATTCTATGATCCCTGCGCCCTTTTGAGCCTCAATTCGGACAACATTGACATCACACCTTCAAAAAGATTTGTGAATATTCATAAATAACCTAGTGTCTGCAACCAAGCTCACATTAAGGAAGTACCCCTGAGTTATACAAAACATTTCTAAATCAATAAGGGGTAAGCTGTGTTTAACTGAATAACGGGGCTAAGAAAAAAATCTACATCAATTTATAACCAAAAGGTAAAGCCTTACACAACGGAATCCAAAAAGTGTTTTCATTTGGACTGATGAAGATTCTGAAATCACTCTGTCCAAGAATACAAAATACAACCTAAAATGACTGAAGGCAAATCATATTTATCACTGCCTAACTTCTTCCCAATTAATAATCAATAAGTATAAAGATTTAGAGAAAAAGGATAACTAGAGTTAATTATTTAGTAAGCCACGGAACAATCGCTGTGAACTTGTGTTCTGAAGATTAAGTGGCTGTTCAGTTTTTCTTTTCTCTGTTTCCTGTGATTTCTAATATTGTTTCACATATGGTTAAGATGAATGCTGCAATTAATCGGCTGGTGTGCTCAACTGCTTTTGTTAAGAGGACAGCTGGTTCACATGCAAAATGGTAATGAGACAAATTGGACCATTTTGGTTTGCTGATGAACCAACAGCAAGACCTATAGTTAAGTCTCCAGCTGTACTTGGTTTTCTAGTAATGGTAAAGGTTAATCTAAATGAGGATAGTATTTTATTTGATTAGTGTTGGATGTTTTTGAAACATTTTTTCATTGTCCTAAACTACAGAATACACAGCAGCAAAATTCTCCAAACAGCAAAATCACAGGTTCTTATGAAGCATGAGTGCTACAAGGGTTTTGGAATTATGGCGGAGGTGAGGCATAAGAGCAAAGAAGCTCAGGCTGACACAAGATGGTATTTAGAATTCACCTAGTATAGAACTTCCATTAATGTCAGTTAGTCAAAGACTTTTCAAGTATATAAAAACCTTCCTATAATCTCAATTTTTCATATTCGTTCACTGATTTCTTTTCAATCCATATTGAAAAGACCATTTTTAATAAGTAAACATCAAATAAGAGCAAGGGACAAGAACAAAAACATCAGTCATTGTATGGAGACATATTGCTTAGTATCTCTAAATTCTAGTAACCTGGTATTTCTTTTTTTTTTTTTTTTTTTTTTTTTGAGACGGAGTCTTGCTCTGCCGCCCAGGCTGGAGTGCAGTGGCCGGCTCTCAGCTCACTGCAAGCTCCGCCTCCCGGGTTCACGCCATTCTCCTGTCTCAGCCTCCCGAGTAGCTGGGACTACAGGCGCCCGCCTCGTCGCCCGGCTAGTTTTTTGTATTTTTTAGTAGAGACGGGGTTTCACCGTATTAGCCAGGATGGTCTCGATCTCCTGACCTCGTGATCCGCCCGTCTCGGCCTCCCAAAGTGCTGGGATTACAGGCTTGAGCCACCGCGCCCGGCCATAACCTGGTATTTCTAAAGCAAGGATGTCACAAGGCAGATTTCTGATTTGATGCCACAGAAGTACCTCCAGGCTTGTTACTAGAGCGCGATACAATTAGGGCACAGCTGGAAGAGCAGGGAGGTGCACTGATTGTAGATCGCACATAATTTGGCCCACACAGAATCTGAGAAAAAAATCAACCAGGAAGCGAAACGATAATGCTAATTCTAGGTAGTGGCACTCACTTTGTAAAAATGATACACTTAGCTCCTCTTCATCAGCATCATGGAGGCTTGGAACAGAAAGCAGAAAAGTAACAATGGAATTCTTCATATCTTAGCAAATAAAATCATACTTGGAAGGACTAAGATCAGCAGGTTTCTCGTGTACCTAATAATATTTTTAACTTGCAGCCAAAACTGAAGCTTGGCATTGTAAAGGCAGGTATGGAGATTTCATAATTTGGTCCAATGTTTGCTTTTTACTAAAGAAAAAAGGTGAGGTAGATGAAAAAAAAATCACTGAGTGTGTGTGTGTGTGTGTGAGAGAGAGAGAGTGTGTGCGTGAGTGTGTTTTGAACAAATTACGTCTATGGGGTCTCCCGATGCTGCCCATGCTGGTCTCCAACTCCTGAACTCAAGCGATCTGCCCACCACAGCCTCCCAAAGTGCTGGGATTACAGGCATGAGCCACCACGCCAAGCTACTATAAGAATTTGACCAACAACGAAGGCAATCCATGTCTTCCTGAACTAGTGAAAGAAAAGTAATAGGCCAAGCAAAATGGCTCATGCCTGTAATAACAGCACTTTAGAAAGCCAAGGTGGGTGGATCACTTGAACCCAGTAGTTCAAGACCAGCCTGGGCAACATGGTGAAAACCCGTCTCTACAAAAAAATACAAAACTTAGCAGAGCACAGTGGCACACGCCTGCCTGTAATCCCAGCTGCCTGGGAGGCCGAGGTTGCAGTGAGCCGAGATTGCGCCACCGCACTCCAGCCTGGGCAATGGAGCGAGATTCTGTCTTGAAAAGTAAGACATCTGAGGGAGAAAATAAACAGGGTCTTCTAATGCCAAGTAGTTTTTCCAAACTTCTCTAAATATTGCATAGCAGCTCTCAGAAGAGTGAGATGGATCCACTTTTATCACCTCATCTGAAACACCTATCTCTTTGTGTGCTGCAATGCATATACATATACAACATTATGTGATAAAACAGTTTAAATAAAGCTGCCACAATCAATTCTCATTAGCAAACCTTATTTAATTAAGCATACATTTAGGCTACTGAGGGCAGTTTTAAAATACCTGCACTTTCCCATGCTTAATGTTTATGCACAATCATTTTTAATCAGACAAATTTAATTATCTTATTACAACTGCTTTCTGAAGAGAGATACTCACCAACTGCACCCCATGGGAAAGAGGAATCGGCCACAGACTCCAGACAATATATTACATTCATTATCAAAATAAATCCCAGAGCATCTATGGAGAACTCGTTCCGGCACAATGTCCCATGTTAAAATAGGATAAAATTCACTTCTTTCCTCAGTAACCTCCGTCGTCTTCTTTGTTAATACAATTCTAACTGCTCATCAACAGGGTAACTCTATATTCTGAACTTTCCAGCTTTACTTGAATTGTGTTTAACACTCCCCAACACCAAAAAAAAAAAAAAAAAAAAAACCCAGCCTCTTCTTTCTGCAGCTGCTGAATGCCACAAATAGCTTCTTGTATAATTTGACTTAGAATGCACCCCAAACTAGATGTGTTCAATGGCAACGTGAATGCTTCATTCAGAGAGAAACAAAACGTGTAGAATGTCCTAAAAACATCACAGTGGCAAAGGGGATCATTAAGAAGTCTTGGGCAGAAGACTGCTTTCAGCCCTCGCCTGCAAATTCTTCTCAGGTCTATGCAAATGGCGAGAGAAAGGTTTCAGAAGATTCCCACAGTGATCAAAGGAGGAATCACTAATTCCCCTCAGCCTGCCCTGTCTAGATGGGGGTTTCCCCAGTGTTAGCTCCCTTCTCCACAACTAATGTGTTTTTTCCTCCTGCTTTCCTAATAAAATGCACTTACCCTCAATCTGTTCATGCTCTGCCATCGATTACCCAGACCTAAACTAACACATTATTTAAAATTCGTACTCGATGTGCTATGTGTTCTACACACGGCTGACACCCCCTCTGATATTTCTGGAAGCTCCCGGAGGGCCAGAGCCAACTCCATGCACTTCACTTTGCACAGTGCCAACCTCGGTGCCATGCAAAACCAGCTGTTGTGAAAATGGATACAATGGGACAACAGGTAGCATTCATAGAAATGGGTTGGGAAGGAAAAGAGCCTGGAGAACTTTAAAGCATTCTTGTTCTGTAGCGACATAATTTTCTAACCTCTATGAAAATTTTCCTTAAGAAATGCCTTGCAAATACTAAACAAAAATGTCCACACGTTTATGAATAAACCTAACATTTATTCATGAATGTACGTAACTTTTTTTTCTTTTTCCAGAGACGGGGTCTCGCTCCATCACCCAGGTTATAGAGTGCAGATCCTAGTTCACCGCAGTCTCCAACTCCTGGGCTCAAGCAATCCTCCTGCTTCAGCCTCCCAAGTAGCTGGGATAAGTAACTTTTTGAAAAGTTTCCCTGTGTGTTGAAATTGGATTTTATTTTCTTGAATACCAGATATTTTGGCAATCAAATGATTACAGGGGCTGGCGGGCAAAGGAAGAAGCAAGAGTTCTCTTAGTTGTCGTGTAAAGAGACAGAGAGCCAGTGGGTCGGCCTTTTACCCACTCTCTTCCCATCATCCTTTGGGTCTCAGATTAATTTGTCATTTCTTCATGGTCTGAATTGGACTCTATTCAGACCTCCTATTATTCACTTTCATCAAAACCTGTACTTTTCTTCCATATCACTATATTAATTTTTGTGTAGTGATTTGTTCAATGACTAATTTGTTCAGTCTCCCACTAGACACATGATCTAGACCATGATACAGAGGCCATCGCTCGCTGAACCTACAGTAACAAGGGGCCCAGTGCCAGGTTTGATACACTGTGGGCATGCAATTCATATTATTCTACTAAATGAATGAATTTAATACAGGAGTTAAAGAAATAGTTTACGTTACTAACTCTAAAGACGTTATTCTTGGCCAGGCATGGTGGCTCACGCCTGTAATCCCAGCACTTTGGGAGGCCAAGGTGGGTGGATCACCTGAGGTCAGGAGTTTGAGACCAGCCTGACCAACATGGTGAAACCATCTCTACTAAAAATAACAAAAATTAGCCGGGCGTGGTGGTGGGCACCTGTAGTCCCAGGTACTCAAGAGGCTGAGGCAGGAGAATCACTTGAACCCAGGAGGCAGGGGTTGCAGTGAGCCAGGATCACGCCACTGCACTCCAGCCTGGGTGACAGAGCAAGACTCCATCTCAAAAAACAAAACAAAACAAAAAACAAACAAACTTTATTCTTAGGATGTTAAAGAAAAATACAGAGTTCTCCCTTGTCCACAAGGAATACACTCCAAGACTCCCAGTGGATGCCTAAAACCACAGTTATTCAGGGTACCAAACCCTAAATATGCTACATTTATTCCTACACATACATATCCATGATAAAGTTTCATTTATAAATTACGCACAGTAAGAGATTAACAACAATAGTAATAAAACAGAACAATGACAACAGTATACTATAGTAAAAGTTATGTGGATGTGGTCTCCCTCTCTCTTTTTCTCTCTCTCAAAATATCTTATTGTGGCCAGGCATGGTGGCTCACTCCTGCAATCTCAGCACTTTAGGAGGCCAAGGCAGGTGGAAGGCTTGAGCCTAGGAGTTTGAGACCAGCCTGGGAAAAACAGGGAGACTCTGTCTCTACAAAAAATAAAAAATACAAATCAGCCAGGTGTGTGGCTCACACCTGTGGTTCCAGCTACTTGGGAGGCTGAGGTGGGAGGATAGCTTGAGGCTGGAAATTCGAGGCTGCAGTGAGCTGTGGTCGTACCACTGCATTCCGGCCTGGACGACAATGCAAGACCCTGTCTCACACAACAACAACAACAACAACAACAACAACAACAACAAAAATCTTACTGTACTGAATTCACCCTTCTTCTGAGGACATGAGATTAAAAAAAATGTCTACATGATGAGATACCATGACAGCAGATCTGATAACTGTGACTGATGGCCAGGCAGGGTCTACAGCGTGGATCAGCTGGCCACATCCTGGGCAGGATGGGGCAGGAGGGTGAGAGAGTTCACCGCACTTCTCAGACAGCACACAATTCAAAACTTGCGTATTGTTATTTCTAAAAATTTCCACTTAATATTTTCAGATCTCAGTTGAACATGGGTAACTGAAACCACGAGAAGCAAAAACCGATGCTAAGGGAAGACCACTGTAAAGTATCTGCAGCCACTCAGATCAGCAGGGAGCTTTTAACAGGAGACAAAAGTTCATTCACAGAAATCAGTTCATTCATCTTTAGCCTCATCTCATTCATTAAGGACTCAACACACCAAACAATACTCTAGGCACTGGAGATACCAAAACAAAGACAACCTTCTCTTATGAGGCCTTCTCTGACTTTGTAATCTTTCACATCCTCTCCCCAAGAGAGTGGATTTTTCACTCATATTTGGCTTATGTGCTCCATAATTGTGCTCATTTGTCTCCCCTGCTAGGAGCTGTGCTCCTGGAGGACAGGAACTGGGCTATACTGGCTTCGGAGATGCCAGTAAGTTGGTCGATCAAACGATGCAATAAATAAACGATCTATTTCTTGTCCATCAGGCATTCTGTTTGATGGAAGAAGACAGATTCAATAAAATGGGAATAAGGTACATTTTAAATTAGGAAGTGCGTAACTCTAACAGCTGGAAGTTAATAGTATTGGGGAAAACTTGACATAGAAGGTGACATAGAAGGCCGGATGGGCAGGTAGAGGTTTGCTAGATGAAAACGGATATGAAACACATTCCAACTCAACAAGAAGGCATAAAGAAGAGAGTGAGTTGTCTGGAGTTGGGAACACTGAATATGTGTGTCATGATGGTGCATGCCGTCATCTCTCTCAGTCCCAGGCAAGCCACCTCCTTGTCGAGTGCATCACAGTGAGAGGCTGGGAGTTGGAAACCACATTTCTCAGACTCTTTGATACACGGGCCTCAGCAGTCAGCTTAGCATTTGCAAAGCAGATGCACATGGCTGATGACACAAGTCCTTACTTCCATGCTCCTGCTGCTTCGGCTGTTTCTGCTGCTAAGTCTGACTGTTGAGGTAACTGAAGTCTCAGTGTGCTGTCCCTACTTTCATGGAGGTGAGAGGCAATGCACGTGGTGATCATTTTGCTGATAGGGTACACAGCTGAGGCAGTGTGGGCCTGGAGTCAAAACCTGGGTGCCAGCTTTGACAGTGGCAGAGATAACAGCTCCTTTGGCCAGCCAGTTCCGAGACAGTCATGCCTGGGTTTGGGCCTATTCCCAAAGGTTTTCCCAATGATCATGTAGATACCATATACTCTATTTTAAATCCCCTTCTGCTTACAATGTTGTCTGCAACTGAATCTGTCTGAGACAATCTGCTGACCTGGTGGGATGACAAGGTGGGGTTTGTGGCAATGGCTGTGAGAGATATGGCTAGAAAAGTTAAGTCACCACTGGTGGCAAGCCCAAGACTTTAGAACTCTCAGTTACAATGGAATGGTTGAACATCATTGCTGTTTGTTGTTGTTGTTGTTGGAAAATAGGCAATTCGTTTTTTGTTTGTTTGTTTGCAACAAGGTCTGGCTCTATTGCCCAGGCTGGAGTGCAGTAGTGTGATCTTGGTTCACTGCAACCTCTACCTCCTGGGCTCAAGTCATCCTCCAACCTCAGCCTCCCAAGTAGCTGGGACTAGAGGTGCATGCCACCATGCCCGGCTAATCTGTATTTTTTTTGGAGACAGGGTTTGCCATGTTGCCCAGGCTGGTCTTCAGGTGTGAGCCACTGCATCCGGCCAACATGAAAGTTTTCATGCAAAACAGTCTTCCATGTTTTAGAAAAACGTTAGAGATGTAGAAAACTAAATTTAAAAAATAGACAAGTGTTTAGATCCAAGGCAAACTATAATGTTGATGAGAAAGGAATGGAAGTAAACAGTCTATCTTCTGCACAATGATTTCCCCCATGCCTACTCTTTGGCTGTATCATAATACTTTCCGCCTCTCTTAAACATGTTACCTAGTCCAAGACGACACCAACAGTCCAGGGGGTAGGATATTGTCACATTCTGACTCTACTTAGCCTCTGTTCTCACCAGACTCTCTGATTTCATGTTGTTGGAGAATTCTGGATGAATATTTCAGTTCCTGATTATTACCTGCCTTGTCAGACTGATTTTTTTCTACAAGTAGGGTTTGCAGAAACTGGACGGTCACGATTAAAGCCCATGAATGAAAAGTAATAATGACATAAAAAGCTTTCTCTGTATTCATTTATTAAATGCTGAGTTTTTCCCAATTTTAGTTATATACAGTTCTGAAGTATCGCATAAATTTTGATAAAGAACATGTAAGATCTAACCACTATTAGTATTTAGGGAAAGAACATCAGATAACTGAAATAAGACAGTCAGTGCCTTGTTAAAGCAGATATAAAAGCAATGTCTGAGCACTTAAGAGGCAAACAACAGAATCCATTCTCATTGTATTAATTAAGCAAATCCTATTTATTAAGAGATATGAAGGAGCTCTCAGAATCTCCAGGAGGGCCAGAGGATAAGTTTACCTGCCACACAGCCAGGACTGTAATAGTGAAACACTGCTGCTGCTGCCACCTGCTGGTCACCACAGAGCACACCCAACTGTGGATGCCCAGGGCCCACTAAGTGGCTCCCAGAGCAAAAGCCCAGCGCTGCTAGCCTTGCCAGTAGATCCAGACAACCTACTCAGCTACTGCCTAACATCCCTCAGTTTGGCATCCAAGTTCAATGAGTGGGTCAGGGTGGCAAAGCCTAGGTCACACACCTGCACTGTAGCTGCAAGGGAGTCAGGGAAGTGAACACTGTTAGTTCTGTGGCTGGTTAGGGGAGGAAGTCAGGTCAGATGGAGCAAGGGGACAGGACTGGAGTGAGAACATGCTGCAAGATTTCTGGACAAATTCTTCAGTAAGAACAATTACTAATATAGGTTCCTAAGTCGCCTGAGATTTGTGGTCTCTTATTTCAGTTTTGCTTCAAATCCAGAAATATAAGTTATTTATTAATACATCTGAACTTCCTGAATCAGAAACTGAGAGCATCAGAGAACACGTTGACTCAAATTGTATCAGTGGCCCACAAGAATTCACCTAGTAGCATTTAACAGTGTCACCTGCTAAGTCTATCAACTCAACAAAGTCCAGGACTGGTTTCTTTCCATGGACTCTCTTTCTGGAGAACTTTAAAAAATTACAGCAGACTTTTTGTTAAGACATGCACAAACTCACATTATATAAGAAAAATAATAGAAGTGAGGGTAGAAATTCCACAGGAATGATTTTTCTTTTAGAAAAACCCAGAGCATTTCATGGGTTGTTGCAATCTCACTTCAGAAATTAAAAGAACAAGTTAAATTAACTCACTTTTCCAACTAACCTATATAGTTAAAGTTGGAAAAAACAAAACTAGAAACGTTTATGTTTGGCTTTAATTCTTCACTACATACTATGTTCTCATGGGGAAGACAGTAAGAAATCCAAGCACTGATACAGTAACTTCAATAGAACATTCTAGAATGCCACTGAAGGCCAGGCACAGTAGCTCACACCTGTAATCCCAGCACTTTGGGAGGCCAAGGTGGGCAGATCACCTAAGGTCAGGAGTTCAAGACCAGCATGGCCAAAGTGGTGAAACCCTGTCTCTACTAAAAATACAAAAAAAAAAAAAAAAAAATAGCTGGGTGTGATGGTGGGCACCTGCAGTCCCAGCTACTCGGGAGACTGAGGCAGGAGAATGGCATGAACCCAGGAGGCAGAGCTTGCAGTGAGCGGAGATCACACCGCTGCACTCCAACCTGGGCAATAGAGTGAGACTCTGTCTCAAAAAAAAAAAAAAAAAAAAAAAAAAAAACTACAAAAATTAGCTGAGTGTGGTGGTGCATGCCCATAATCCCAGCTACTCAGGAGGCTGGGGCAGGAGAATCACTTGAACTGGGGAGGTGGAGGTTGCAATGAGCCAAGATCACACCACTGCGCTCCAGCCTGGGTGACAGAGCAAGATACTGTCTCAAAAATAAATAAATAAATAAAAATAATAAAATGCCACTGAAGAATAAAACACTCCACAGCTAACCATCTAATGGGAAAAGATAACTTTTCTGAGCACCACTGCACAAATAAGCCTCCTCTGAATGAGACAAAAAAAATTAAAAGCCTTACCATGTATATAGTAACAACTAACAACTTCAATAGTATTTTTTTCAAAGCATAATTTAGTAGTAGAAATTTAAAAGAAAGTGAATCTTCAAAAAAAAATCTACTCTGCCACCCAATTTTCCTTTTGACAAAGCAATGACCTTAAAAAAAAGTGTTATCAAAAACAAATGGAATTTTTGTCTCTCATAACTCAAAAATATTTATTTCTTCATAAACACCCAAATATTGTAATAAAAGCATTAAATATTAACATTCTTATCTTTTTTTTAAACCAGAGAAATATCTTCGATGAAGAAAGTAATTTGCTACCATCACAATACATGAATAATTTAATATGCAAGGCTGGAACGACATTTGCACAAGATTTTTTTTCCATTGTCCATGATACATTTACCCTGTTAGAAAATCAACAGGGGAGTGGGAAAATCTTGTGAACAATTTTTACAAACAAGCACAGTGTCTGCAGATTGTTGTCTGGTGCTAGTTTCTTCTTGCACTTCAGAAAGGATACATCTTCACACATACCTAGGGGTTTCTAGCAAGATAGCTGGAGAAAGACCTACAGCACTTAGATGGGCAGCATTTCCCATTCCCTCCATTTCAGTATTCAGACAAGAGTTAATTAGCAACTCTTTGTTCCATATTTATATTCCTGAAATACTCTTTGTTTTAAAAATACATATTTCAGAGCCATCCCTTAAAAAGTTGATAAAGATGAAGACTAGTTTATCAAAAATTTTCCTACTCCCTCTCAACCTTTTTCACGTTTTATATTTTCCCAGCTGCTTTCAATCCTTTCTGAAACAAGGGGAATACCGGGTTTTTCCCATAAATGTTGGCATTCAGTATATAATTCATTATTGCCCAAATCCAATTGTTGTGTGTTCTTTAAGGTTAGTGACAAAGAATAATGACAATAATAACATAATAAGGCAAAACAGATTGTTTTAAAAGAACAAAATATAAATCTACACAGTCTTGGCATATAAAATCATAACAAAATAAATATTAATAACCAATAAAATTTCAAAATTGGGCACAGCTCTCCCAACACCGAGTGCTGGAGTATGCTGCCTGGTTTAATTCTATTTTTTTTTTTTTTTTTTTTTTTTTTTGAGATGGAGACCTGCTCTGTTGCCAGGCTGGAGTGCAGTGGTGCAATCTCGGCTCATTGCAACCTGTGCCTCCCGGATTCAAGCGATTCTCCTGCCTCAGCCTCCCAAGTAGCTGGGACTACAGGCGTGCGCCACCACACCTAGCTAATTTTTGTATTTTTAGTAGAGATCGGGTTTCACCATGTTGGCCAGGCTGGTCTTGAACTCCTGACCTCAGGCAATCTGCCCACCTCAGCCTCCCAAAGTACGGGGATTACAGACGTGAGTCATCATGCCCGGCAGTTTAACTCTTTTTACACTTGAATACAACCTTGACAAAGTTAATCTCCCTCTGCTGGTAAAAATGAGGATATTTCTCAAAAATATTTTCCAAATATTTTACCACAGATACTGCCTATGACAGAGCCTGAAAGAACAACTGATTTCTACTTTTTGCAACAAACATTCGGGCTTCAACCAGATCTCTTTGGCCACTGTGTGGAGAACAGATCGTGCATGGGCAAGTAAAAGTAGGAAGCTACTGTCATCAACTAGGAAAGAAATATGGTGGCTTGAACCCCTGTTGGAAATGAGACAAATGGGTGGATTCAAGATATAATTTGGAGGTAGATCAGTGTGAAAGTTATCAGTATCAAAATGGAGCCACTAATGTCAAACCCACAAAACTAAAGCCGAGAGACCATGAAGGCGGGGCCCTCATACAGGTATGACTATAATGGGAACTATGCAAGGGATTCCTCAAAACCACAGTATTCCAGATAAGCCTTCTGCACAAGTGCACACCCAACAGGTTTGACTGTCTCCACCAATTAGCTAATGCCAACATCTACAAATCCCTGTAACCAATAGTATTTGTTTCAAAATAGCTTAGGTGGACTTTGCCTTTTTGTCTTTAAAAGCATACCCAGAACAGGCATGGTGGCTCACATCTGGAATCCCAGAAGTTCGAGACCAGCCTAGGCAACATAAGTGAGACCCCATCTCTACAAAAATAAAAATAAAAAAATTCACTGGGCGTTGTTGTGCAGCACACCTGTGGTCTCAGCTACTTAAGAGGTTGCGGCAGGAAGACCCCTTGAGCCCAGAAGGTTGAGGCTGCAGTGAGCCATGATCACACCGCTGCCCTCCAGCCTGGGCAGCAAAGTGAGACCCTGCCTCAAACAAAACAAAACAAAACAAAACAAAACAGCTACCCGCTGACTCACCCCCTGGAATATGCCTATGGTTAGCCATAGCATGAGTATTCTGGATTGCAATCCCCTGCTATTCCCAAATAAATTCTTTGCTTTGGAAGAGTTGGTCTCTGTCACACACACTTTAGGTTGGCACTGGACAGGATTAGATGTGGGACAGAAGAAAGAGGAATCAAAGATGATCAGAGTTTTTTGCTGAAGGTGCCTGAGTGCAGGCTGGTGGTGCTATTTATTGGGGAGGAGAACTCAGAAAAAAGAGTGGCTAGAAGATAATTAGATGGGCAAAGTGGAACATCTCATATGGCCATGGAGTCTGCATCATAACAGAGGTCAGGGCAGGACATTTTAAAACCTTTAAAATTAGCTTATAAAAGGATACTTAAAGCCACTTAAAGAGAACATCAAGGGGAAGAGGGCAGGAAGAGAAAAGAGGGAGACTCTTGGTCAGAAAGAAGAGGAGGAGCCTTGGAGAAGGCCCAGAAGTGTGGCCAATGACTTCAGGAAATCCAACAGAGGAAACTGTTTCAGCTCCCTGGAATACGCTAATAAGTACAGCAAAGTCAGAAAAGTGAGCATTGCATCTGGCCACGTGGAAACTGTGAACACCCTGGAGGAGAATCCTATGATACTGTGGAGCCAGAAATCCAGAGTCAGATGCACTGAAGAGGGGGTGAGAAAGCAGAAGATCAGATGCAGACTTTTTTATTATTAAATTTTGCTCTGAAGACAAATAGAAAAATGGATGCCCCTGAAAGACATATGAAGTCAAGAAAGTAACTTCAAAAATGGAAATCCATCACTGTAACTTCTTGTTCAAAGAATGTTTGGAGCCTGGGCAACATAGCAAAACCCGTATCTAAAAAAATATAAAATTTAGGCCAGGTGCGGTGGCTCATGCCTGTAATCCCAGCACTTCGGGAGGCTGAGGCGGATGGATCACCTAAGGTCAAGAGTTCGAGACCAGCCTGGCCAACATGGTGAAACCCCAACTCTACTAAAAATACAAAAATCAGTGGGCCATGATAGGGCGCACCTGTAATCCCTGTAATCGGGAGGCTGAGGCAAGAGAATCGCTTGAACCCAGGAAGCAGAGGTTGCAGTGAGCCAAGATCACGCCATTGCGCTCCAGCCTGGGTGACAAGAGCGAAACTCCGTCTCAACTAAAATAAAATAAAATAAAATAAAATAAAATAAAATAAAATAAATTTTAGTCAGGTGTGGTGGTGCACACGTGGTTTCAGCTACTCAGGTGGCTGAGCTGGGAAGATGGCTTGGGCCCAGGCGGCTGAGGCTGCAGTGAGCCGTGATTGTGCCACTGCACTCCAGCCTGCTGACATAGCAAGATCCTGTCTCAAAAAAGAGTTTACTTTCTCTTTGAGCTCTCTTAATTTGTTTGAGTCCATGGTGCATTGAAAATGAAAAGCCTTTTTAGATTTACATAACAAAACAAGATTTAACAATCTTGTGTTATCTGGGTTAATGAATGACAATAATCTGTAGGCGGAAAGGCTAGGAATTATTTCCTGAATGAATGAGTTTCATTAATAAAATAAAAGGGAGGGTCTCCATTCCCCCACCTCCACCCTTTCATGATCTCAACTAACTGGCTTGGTACAGATTCCAGAACATTCCTGGGAGGAATCACTCATTTGGGCAGAACATACCCACTAAGGCCCTTAGGGGAAGTCAGGCCAGTAAAGTTTTGCAGCACACTGAGTATTTTCTGTATTTGTGAGGAAAAAAATTAATGGTGGGGCAGAGAAGTGGGGGAGCAGACAGAAGGGGAGCCAGAGAAGGCAGTGAATTAAAGAGAATTTTTAAATTTTGTTTTTATTTTATTATGTTTTAGAAACAGGGTCTCACTCTGTCACCTAGGCTACAGTGCAGTGGTGAGATCATAGCTCACTGCTGCCTCGAACTCCTGGGCTCAAGCGATCCTCCTGCTTCAGCCTTCTGAGTAGCCGGGACTACAAGCGTGAGCCACCACCCTACCCAGTTAACTGTTTAAAGTTTTTGTCGAGACAGGGTCTCGCTATGTTGCCCAGGCTGGTCTCAAACTCCTGGGCTCAAGCCATCTTCCCGCTTCAGCCTCCCAAAGTGCTGGGATTACAGGCATAAGCCACCATACCCAGCCTAGAGATATCTTAAAGAGGAAAAAAAAAAAAAAAAAAAAGAGCTAAAAGCTCCAGGAATAGAAGACAGGAGACTGAGACAGGGGAATTCTTGATTGGTTTTACTGACATGAAATTATCATGAATTTGAAGCACTGAAGCAGATGAGTCACTTAGGATGTGACATCTCCTTTGAGGATTTAAGAATGGGAAAGCCCAAATCCTGTGCTATAGGTCCAGGTTTTAGGTCTAGCCTGCGGCCAAATGGCAAGATTACTTGTGTCATAAAAGCATCGAACAGCCTTTAGGGAAGCAAAATAAAAATAATAGCAAGAAGTTAACTGTGTTTACTCCAGGCTGGGAATTTTATGTGAATGATCTCATTGAACTCACATTACAGCCCTGAGATATGTGAGCTGTGATTATGCCCATTTTTGGAGTTGAGGAAATGAAGACTAAGTAGGAAGCTAAGTAATTTCCAAAGGCCTTAAGCTTGCCAAGTGGTGGGGTGGGACCCTGAAGGTTCCCTCCTATTTACCTCTGAAAAATGAGCACTTACCTAAGTAAATCGAGAAGCAAGCCCCACACCGGCTCATACAAAACAGGGGTACTGAAAGCTAAAATTAAGCCTAGTGTTAAGCAGACTTGTCATTAGGTACAGAAAAGTGCACAAATTATGTATGCAGCTCAGCGAATTGCCATAGAGTGAACGCCCATGTAACCAGCACCCAGATCAAGATACAGATCTTTACCAGTTCCCAAGACCTCCCGTTCATGCCCTCCTTGCAGCCACTAGCACCATCCCCACACAAAACCATTACCCTAATAAAATCACCATAGATGAGTTTTGCCTGCTTTTGAACTTTATATGGTTGGAATCACACTCTTCTGTGTTTGTGAGATTCATCTATGTGGTTGTATGTAGCAGTAATATGTTTATTCTTATTGGTATGGTGAAAACATTACTTATCTATTGTATTATTAATGGACATTTAGTTGTTTGTTTGTTTTTTTCCCAGTTTGGGGCTTTTAGGAATAGTGCACTATGAACATTCTCATGCATGTCATTTGGTAAACATTAAGGATCTCGTTACGGTGGGTATAATCCCAGAAGGGGAATTTGCTGGGTCAGACAGTGTGTGCATAGTCAGCTTTAGGAGATATTGCCAAAAAGTTTCCCAAATAGGAAACACTAGTAGAGTGGTTTAAAGGTTTTCTTCCCTAGCAAATGGGCACACAAAAAAATATTGAAGGATATCATAAAACGTTATCAGAAGCCCATTCTTAAACATCAGAAATAAATTTAAAAGAATACTTAAAAATCATCTAAATGATGGGAGCCCTGCTTGCCAAAGGTTCGTGTAATAAAAGCTAAAGAAAAATTTGGCTGAAATGATCTTGAAAGGGTACGTGTAAGTGGCAAATGGGCTGGCTATGGACCGTGATGGAGACATGTTTTGGCCCACCATGGACATTTCTAGTCTTTACCTTGCCATGTGAGTCCTGGAAGCTTAATGTCTCTGGGTGTTGGATTTTTCACCTCTGTAATGATAGGGTGGCACTAGTTGAGCTCTAAGTTTGATTCTGGGTGCAATATTGTGTCATACTGACAAAAAAAGAGAATGTTTCAGCCCTATAAAAAACAGGAAGGGGCTGAGCACAGTGGCTTACGCCTATAATCCCAGCACTTTGGGAAGCCAAAGTATACACATTGCTTGAGCTCAGGAGTTGGAGACCAGTCTGTGCAACATAGCAAGATTCTCTCTCTACAAAAATATTAAAAAGTAGCCAGGTGTGGTGGTGCACACCTGTAGTCCCAGCTACTCAGGGTGGCTGAGTGGGAAGATCACCGGAGTCCAGGAAGTCGAGGATGTAGTGAGCTGAAATCATTCCACTACATTCCAGCCTGAACAAAGAAGTGACACCTTGTCTGAAAAAAAAAGGGGGGGAAGATTCAGTCCTATATGCTCACTCTATAATGTACTCAAAGCTAGAATACATAAAATCAGGATGTACTTTGTTGCCAAATAAAAAAACAAAACAAAAATGAAAGTTAGCTGGGTTGATACAATGAGGGTACATAGGGGAGTTTTTATTTATTTATTTTTTTTGAGACAGAGTCTCGCTCTGTCGCCCAGGCTGGAGTGCAGTGCCACGATCTCGGCTCACCTCAAGCTCTGCCTCCCGGGTTCACGCCATTCTCCGGCGTCAGCCTCCAGAGTAGCTGGGACTACAGGCGCCCACCACCACGCCCGGCTAATTTTTTGTATTTTTAGTAGAGACAGGGTTTCACTGTGTTGGCCAGGATGGTCTCGATGGCCTGACCTCGTGACCTGCCCGCCTCGGCCTCCCACAGTACTGGGACTACAGGTGTGAGCCACTGCGACGGGCCCATAGGGGAGTTTTAATGACAACTTAAGTGTTGGAGAAATACTTCGGGATCTGATAAGGAAGGCTTTTAGAAAAAAGAATGATTTGAAAATATTTGACCTGGCCAGGCGCAGTGGCTCACACCTGTAATCCCAGCACTTTGGGAGGCCAAGGCGGGCAGATCACCTGAGGTCAGGAGTTTGAGACCAGCCTGGCCAACATGGTGAAACTCCATCTCTACTAACAATACAAAAATTAGCTGTGGTGGCAGGAACGTGTAATCCCAGCTACTCGGGAGGCTGAGGCATGAGAATCGCTTGAACCTGGGAGGAGGTTGCAGTGAGCCAAGATCATGCTTCTGCACTCTATCCTGAGCAACAGACTCTGTCTCAAAAAAAAAAAAAAGAAAGAAAAGATTTGGGCAAAAATAAAATAAAAAGAATAGAATTTTAAACATGCTCCTGAGTTCCCAGATCATAATGTTAAAACATTCCATTTTGCAGTCAGGTGCAATGGCTCACACCTGTAATCCCAGCACTTTGGGAGGCTGAGGTGGATGGATCACTTGAGCTTAGGAGTTCGGGACCAGCCTGGACAACACGGCAAACCCCTGTCTCTAAAAAACACAAAAATTAGCCGCGCCTGGTGGTGCTCACCTGTAGTTCCAAATACTGGGAAGGATGAGGTGAGAGGGTCAGTTGAGCCTGGGAAGTCAAGGCTGCAGTGAGCCAAGACTGCACCACTGCACTCCAGCCTGGGTGACAGTGAGCCCTGTCTGGAAAGACAAACAAAACTTCCTATTTTACCATACACAGTGCTCACTCTTCTCCCTTTTTCTATTGTACAGGGCACTTCCCTGCCCTCTCCACTTTCACCCAGAACACCTGTAAATATATGAAACAAACTCCAGTGGGTTTGCCATTTTCCTCCTATTTTTATGATAAGCTTTTTCAATGTTTCTTTATACTTTACCTTGAGTTGGGGGCTTAATTTTTATTCATTTTTATTTTTAAAATACATGAGCTTACTAATTTCCCTCTGCATATAGTTTTGGTCACATCCCATGAGTTTTGAAATGTAACTTTAAATCATTAACTTCTAAAAGAGTCTGCTTTTAAAATTTAAATATCCTTTTTTCTTGTGTTTTTAACCACTATACTAATGAATTTCAAAATCAGCTGATACATGGTCTGAAATTGAACAGAATCATCTTGATAGCATTGATAAAGTTTGCCATTCACGGTGGTTTCGGGAATTCCACCAGCATCTATCCTGCTTCTTTGGGCTTAAAGATACACTTCAGAACGGCACTCCACCCTGTCATGTGTCTAACATTAGTGTCTTTGTCTTTGCTTTGGGGCGTTTAAACAAGAAAGCAAACTGAACCAGCTGTGTAGGCAGCACACAAATCCGAGTCTTCGCTCTTCCTCTTTACCCTATTGACATATGAGGTCAAGACCAGGGCTGGGAGGCTGCATTGGATTGTGTGCAGATAAGGATTTCTTTCATGGTTACATATTTGGGAAACTAACATTAAGTACAGAAGGGAAAAAAAAACACTATGAAACACCAAAAATCATACAGACATTTAGAGGATCATTCTGAGTTTGCTCACAAACGGCAGTCTGGGAGTCTAAAACAAGGAGGGCAAAAGTGCCCCCGGCCCCAAAAAATTTTTTTAAAAGTTTGTTCTTTTTTTAATCTGAAGTGACAAAAGACTAATAAGGCTTATGAGGCTTGCAGCACCATGAAAACAAATCCCTCATTTGCATCCATGAATAGGGGCTGAATTTATAGCTCAAGATAAATGGCAAGTCAGAAAGCAGCCGGATTACCAGTGTCCAGGCATTTGTTGAAAGCATTTACATATGAACAGTCGAAAGAAGTGGGTACATACTACGCCCGTTACCAATCCACTTAGGAGACTGAAAACCCAAAGTGAAAAGATCCTCTTTGAGGCTCCAGTGTGACAAATACCAGTTAGATTTTCAGAGGTTGTGTAGCACTGAACATACACATGACAGAAAGAAAAATAGTAGTTAACAGTTCCTGGGTCTAGCCAGGTTCCAGGCAAGCTTTGCATGCATTGCCTCATTTAAAGTTCATGAAGCCCTTATGAGTTAGGGAATTACCATCTGTGTAGTAGAGATGAAAGAGCTGGGACCCCGGGAAGTTAAGTGACTTGCCACATACTTCTACTGGCTGAGCCAAAGTCATTAGTGATTAGAAAGCCTCAAACAAGAGCCTGTGAACTGAATGCCAGACTTTTCCTTTTATTTACGCTTCTTACATTCCTCCTCTGAGCTAAGCGGGCCATATTCCAATTCATATTTTGTAGTGTACTGGAAACTGGTAAATTATATGTATACAACTCAGGGTGATTGTGGAGAGAAAGCAAGTTATTTGACATAATTATAAAGCTATACAAGTAAATATAATTCCAGATGATTACATAAGCCTAAAATACCAAGATTTTATTTCTTGTATTACTTTTTAAGATATATTCCTAATACTCTGAGAATAGCCGGAGTAACAGAGAAGCAAAGGAGAGCTGCAGAACAGAGTGAAAGAGCCAGAGGTATCCATTCAGAAGGAAGGGATGAGGTCATCTTCAGAAGAAAAGCAAAATCAAGGCAGATATGAGTTGACAACTGTGCCAAGTTCTGGAGTCCAGGAAGAAAGGAAGTGGAGAGTGACGATTTACCTGCCAACCTAACCTGCCTTTTAAATTTTCATTCTTTGACTAGTCATTCAAGAAGTTACCTATAATTCTTGTTATTTGATGTTTTGAGAGGGATAAACGTATAACTCATGATTTGTTCTCTAGACAAACGAAGGCAGTAACCACTTAATTTCTAAAAGGTGAGGGATTAAACAGGATGATCAACTCTGTTAATTTCTAACTGCTATTAATTATCATCCTGCACAGACACAATTGTTCTCTATTTTGATACCAAGTCAACTGTTTTAACATGGACAGATTCACCACACTGGCAAAACACAGACCAGACTTAAGTCTTTGTCTATTCTGTACATGACAACTAAAATGAACGGTTTTTAGAATTGCAGTAAGAGAATACAGTATTTCCGGAATGAAGTCAATATCAAATCCTCTCTTCTCATTAACAAGATTAGTATGTTTCCAGTATTTGGGGTTCAAGGGCGCCTTTGACAAACAGCATGGTCCTCATAAAGGTGACATTAGAAAAACAGTGCTGAAAAGTAAACATCTCAAATGTCCTATTTTTTACAAAACACTTGGAAAAATTGAGAATGAGCCTTTGATATTCTACTACCCAAAACAATCTTCATTCCTTGAATTTATTATTGTTAACCTCTCCTGCACAAAGTCAGCATATAATAGCATAAGATTCCCTTGACTGATGTCTCCACTGGGGCCTTTAGAAGTCTGAGACACACTTCGGAGCAAGCACTGGGTCAACTATGATGTGCCAGGGGTCAGGGAAAGATCTTGCATCAGCCAGAAATAAAGACTCCCTTGCAGGTGTCAGAAAGGTCATTCAATTTTGGTGTTTGTCAGACATCATCCAATATTAAGGTCTACTGGAAATCAAATCTTTCTAATAGAAAGGTTCCCAAAGCAAGACACTCCTGTCCCTCAACTCCATTTTTTGTTTTGTTTTAATAATGCAGTAGTTTTCTACAGCCTTTCTAAAGGCTCATTCTCAATGTTGCCTTTATGAGAGCCATGTCACATGCTGTTATAACAACTTACCATGAATTTAGCACCTGCAGATAATATCCATTTATTATCTCACAGTTCTGCAGGTTAGCAGTCCAGCGGGCTTGGCTGGGGGCCTTGCTTAGGGTCTCACAAGGCCTAAACTTAAGGGTCGGCCAGCCTGAGCTTTTATCTGAAGGCTATGCAGAAGAATCAGCTTCCAAGCTCATTGTTGGCAGAATTCAGTTCCTTCTTATCTCCTACTGCTCCCTCTAACTTCAAACCAGCAACAGCACACTGACTCCTGACCTGAAGAATCTCTCAGCTTCCCCTCTGCCATCAACCAGAGAGAGCTCTGCTTTTCAGTGCTCCTCTGATTACATTAGGCCCACTTGCATAATCCAGGCTAATCTCCCTTTGGTAAGGTCACTGATTAGTAACTTTAATGACACCTGAAAAGTCCCTTTTTGCCATGTAGTGTAACATACATGGCAGGAATAAAAGTCACAGGGGGAAAAATTTTTGCCTATCATATTCAGTAGACTGGAGTTGTTTTCCATTACTTGAATTATTTAATTCCAGAAGACTCAAACAGACCATTTTGCCTTAATAATCAATTACAGATTACAATGGTGTGAATGTTTGTCTCCCCAAAATTCTTATGTTAAAATCCTAACCTCCAATGTGATGGTATTAGGAGGTGGGGCCTTTGGAAGGTGATTAGGTCATCAGAGTGGAGACCCCATGAATGGAATCAGTGTACCTATAAAATTAGTGCACCTATAAAAGAGGCCCCAGAGAAACGCAAATTAAAACCGCAATGAGCTACCACCTTACACTTGCAAGAATGACCATGTTGGCACAGATGTGGTGAAAAGGGAACACTTTTTCACTGCTGGCAGAATTGTAAACTAGTACAACCACTATGGAAAACAGTAGGGAGATTCCTTAACAAACTCAAAGTAGAAGTACCATTCGATCCAGTAACATCACTATTGGATATCTACCCAAAGGAAAAGAGGTTATGATATGAAAAAGATACATGCACATGCATGTTTATAGCAGCACAATTTGCAATTGCAAAAATGTGGAACCAGCCTAAATGCCCAACCACCAAAGAGTGGATAAAGAAAATGTGATATATATACACCATGGAATACTACTCAGCCATAAAATTGAATGAAATAATGGTCTTTGCAGCAACTTGGATAGAGCTGGAGGCCATTATTCTAAGTGAAGTAACTCAGGGATGGAAAACCAAACATTGTACATTCTCACTTATAAGTAGTAGCTACTAAGTGAGTCACCAAATATAGCGATATATAGCTATGTGGATGCAAAGGCATAAAAATGGTATAATGGACTTTGGGGACTCGGGGGAAAGGATAGGAGTGGGGTGAGGGATAAAAGACTACATGTTGGGTAGGGTATACACTGCTCAGGTGGCAAGTGCACCAAAATCTCAGAGATCATCACTAAAGAACTTATCCATGCAACCAAAAACCACCTGTTCAATAGTTTTTGACTACTAAAATAAAATTAAAAATAATTTTTTTTAAAAAAAAGAGGCCACAGCTTTCTTCTCTTTTTCCATGTGAAAATACTGTTAGGAGACGGCAGTCTGCAACCTGGAAGAGGAACCTCACCAGAATTTGTGCTGATACCTTGATCTCAGACGTCCAGCCTACAGAACTGTGAGAAATACAATTTGTGGTTTACAGGTCACCCAGTCTATGGTTATAGCAGTCCGAACTAAGATATAAATCAATCATTAAACTGTTTGTATTTTCTTGAATGGGTTCATATTTTCAGTTTTCACCACCATTCCAGGTAATAAACAGCATCACTCCTAGTCTTGAATTAACTGCCTTTGGTTGACAATATGCATGGTAATTTACTCTTACAGAATATTGTGGTAATCCCTCTTAAATACAATTTTCCAGGGCAAGGCGTGGTATTCCAGTAAGAACGGTCAGTTCGTAACTTCAAATAAGGGGGCAGGGTAAAGCTTTCCATTTTGTTTCTGTTTTTCTTAGATCTATTTCATTTGTCAACCATTTTGTTTCTCTTCTTTTTTCTGAAACAGGGTCTCGCTCTGTTGCCCAAGCTGGAGTGCAGTGGCACCATCTCGGCTCAATGTAGCCTTGACCTCCACTTCAGCCTCCACAGTAGCTGAGACTTCAGGTGTGTGCCACCATATCTGGCTAATTTTTTTGTCTTTTTGTTTTCTGTTTTTGTAGGGACAGGGTTTTGCCATGTTGCTTAGGCGGGTCATCTCCTGACCTCAAGTGATCCGCCTGCCTCAGCCTTCCAAAGTGCTGGGATTACAAGTGTGAGCCGCAATACCTGGCTAATTCTTTTTCTGATATTAAAGCAGATGATACATCAGAATTTTCCTTTATATCTTAAATTTGTTTCAATTATTAACAAAGTAATTTAGCCAATATTTATGTGCTTCCTGGCATCAATGGCAATGAACAACATACATTCCCTGCCCTCTAGGTTCTTATTGCCTAGCACAAGAAAACAGACAGCTGTATGACACTCTAATAGGCAACACAGAGAAGGGGTTACTAACCAGCACTGGAATATTATGGAGAACTTCCAAGAGGAGGTAACATCTGAACTGAATCCTGTAAGTCTAATCTAAAGATCAGGTTGAAGCAACAGCAGAGAAGCAGATATTCCCTCAAGGCAGAGGGTCCCAGCACATGCAAAGGAAGGTGAACACAATGGGAAATATGGATGGGGGAAGAGGCTACTGAGAATTGAAGCTCAAGAAGAAAATAAGGAAGCATCCTATCATGAAGGGCTCCTCTATATCATGTTAGGGAATTTACACTTCATCCTGAAGGCAATGGAACGGTGGTGGTAGGGAACTGAAGAATTTTTAACCAGAGAAGAAACAGTTGCGATCTGTTTTTTTCATTCTGGATAGAGTTTGGAGAAGGAATGCTAGGTAATTAGCCTAGGATCTGGAAGTCAGGAGCCTAATAACAAAGGCATGAGATGCTAACAGTCACCTCACTGAGGCGGTGGTGACTCACGGCCTGGGGAGAAGGGATGGATTTGACAAGAAGTGCAAGAGAATGGGAGAGGAGAAGGGAAGAGGATTCCTAGTTTCTGGCTACATTCTGGGTATCTTATCTCATTTGATCCCCCTAAAAAATCACCCCATCAAGCAAGCAGGGCAATCACTTGTATTTATTAGATGGCAACAAGTGGCTCAGAGTAGTTAGGTGGCTTATTCTGAGTCAATAAATGCTAGACTTGGGATCAGAAACTCTGATTCCTAGGTTAGGGGTCTTTCTGTTTTACATGCAGAAATTTTACTCATGGCTAATAGCATCATGGAGGATTCCAGGTTCATCCCGAATGTGTAATCTAATAAGATCTCAACTGGTCATTAAAATGATGAGCCCACTTACAAGACAGAAGCTGAAAAGGCAGCCTATTGGAGGTCAAGGTTCCTACAAATTTTAATAACCATAACAGTTCACAGAAATAAAGGGGAAGGAATGAAGTCCTTAAGGTAGCCAAGCACTTAATTACTCAACAGATTAACAGAGTACCTCTAGGTGCACCCTGACATGGGATCTTGAGTAATAATCAACTTGCTCAAATAGTACCTAAAAGACAAAAACACATAGTGACTTGATTGTGAACACATTTAGAGAAAATGAGGAACAAATGCAATGGCAATAGAATGAAATACATACAGGGGAACCCTAGAAAATAATCAAATGGACCTACAAATTTAGAACAAAGGGTAGAAAGACCAAACGAAATAAAACTTCAATGAATATTACTATTTTAAAAAATTACCACCGGGCACGGTGGCTCACGCCTGTAATCCCAGCACTTTGGGAGGCTGAGGTGGGCAGATCACCTGAGGTCAGCAGTTCAAGACCAGCCTGACCAACATGGAGAAAACCCATCTCTACTAAAAATACAAAATTAGCTGGGCCTGTAATCCCAGCTACTCAGGAGGCTGAGGCAGGGTAATTGCTTGAACCCGGGAGGCGGAGGTTGCAGTGAGCCAAGATCACGCCATTGCACTCGAGCCTGAGCAAAAAAAGTGAAACTCCATCTCAAAAAAAAAAAAAAAAAAACCACACACACACATTTAAATGATGATTGCTAAGAGAAATAATCTCATATTTCTGAAAATAATTTTTTTTCTGTCTATGATCAGTTGCCCATTCATGGGACTATGCATTGGAGTGTTTTTCTAAAACACTGAAAACCCTAGAGTGAGGAAAGTGCTTAGATAAAGGGTGTGTTTTTCCTTGGTGAGTAAATCCTTAATCCTTTTTAGTCAAGAGAAGTGTAGCCACTTCAGAGTGATGCTTGAGAAGGGCCAGCAGGGAATGGGCCATTCTCCAGATGGTGACCTGCCACTTCTAAGACCAAGAAGCTACATGGGAAGCTTGTCTCCCTTCCAGTCACCATGAAGCTGAGACTCATTTGTTCTGAATGTGTAAATGTCTAGAAACACATTAACTTTTCTCCTCCTCTATGACCAGCTTCCATATGCTACAGGCCATTAATGACTGAAACTATTTCATCAGATTTTTTGATTGAGCTGCTACAAAAATGAAACTCGGAATTAAAAATCTTTCTTGCTCTGCTAATTAATAGCCTGCGTATTTTCAGTCCCATTGAAAGTAGTACAATCTACTTTTATATTTTAAGCTATTCTCGAAAAAGTCCATTTGTTTTCATAGAGAGTGATGGTTAAAGTCTTTTTACCAAAACTAGATTAAATATTAATGTTTCATTCCTTTAATCAGCAATTATCCACTGGAATTCTTCTGGATCAAGTTAATGGACTTAGCCCTCAAGGAGCTTACAATCTAGTAGGAAAACCAAAGGACCCTCGGTACATGACAACCACACAAAAAAAGAGGGTTCATGTCCCATAGAACGTGCAAATCCCACTCAGTGAGTTGGATTGGATCCTACTCTCCATTTTAATAATGCTATGAAAGAAAAGGAGCACTCTGAAAGGGTAAAATACCCTGTACTTACCAGCAAAGTCTTTTTCATAGACTTCATCACACATCAAGCTCGGCACAACAGATATATGCATATAAATAAAAACTAACCTGGCTCTAACATTTAAGTTAGTCCTTCTACAGGCTCCCTGCTGATTATTTCTAACTTAATCCCTATCAATAAAGCCATGGGAATCAGTTTTCCAAAATTCCAACAGAAACTCTATCAAACTCAGTAATAAAGCCCAAAGGTAAATATCTGTGGCTGCATTTAGTACACAGATTGCCGCTTTTAATGATAAGATGGGGTGGAACGATCCTCACTTGCATTAAGGAAAAGATGGAGGAGTCTCATTAAAGACCATACCTTCTAGGAGCATCAAACAAGAACACGACTCAGCTGGGACAGTAGTTCTAGCAGGGAACCCTTTTCCTTTTCTGCCAGACTGAAGGTTTGATGCAGCTGCAAGTTCTGTAGCTTAGAAAACAGTTTATCCTCCTAGGTTTATTTCAAGCCTGTGATTGATATTTCAAAAATAAAGAGAAATTGTCAAGACGAGCTTTTACTCCGAGTGAAATGAGGCTTTTTTAAAGCAAAGGACTGGCACGATATCGCTTGTCTTAAAAGATTTACTCTGGCTACTGGGTTGAAAGCAGGCTGTAAAGGGAAGCTATTATCATAATCCAGGTGAAATTCAGGCTAAGCAGGTAGCAGTTCAGATGGTGAGAGATAGTCAGATAATGCGGAAAAAAAATTAATATACTCAATAGAATTTTCTGCCAAATTGAATGCAGGAATAAGAAAAAAAAAGTAGTTGGCTGGGCACAGTGGTTCATGCCTATAATTTCAGCACCATGGGAGGTAAAGGCAGGAGGATTGCCTGAGCCCAGGAGTTCGAGACCAGTCTGGGCTACACAGTAAAACCCCACCTTGACAAAAAAAAAAAAAAATTAGCCAGGTATGGTGGTGCATGCCTGTAGTCCCAGCTATTCAAGAAGCTAAGGTGAGAAGATTACTTGAGCCCAAGAGATCAAGGCTGCAGTGAGCCATAATTGTGCCACTGCACTCCAGACTGGGCAACAGAACAAGAAGATCCTGTCTCCCCTCACCAACACCCCCTTACCAAAAAAAGAAGTCATAAATGACTTCAAGGTTTTTGGCCTAAGCAACTGGAAGGATGGATTTGCCATGAAACGGGGAAGTCTGCAGTGGGATAGGTAGGGATGGGGGACAGGAGTTTTGATATGTTCATGAGGTCAGTTAGACATCCAGGTGAAAATGTGGCAGCTGGATATTCGTATCTGCAGTTCAGTACACCAAATACCAGACTGTCTTACTGTAAAACAGCAAAAGACTCATGACATTGACTAGGGAATTATCATAAAGTGGGAATTTTCATTGTGAGGTGAGGATCTGCTCTGGCAGAGAGAGCCTGTTCTCTCACTTCCCTACAGGGCATCCATACAGACTGATCTAATTTTAGACATGACACTGAGCTAGTTGCTGGGGGGCCAACGTCAAGCAGGAGACAAAGGAGGGTGACTATTCACACACAGAGGTTGAAGGTTGCTTTCCAAAATCAAAAAGAGGGCAAGGGAAAATTAGAGTAAAGGAAATCTAGTCGAACATAGTCCAAAACAGCAGTCTAGGAGAAACCTGTGGTATGGCACATGTTAAAGGAATCTAATTTATTTTAGGGGCTCCAGTTATCCCCTAGCTCACAGACACTTTATCTTTTGCAGATAACACACCAACAATGGATCCATTCTATGATTTCACGAAGGTGAGTGAGGACTGGGGAGCGACTAAGACAAACTCATTTTCAGCCAAGTGTGTTATCATAAGTCAAATAACATACAAATAAAGATTTATGATATTTGCCATACCAACCAACATCGACTTTCTGTGGCAAGCAGAAACGACACTGGATGTTTTAGCATCCATCTCTATCAGCCATCTCTATAGGAGCAGTCTTGTAAACCCAAACCTAAAAGTGATGGCAAACATCAAACTAATGTTTTATATGTAAATCATGCTTACAGACATCACAACCTTACTCACCTGCATTCAATCTTTTCAGCGTTTATAAACTCTGCATTTTTGGAGAGGTGGACATATGTCATCTTTTTCTTTTTTTTTCACTTTAAGTTCTGGGATACATGCGCAGAACATGCAGGTTTGTTACATAGGTATACATGTGCCATGATGGCTTGCTGCACCTATCAACCCGTCATCTAGGTTTTAAGCCCTGCATGCATTAGGGATTTGTCCTAATGCTCACCCTCCCCTTTCCCCCCACTCCCGATATATGTCATCTTCTGAGTATGCTACTGGTTTTAAACTTCCATCGTAATTTACTGACTGACAATTCAGTTGGACAACTCTTACACTCCCTGGCCTCTTCTCTCTGAGATGAAAAATAGGCTGCTAATTACTGAATGAAGAAGAAATACAACAAGAAGAGAAATAACCCATAATTAAGGGGAACTCATTCCCAATTCCTCAGTACAGCAGTCAACCTAAACTAAGGACATTTCCACCTATGTAAGGATAAAACCGTCCACCCACAGATTTCTCTCCTCCTGATGTGAAGAGTTTGTAAAAATAAAACAATTTTATAAAAGGCACCATCTTGAGCAGTTCAAATCTTGTTTTAAATTTTTATCAAGTATTTGTTCTGCCAGGAAACATTTCCAAAAAGGAAAGGTTTTGTCTCAATTGCTGTGGCAGCAAACACTTCCGTTGGAGCTGTTAGAGCAGTATCAGGATACTCTCACTGGCTTACATAGCTTTCAAAATATTTGTGTTGCTACCACGCTCCTTTGCCAATATATGTGACTTGTAATACTTTTTTATTCATCTGGATGTATTTATACAACTGTGTGCGTCCAGAAAACTTTTTAAAAGTTGGCGTAAATATGCTGTGATGAAAACTGAGAAATACATCTGCCTTTCTCACTATGCAGAAATACCATATTTGCAAATTAGGGTACAAATCAGTCTTTACTTTCACAAGCCCAAATTAAGCCCTTAGAGAGGTCAAATTTAAATATAACATCACTATATATTACAGAGAAAATACCAGCATCTTATGTAAATTATTACTTAATCCTCAATATTTTATTAGGCACCATCCAGTGTCAGAGCTACGGAGATCTTTACTCCAGGGATAAGCAAATATGATTAATGGATAGAGCTGGGATTTCTTGAATATTCTTTACAAACCTGTGTTAATTATTTGTGTTATTTGGGTCATGATTAGCAGGGAAACCCTTTACAAAGTCTCTGGCTTTGCTTTGTTTGCAAAGTCAATCTTGGGGAAAGAAGAACCCCCAAAAGCTGACACAAGAAGTAGTATCTTTACAGTGGGCAGGAAAACAACCAGAAGTCTTGGGGCTGAAGAGACCCAGACCGGTGAGAAGTCCAGAGCATCAGAGAGGAAGAGTTTCCTGGGGGTAGGAACAGTGACTGGTGCATGGTAAGTGCTCATCAACACTCAATGAAATTAACACACCCCAAATTCTATTATAATATTTCGGTCAGAGTTGATGAACTTCAGAGGTATTTCAAAATATCGACAAATCTTGGATACCCTTTGACATATAATTAGCCACCTTGGGAGAATATTGACCTCTTTTGCATAAAATACTGGGTATTCCGTTACAGCAAAACTTTTCCAGGAAAAAAGACAGGACTTGAGCTTCCTTTATCCTCTTAAAATTAGGAAAGGGTCTAGATAAAGCAAAAGTACAAATCTGTAGGAGATGGCTAAGGAAGGAGAGATAGAGTACCACCACTGGGGCTAGGTGTGTTCATATACTTCATTTTCTTTTGCCATGCCATCCCACGTAGCTAACACCAAGGCATTTTCTGAGGCCCCTTTCTCATTTACTCTGTTTGGAATCAGAAAAGTTGCCACTGTCAATGTCTGGTATAACCCAGTTTCCCCATGTGATCTTCTACCAAGTCAAGCATCCTCTGGGAATCTTGCCAGGCTCATCAGCCAGGCTCCTGTGGTCCCCTTTGCCTTCCCTTTCCTAAGAGACCACTCATCAAGTCACTATTCATCCTCCCCTGACCCTGCTCGCAACGCTGGCGCCCTCGAGAGAACAGAGGCATCTGTCCCAACTTTTATTCTGAAAGTTCCAGCAACAATGAACCTTGCACAGTTCACTCAGTGGAACAAAATGATGAAGAACATAGGTGGCCTCTTATGGTCAGCAAAGCAGAGATTTTCTCTTTTGCTCTCAAATGCTGTCTTGCAAAATTTACAAGTACAAACATATGTTATCATCTGACCTTCTGAAAACTATTCTGTGCGTATATAAATTCACTTAAAGTGTACTGCAACTTGTGGCTCCTAAAGTTCACTTTATGCTACTTATATCTTTTTGTTATAAGAAGACATTCCAAAGAAAAAGTGGTGATGAGCACTCACATTTCTCTTATGCATACCTCCCCCAAGTTAAACCCACAGTCAAGTCACTCTGGCCTTTTGTCTCAATGGCTCTCAGGGTTAATCACATTTTGACAGTAACAACAACAACAAAAGTTCTAAATGTAATCTAAGTTAACAAAGACTGACAAATGTCACACAATCACCAGATACAAGATCAACGCTGCTGACATTAAATCAAACAGTTTGTCATTCTGTTGGCTGTCAAATTAAGATCTCTTAATTTTAAATGCAATTGCTACATATGATTGTATAAAATAATTAATGTTCCCAATTTAAGACTACCCATCTTCCACCCCACATCCCCAATACCATATCCTGCCAAACTGTTTAATCATGCAAAATCTATTAATTGCTTAAAGACCCTCAGGTTGTTTTCAGCAGTATTTTCTTCTGATGTTTAACATAGAAAAATATATACCCCTGCATACCTTTGCACCTGGTTAATCGTGGTGACATGATGTCCTGAGAGGTAAACTGTCTTTATCACATGGGTCCATCTGCCTTGCCTATTAACTATCACCTTTGCTAACATGTGTGTAGACTACTGACCACATCCTTGTAACTAGAAGGAGTTCAATATGGCTTAGGTGTAATACTCCTGCCCCAATGAGCCATCACAGAGGAGGACAGCTAAGGGGAGGTAGGGGGCCTAAAAAAGACAGACATGAAAATCAGCAAATAAAGGAAACCAGAATAGGTAGAAATGGAACAGGAGATATTAAAATGAAGAGTTTAACTGAAATCTTTGCTAATGCTTTCAGTAATTCAAGTTATTTGATTCAGTTCCACAAAATTACCCAGAGCATGAATCCTTGCACAGAACATGCTCCAGAAACAAGCAGACCTCAAGTTCTCCTTGTTTTAGGCAGCAAAACTCTGTTAACTGCTCTTTTAGTCCACAGAGTAACATCTCAATGTATAGTATTACATAACCTATTTAACATGATAATCTGGCTTCTACTGCAACATATTTAAAAAACAGATTTTGACTATTCATGGAAGGAAAAAAAGACAACTAAAAAGCATGATAATGTTTTCAAGGAAAAGACAAAAGAAATAAAAGTCTAGCCAGCTTTGTTTCGTTTATTAAATTCCAAGGGCTTTCCCCACCAGTTTGAAAAATGCGTGTTATTACCACTGTGTTTATTAAAAGTGCTATTTTAAATTGCAGACTGAGCAAATGGGAATTCCGCTTGGTAGCTGTAGATTACCCACTAACAATTATATGCAATTTTAAATGAAAGGAGCAGGAAAGAACCAGGAAGAATTGTAGAACAATAGTTCTAAAAGCCACTGATAATTTATATAAAACTCGACATCTAAATGCATGATAGTAAAATGTCCAGAGTCAGACAGATGCCATATTCCCAGGGCTGCTTTGCATTTTGATTTTTAAAAATCTTTCAAAATGGTGCTCAGAATCAACTAGCATAAACTTTGCTCACTGATTATCTGATAGCTTATTACCAGATTTAACAAGAGGCTAGGGACCTTCCAGAGCAAATGGTTGCTTACTAGCTCACTTGAAAAATGCACTTGCTTGAGCACAGAAATAACAAATCTGTTTCTGATTCCTAACATTATTTTCCAAATGCTGCCAAGAAAAGAATCTAAGGAATTCTTTTACATACACAACATACACGAGACAACTGGAAAGAGGCCTGTGATCTGTTTCAGGGTACACGATGAGGAAGGATAGGGTTAGTTTCTAATATGAACTGCCCTTGTGGGAGCAGAGGCACATGCCTGAGATTGTTCATAGCTGTAATCTCCAACATAACTCTTTGCTATTATTAGACAACCTAAAGGCCTTCCTAAATCAGTAACTTGTGAAGCAAAAAAGAGTATAGACAGGACCCTGTCGTTTGGGGCATGCAGGCAGCTGGGACACACCCAATTCCACAGAATTTACCACTTTTCTGCTCCATGAAACTAGATTTCTACCTCTTGGAAGACACATAAAGGCTGAGGAAGGGAAAGAACCTAGTCCAACACAAACCAGGTAGAAAGTCCCTAGAGAGAATGCAAAATCAGGTAAAATCCATTAGTAAATTCAGGAACTTAAGGTCTATTATGCTCATAAAATACAGTGAAATTATTCCTGGAGCACAGAAGGATATATGTATGCATCCTGTCCATATTAAAAACAACATCAGGCCAGGCGTGGTGGCTCACGACTGTAATACCAACACTCTGGGAGGCCGAGGCAGGCGAATCACTTGAGGTCAGGAGGTCGAGATCAGCCTGGCCAACATGGCGAAACCTCATCTCTAATAAAAGTACAAAAATTAGCCAGGCAAGGTGGTGTGCGCCTGTAGTCCCAGCTACTCGGGAGGCTCAGGCAGGAGAATCACTTGAACCCGGGAGGCGGAGGCTGCAGTGAGCCAAGATCGCACTCCAGCCTAGGCAACAGAGCAAGACTGTGTCTCAACAAAATAAAAATAAAACCAACATCATTTAAAAAATATTACCTCATGTTTAAAACTCAACAGCAGAGAGTCTGCTTTAAAATTTTCAACATTGTATAATAATCAAACCAATGATTTCAAAAGTACATATTTTAGCATGGTTCACTTCTGTTATATTAATAAGGGGGACTTAGCAACAAAGTTCCCTTTGAAGAGAAGGAGGATAAGCAGGAGAATGTTGAAAGACTGAGTCATCCAACAGACTGAGCTATCTAATGCAACCGTTTAAATTTTTGGCTCACACTGAGTTGACTGCAGTGAACTAAGTTCAATTTTGTTTTTTGTTTTAACCCTTCTCAGCGGGATAAGAGTTCATGAAAGAAGCCAAATCGATTAAAGGAATAAAAAGGCAACATTTCCTTTGCATGACTGATCACAATGGGTATGTCCATTTTCAACTCTTCTACCTACACATACAAACTCATCTTAAATTCGCATTGCCGTAGTTTCAAAGGCATCCTCAAAGCAGCTAAGTTGGATATCATTCTTACAGTTCTCCGTTAAACACACTTCCCATGCAGCTGCCCTCAAGCTACATGATTTTACACGCGGTCCACTGAACTGGGTTGAATAGTGTCCTCCCAAAATCATGTCTGCTCACAACCCTGGAATATGACCTTATTTGGAAATAGGGTCTTTGCAGATGTAATTAATTAAGGTGAAGTGATATACTGGATTACGGGTGGGCCCTAAGTCCAATGAGTGGTGTCCTTATCAGAAAAACATCTGACACAGAGACACAGCGAAACATACAGGAAAGAAGGCTGTGGGAAGAGAGGCAGAAACTCAAGTGATGCTACCACAAGCCAAGAAATGCCTGGAGCCATCAGGAAGTGGAAGAGGCAAGGAAGAGTCTTTCCTGGAGCCTTCAGGGGGAGCACGGCCCTGCCAACTCCTTGATTTCAGACTTCTAGCCTCTAGAACTGTGAGAGAATACATTTCTGGATAAGCCACTCACTAAGCAGTAATTTGTTATGACAGCTCTGGGAAACTAATGCAGATTTGTCTACTAACCAGTGCCAGTAGAACAGTACTTCACTACCAGTCTACAACAAGATTAGTACAGGAAATGAGACTAAATGTTTAAGAACTTTTATAGCTGTTTGACAATGTGGTGATATCACACAAGCACATGATTTTATGTTTTACAAAATATCAGTCTGTAATGGTTTGGAAATTTCTTTTAAAAAGTCTTCACCGAAGTTAGAGAAGCACTGCAAAGACAATTAGTATTTATAAAGTTAAAGCCGATGTACTATAATTAAGAAATTTGCATTCGGAACCATTTCAGAGAAGTGTAATTATGTTCCACGTAGCTTTAGTAGTAAAAACATTTTATTCTAATTTTTATTTATTCTTTAAAAATTTTTTTCAAGATAGGGTCTCAACTTATTGCCCAGGCTAGAGTGCTGTGATACAATCATGACTCACTGTAGCCTCGAACTCCTAGCTTCAAGCAATCCTCCTGCCTCAGCCTCCCAAGTAGCTGGGACTACAGTTCCATGTCACCACATCTGGCTAATTTTTTAATTTTTTTGTGGAGACAAGGTCTCCCTATGTTACCTAGGCTGGTCTTGAACTCAGGGCCTCAAGTGATCCTCCCTCCTCGGCCTTCTAAAGCATTGGGATTATAGGTTTGAGACATGACACCTGGCCTATTCTACTTCTTAGAATAATCTGTGAATGGTACACATGGTAGTTTGCTATTAATCATATTACTTGCTATTAATCATATGATTAGCCACAATTCACTTCCCAGACCATAATGGATCACTTGCTACACAGTGAAGGAACATACCATGCCTCTGTTAGCCACAGAGACCTTAGCTGAACTTTACAGAACATCTTCCCGAAGACTGAGTGCTCAAATGTTGCACATACAGAATGCAGTTGGGAGAAGCTGATGTATCTGAGATACTTCAATAGCAAAGAGTGACTGCAACTATATGAGTTACCATAGTGACAGTAATGAGAAAGATGGCATCCTTCTTCAAGGAAGGCCAAATTGACACAAAGCTGAGTGGACCTGGCTTCAGAAAAGAAACAGTCTAAGTAGAGAAAAGGAAATCCTGCATCAATGTGGGAAGCGATCTGATTTAAATGTTTTCTTTCAGCAATTACAAGAAACACACAGGAACATGATTTAAACCAAAGGAAAAGCAATCATGTTTCCTTTAAAATCAATGCTAATCACAACCACATATGCAATAGCCCCTAGGACCTTGGCTAGCCACAGACCAATGAATGAAAGCCACTTTTCCAAAGTAAGAACACAAAGCATCAACAAGTAGCTCTTACTATTCTTCTGCTTAATCTCACTCATCCTTACTTTATCATGGGCTTGCTTCATATGTAGGGCAAAGGGACAACTTAAAAATTATTATTGTAAATCAAGAAGCTGTAAGTCAGAGGAAGCGAGTAGAAAGTCACCTGTTTGTCCTAGCTGCTGGGAGATCAGACAACAGGCTTTGAAAGGGTGAGATTGTGGATTCCTGATTAGAACACACACTTCAGCGTAAAAGCACTTAGTTGTCATCACATGCCATACTTTTGAGTTTTTTAAGTTTTCTGAGTTACCACAGAAACTAAGAGTCCAAGAAAATGAGAGATTCTTTAATAAAATGAAATGGCTGCTATGGGAATGGGTGGAGGAAAATATGTTGAAGCTACACATGTCCTACCCAGTGACAATTCCACACCCATATTCAATTCGAAATTGTAAACCTTAAGCTATTATTGGATTGTAATGATTTCAGTTGCACTGTGGAAATCACACCAGGTAGCATGTACCTTCATCCAATAATACCACCGACTCTTCATACCTAAACTTTTTGTAGAACAATTTTGTTAAGAAACAGTGTGATGAGAGCTCATAATGCCTTTCATCTAAAATTATTTTTCGGAAATACTTAAATTCATGTCAGCCCATGACTCCTTGGAAATCCACTGCAACTAGATACTCTCTGTAGTGAGAATTAATTGAATGCTTAAGGAGAGAAAAATGTGACGTTCCATTTTGTTCTTACCCCTCAATTTCACCAAACTTGCACCTACTATATAAAGAAATATCCCAAACACCAAGTTCCATATTAAAGACTGGTGGGTTTTAAGGTGTCAAAATAAGGTTAAAACTGCAAAGGCTGGGCCTACAAAATCCATGTCTATACCTCAGGAACAGACTTTGAGGACAAAGGAGCAATCCACAAGCAAATAAGCCAGGACCACTTTATTTCCAAAACTTGAAAGGATGTCAAGAATTTCCCATCAACAGAATGACATACACTGAAAGATATGAACAGAACAGTTCCAAGGAAATTCATCTCCCCCTCTACCCCCGACCATTTCAACAATCACACAGACAAACACACTCTCACATGCCTACAATAATTACATTATAACAAGAGTTGGAAGAAAAATAGAGTTGACTGAAAAAATAAATGCCTAAAGATGGAAAATACTCCTTGACTAAACAGGGAATGATGACATATACTCATATAATCACCATTTTATAGTACTTAGGAAGTACTATAATCCATATGTGGCCAGAACAAGAAGTATGTTCTTTCTTTCTTTCTTTTTTTTTTTTTTTTTGAGACTGAGTTTCACTCTTGTTGCCCAGGCTGGAGGGTAGTGGTGCAATCTCGGCACACTGCAACATCCGCCTCCTGGGTTCAAGTGATTCTCCTGCCTCAGCCTCCCAAGTAGCTGGGATTACAGGCACCCACCACCACGCCCAGCCTAGAAGTATGTTCTATAGTCAAATTAATTTCATTCCTAAGTTCACACAGTGAAGCTTAAAGCAATAGAATCTTTTACCCTTTTCTACTCATTCTAACCCTTTACAAGAACAACTCCTTACATGAAAACCTCTCTAATAGACTCATACTACCACTGTAAACTATTCCTATATTTATTAAGTTGATTTTAAAAACCTTCTTTTAAACTTTTAGCTACTTTTGTCTATAACAAAACACATACAAAACACATTCAAACACAGAAATATCCTTTCTGTCTGAAAGAGAATTCCATCTCCCCAGCAGGAGGTCTTTCTTCCTGTTTGCAACAAAAAAGAACAATGACTTTTTCACTTTCATACTTACAAAACTCCCTCAAACTTTGATTTTTACTGGAACCAGCTCTGTGATTTAGACTCTGATGCTATATGACAATCTTCCCCAAGCAGAACTTTGCCACCCAAATGGGCACGAAGCCCCCTCACCTTTCAGGCAGAACATTCTGCAGCAGTTCCATGGAGGGGCTGTGCTCTGTGGTCTGATGAAGCCTGCAGTGCTAGGCACAGCTGTCTCCCAGCCCACCTCCTCAGCACTCACTGCCAGAGAGCAGGGCAGCCAGCCAGCGCCTGTTACTCCAGGAAGCCACTGCCCAATCCCCAGCCTGCTGGGCTGTGCTGCTGACACCTCCCTATCTCTCCTGGGTTATTTCACACCATGGAATCAGCCTGCGATCATCTTGAAAAGGGAAGGGAGCCAGGGGTTAGCAGTCATCGTTCATACAGTCCAGTGCAGACCAGCCCAAGGGTGAGCCCATTTGTTTGTGCTTCTCTCTCAGCATTTTCCACCACAGCGGATGCAGCTCTTCACGTGACCAACGACACAAAAAAGAAATCACTTGATTCAGTTTAACCTTTTGCTATTTTATTATGACTTACTATTTATGTAATTATGACTTACTATTCACTGACTTCATTATTCCTTTTCTGTTCACATGCTCCCCTTTTTTTCTAATATAGAGCAAACCATATACTGGTACATAATTAACACGGCACATTATAATAGGAAACTTTGCACTCCATTGTCTGGGTCTATGTAAATGAGTGAATATATGTGAAATGCTCTTTTAGTCCCAGACAAATCATAAGCACTAAGTAAGTGCTACCATTACTACTACATACTACTATTTAAAAACGGGGTGGGCATGGTGGCTCACACCTATAATCCCAGAACTTTGGGAGACCAAGGTGGAAATATCACTTGAGCCCAGGAGTTTGAGACCAGTCTGGGCAACACAGTGAGACCCCATCTCTAAAAAACAAAAATTATCTGGGCATGGTGGCATGCACCTGGGGTCCCAGCTACTTGGGAGGCTAAGGTGGGAGGATTGCTTGAGACCAAGAGGTAGAGACTGCCTTGGCCATGATCATGCAACTGCACTCCAGCCCAGGCAACAGAGTGAGACCCTGTCTCAAAACAAAAAAACAAACAAAAAACAAGAAAACCCCTTGAGTATTAGGATAAAACTGTGAAGCATGTTATACTTCTATGGCATCACTTTTTCAAATGAGGAAACAAAGGCAGCATTAGATTATGCAAATTTCTAACTCTGCTGTGGCTATGATGAGATCAGTACATTTCTTCTCCTCCACTGGAAAGCTAAATTGACTCTGGCAAGTTCAAGGTTACTTGACTGCGGACTCTCAAACACAGGTGGAAAGTGGCAAAAGGAATCTTACGACAGATCTGAAGAGAAACAGTCCACAAATACTGCCTCAGGAGCACCCTGCTTGAAAAGTACCATCTGAACCCTAAGTAGCCCTGTGGTCTTTCCCTACAGAGACATGAGAGTCTTCTGGCTCAGGAAGTGGCCATTGTTCACAGGACCTGTTGCTGTTTGCAGGTCTTCCTTTCGACTCCACAGGATGCAGGAAACTGACTCACAGAACCAATCTATCTATCTGTCTGTGTCCTGGGGTGCTCACTGCCACACAGTAAGGATGCTCTATGTTCTTTTGGCTTTCGATAGATGGTTCAGCATATCCCAGTGGGGTTTCTGCTCCCTGTCACCCTGAATCACCAATAGCACCTGGGTAATAAATATGTTATCTACCATAAGGAAGTCACTGTACTAGTTTCCATAATCACAAGCATATATAAGAGGTCTCTCGCCAGAAGCTAGTTAGGATTTAAAAAAAAAAAAACAAAAAACCTGCATTGGGAATGATTAACAGTGATATTAACTCTTCTTTTTTTTTTTTTTTTTTTTTTTTGAGACAGAGTCTCGCTCTGTCGCCCAGGCTGGAGTGCAGTGGCATGATCGCGGCTCACTGCAAGCTCCGTCTCCCAGGTTCACGCCATTCTCCTGCCTCAGCCTCCCCAGCAGCTGAGACTACAGGCGCCCGCCACCACGTCCGGCTAATTTTTTCGTATTTTTAATAGAGACGGGGTTTCACCGTGTTAGCCGGATGGTCTCGATCTCCTGACCTTGTGATCCACCCACCTCGGTCTCCCAAAGTGCTGGGATTAGAGGCGTGAGCCACCACGCCCAGTCTGATATTAACTCCTAGAACAGAATGGGAGGGAACCTCATAGCTCACTTCGTTTGTGTAAACCACGAGGTGATTGATTCACCTAACGAACAAGATCAAAACCAGACCAGCTGATTAGCCTCTTCCATCTCACCACGGGACTCTCTCCATAGCTGATCTGAGTTATTCTCTGTCCTCTCCTGTTCTAAGTAGTCCCTCCCATGTAATTTATGAATTACAGAGGTATTCCTGAAAATATTTTCATGGGTTACATTCAACTTTTGGAATTGTATAGAGAGAGAAAGCAGCTCCTACCTTGGAGACTTCAGACTTTTGAACACAGGCTAATACACAGGGTCTCGGGGGATTAGGTGTATTTAACAGTACTCTGAATACTCGCAGTTTAAGCCTTTTTTTTCTTTTGAGACGAAGTCTCGCTCTGGATGGAGTGCAGTGGCACAATCCTGACTCACTGCAACCTCCACCTCCTGTGGTCAAGCAATTCTCTGCCTCACCCTCCCAAGTAGCTGGGATTACAGGCGCCCGCCACCATGCCCGGCTAATTTTTGTTTGTATTTTTAGTAGAGACAGGGTTTCACCATCTTGGCCAGGATGGCCTTGAACTCCTGACCTCGTGATCCACCCACCTCAGCCTCCCAAAATGCTGGGATTACAGGCGTGAGCCACTGCACCTGGGAGTTTAAGCCTTTTTTTTTTAATAGAGATGACTTTATATGCTGGAAAGAAAAGTGGATTGAAAAGTAAAGAGAATTTCATTCCAGTCATGTCTATATCACTATCTAGTTCAAGCTTGTCCAACCTGCGGCCCACATGCAGCCCAGGACAGCTATGAATGTGATCCAACACAAATTTGTAAACTTTCTGAAAACATTATGAGATTGTTTTGCAATTTTTAAGTTCATCAGCTATCACTGTGTTGTTGTATTTTATGGGTGGCCCAAGACAATCCTTCTCCTTCCAATGTGGCCCAGGGAAGTCAAAAGATTGGATGCCCCAATAGTTAGTCTCTACAGCAGTTCATGGCCTGTAAATGTGAATAGGACTGAATAGAACATGGGGACTAAATTAACTCTAAGGTTCCATGTTAACTCATTAATTTCTTATTTTTGGTATGAATATACACACATACTATTAGGCACATTATGTCAGGTCACAGGAAAAGAATCTTTGCCTTCTTGAGGTTTAGGGCAAGAGATGAGTGAAATAAATATAATTCAGTGTGGTAAGTCACATGACAGAAGAATACACAAAATTCGTAATGATCAATGGTAGTTCTTGCCCACTGTTATCTAATTAAGCTACCCTCCTAAGGTTAAAGCATACATAATTTAAGGTAGTGGGTTGAATAGTGTCCACCCTAAATTCATGTTTACCCTCAGAGTGTGGCCTTATTTGGAAATAAGGTCTTCATAAGTTAAGGAAGGTAAGAATCAAGGTGAGATGACACTGCATTAGGGTGGGCCCTTAATCCACAAAGAGTGTCATAATAAGAGAGAAAACGGAGCAGGGCACGGTGGCTCATGCCTGCAATCCCAGCACTTTGGGAGGCCGAGGCGGGTGGATCTCCTGAGGTTGGGCATTCCAGACAAGCCTGACCAACATGGAGAAACCCCGTCTCTACTAAAAATACAAAATTAGCCAGGTGTGGTGGCGCATGCCTGTAATCCCAGCTACGCGGGAGGCTGAGGCAGGAGAATCGCTTGAACCTGGGAGGCGGAGGTTGCAGTGAGCCAAGATTGCGCCATTGAACTCCAGCCTGGGCAACAATAACAAAACTCTGTCTCAAAAAAAAACAAAAAGAGGAAAAAAAGGATACACAGAGACACAGAGAAGGTCATAAAAGATGGAGGCAGAGACTGGGGGGTGCTGTCACAGATAAGGAATACCTGGCACCAGCGGAAGCTGGAAGAACCAGGACAGGATTCTCCCTTAGTGCCTCTGGAGGGAGCAGGACTCTGCTACCACTTTGATTTTAGAACTCAGGTTTCCTGAACAGGGAGAGAATAAACTTCTTATTTTAAGCCACCACGCTTGGGGTAATTTGTTACAGTGACCCTAGGGAACTTAGACATATAGCAAGGTAATAATTATGTGAGATGGTCATGATTTGTTTTTCTTTTAAATTGTCTTCAATTTATGTTTACATAGGCTTAAAACCTATTTTTTCCATACCCTTGTACTTACTGCAGCAAAATTTTATAGCACTTCTAAACAGTACAAATACCAACTCCTATTAAATTGCTGAAATTATAGGTATCACTACCTGAAAACTTCACAGCATTAATCTCAAGCAATGACAATAAAAGGGGTTTTTCTTAATGTCAAATATAAGATTATCATATTTTAAAAAATCCCTTGTGGGCCAGGCACAGTGGCTCACGCCTATAATTCCAGCACTTTGGGAGGTCGAGGCAGGCTGATCACCTGAGGTCAGGAGTTCAAGACCAGCCTGGCCAACATGGTGAAACCCCATCTCTACTAAAAATATAAAATTAGCCAGGCATGGTGTCGTACGTCTGTAATCCCAGCTACTCGAGAAGCTGAGTCAGGAGAATCGTTTGAACCTCGGAGGCGGAGGCTGCAGTGAGCAGTGATCGTGCCACTGCACTCCAGCCTGGGCAACAGAGTGAGACTCCGTCTCCAAAAAAAAAATAATAAAATAATAAGAAAACAAAATCCCTTGTGTTGACAACTGTATGCCTGAGAATAAAACACGAAAGGGCACACTGTTCAAACTAGGAAAAAATAAGAACTATCCAATGAAATTATGATTGTCTGCCACCATTGATCATTGCTACTGAGATTGAAAAATAAATACCTAGGAAGCTTTTGTGAAAGGGAGTAGGTCCAAGATGATGCACACTCACAGGATTTGTAGCCCTCTGGACAGCATAAAACTCTTGCCTTTGCCAACCATGACCTTAGGGCGGCAACCACTTCTCTCCCTTGTAGGATTACGACATCCAGCATCATGTTAAAGTTTAACATTATTATCTCTACAAGAGGGAGTGGTATCCACACATGCAGCCAAAAATATTTAGATAATTATGTCTTCAAAACTACTCCAGTGTGATTTCACTTGTGTGCTACCAGTTTAATTTTGATTTCCAGAAAATAGTAGGGATGAGAATAAATTAGAAATTAGTTTGCATAATACAGAGAATTAGTCATCTAGATCAGCTCAAAATTTGCCTTCATTCCTTGCAAAACACAAAACAAAATTATACAAGAAAAACAGGCAAACCATATCTCCTCCCTATGTATCCTCTTACTCTTGCCAAAAAGCCCAGATAAAGATGGAAAAGTCCTTCTCCATACCCATTCACAGATCTGTTTCACCTCAACTGCAAAGCACAGTAGTCCTCCCTTATCCAAGGTTTTGCTTTCGGTACGTTCAGTTACCCCTAGTCAACTGAGGTCCAAAAATATTAAAACAGAGATATCAAGACAGAGGGAAAGAGACCACATTTATATTAATTGTATTACAGCATACTGTTATACTTGTTCTATTTTATTATTATAGTTATGTTGTTAATCTCTTACTATGCCTAATTCATAAATTAAACTATCATAGGTATGGATGTATAAGAAAAATATAGTATATATAGGGTTTGGTACTATCTGTGGTTTCAGGCATCCAATGGGTGATCTTGGAACGTATCCCCCAAGGATAAGGCAGGGCTACTGTATTCAGACAGGTGATGCTTATTTTCATAGCTGTATCTCTAGACATGCTTTTAAAGCATGAGAAGCTTGTGAAGTCAGAGGAGCCTGAAGACATATTTCCCATCACAGTGCTTTCCATTTCCCCCTGGATGCAAGAGATTGGAGATGTTGAAACCCTCTGATACTTTTAAGATGAGAATGACCAAGTTAAGCCAATTCCCCAGAGAGGAATCCACTCTGGTGATACCTATAACCATGACTAACACATTTGACCCAGTTTTAGTCATTCTCTACTCCCCTACTACTCTAGAATACTTCTAGTTTCCCCAGTGTTCTGAATCTCTCAGACAGGAGACTTAGTCTGGGTTTTTCTATATATTTATTACTACCTCAGGAACAAGAGAAAGAGAAAAAAATTATAGCATTATAACTTTAAACTGGCTAATTTCACTTTTTCCCTGGCTCACCAGGGAAACTGATTTAAAACCACACCCCATTTTAGTGCCCTCAGTCTATCCAGCTCTGTAGGCAGGGGAATATGGAACGTGGGTTTTTGTTCTGGACACTGCCTCTTCCCAACATTGTCTGAGCCTATATCTTGTTTGAGTTTTCTCCACTCCAGAGCCAGGCCTGACTTACTCAGTCCCAAGCGCAACCTTCATCCTCTTCACATTTTCTTTTAGGAAATTGAATCCTGGGGTATTCTATGCTGGACTCAAACTAACCATGGAGCAATAAGACAACTACACAAATGCTTCATGGAGGCTCTTTGATGGCCTCTAGCCTTGGGTAAACACATTCACATCACTGTATTTCCTCCCTGAATCATGGGAGATCTGCTCTAATTCGGCATTTAAAAATATACCCTCCTGGGGCTGGGTGTGGTGGTCAAGCCATGTAATCCCAGCACTTTGGGAGGCCAAGGCGGGCAGATCACGAGGTCAGGAGATCGAGACCGTCCTGGCCAACATGGTGAAACCTCGCTCTACTCAAAATACAAAAATTAGCTGGGCATAGTGGTGCATGCCTGTAACTCCCAGCTACTTGGGAGGCTGAGGCAGGGGAATCGCTTGAACCCGGGAGGCAGAGGTTGCAGTGAGCTGAGATCGTGTCACTGCACTCCAGCCTGGGGGACAAAGCGAGGCTCCATCTCAAAGAAAAAAAAAAAATACACACACACACACACACACACACACACACACACCCTCCTGAGTCAGTTCTTGAGGTTATTTCAACTTTTTTTTTCTTCGTAGCCAAGCCTAGGTCTCTTGACATCACAGTCAAGAAAGTAGCCCTCATTTGGCTCCTTTTCATGAAATTTGTGCCTTCACTCATGGCACCTTAGCTAGCTCTCCTAATACCCAAAGGGTTAGATTTTTCTTTTCTTTTCTTCTTCTTCTTCTTCTTCTTCTTTTTTTTTTTTTTGTAAGAACCTTTAGGTCCTTCTGGTTTCATCTTCCCGGGGAAGGTAAAGAAAAATTTCCAAGTTGACCTAGGCTCTTAGCTTAGATAACCTTCCAGCCTCTTTCGGTTGCCCTTAGCTGTGGCAAGCTGCCTTGACTTCCACTGCTGTCCACTGAGCTCCAGTCTGTAACTCCACTCATTTCCTCAGAAGCACAGTGACACCTCATGAGCAGCAGTGCAGAAAGGAGATTTTACTATGGAACCTTGTGCCATTTATCCAGCCCTGATGTCACTTCAAAGCATAGTGCCTATGGCTGAAATGTTTCTTTCAGACAGAGTACTCCTTGGGACCTTTGTAGTTGATATTTTTTCTTTCAAAATCTGACCTTTTAATCCACCTTCACACCTATTACATCTTTCCAAAAGAACTCCAATTGCACCATCCTTTCCCTCCAGAGGGGGAAAAAAAAACATGTTTCTACTTATGTAAAAAACACAAGATAAGGAAAAATTCTAAACTCCTCATGTAGCAATAAAGGCCCGTCTGGACTTGTACTCAGTATTTTTTCCAAACTATTCTGGACGCATCCCATTAAGTGACCCCCTCGGCAAGCTTTGCGTCATATTCCTTAGGGTCTTGTACCTCTATTGTCTTGGATCAGGCTGCTGTCCCCTTTGTCTGGAATGCAGCCCTCACCCCCATACTCTGCTTTTTACTTCTCTAAAGCCTCCTCTAACCATGCTCCTCTCCAGCAGCAGGATCAATCTCAAGCTTGCACTATGTCCCATGGCACTTTATTCACGTGGCTGGCATGGTATTACAATTCTGTCCACCCAACATGAGCATTCCTTAAAGTAGGGATTTGCTCATTCACACTTAACTTCCGGTACTTTTCAGGGTGCTGGAACATGATAGGTGATCCATGTTTGTTGCACAAATATGTAAAGCAGAATTACCACTACTTTGCTATTTCATCCAAAAGCAAATCATTAGTGGAAAGTATATAAAACCTAGATAAGACACATAACCACCAGCATTTTCCTATGAAAAGTCATAATTAATATCTTCCCTAAAATTAAATAGATATATTTTCCCTACACACAATGGTATTAAAATTCATTATTAAATGAAAGTCAGTGATCATTAATAAACTTTATGGTGAAATCTTTATAAACTATCATTTCCTTAAAGGATTAATAATCTGAAAAAGTCTCATTTACAAACAAACACAGATACCATTCTCTCTCCAGGCAACCACCACAGCAAACTCAGAAAGCAGTTTTTCCTACTGTCATTCTGCCTGAATTAAATATTTGAAGGGTGATGGAACTGAAAAAGGAAGAAAAATATTTCCTGGAAATAGCTCTTACAAGAGAATTAACACCAGTATGTCCAGATGAAGGGAGGATACCAAAAGATGTCATAATAATGACCCCAAATTCCCTTTCTTAGTAAACTTATAAGGAACTGTATTATAGGAGAGAAAAACAAAACTACTGGAGTCTAAATTGTTTTCTCTTTGCCATTGCCACTATGCCTAACATATGTGTATTATACTTCGGAGGGTCTAGGTTAAAGCACATAAAAATAACCTCATAGGAAAGATAAAACAGTAGGTCCTTTCATGTTGTGTATTTCTATACAGATCAATGGGACACTCCGATTTCTATACAGATCAATGAGACCCTTCGATTTCTATACGAATCAATGGGACCCTCCGCCCACCAAAAAGAGTCATTTGTGTCCTTTTCTCCCAAGCATCTGAGTAATCTAAGGAAGTAAAAACCATAACCAACCTTCAACTACAGAAACAGGTGCAACTCCTCCATCCACAAAATCAAGAATTATTCAAGTCCATGTACAAACCAACCAGGTGGACCATAGTTCTGTCACAATGTAGGTGTTAATAAAACATAAGCAGAGAGAGTAACTGGAATATAATTACTTTTAATCGTCAAACAAAAAGATAAAATTCCAGAAGACACGAAGATATTAAGAGCAAGGTATGCCAAGTTAAATGTCTAGGCTTCTGGTAACTTCTGCATAGATAATTGAATACATTATTCTAACAGTTAATTTCTTTAAGGCTTACTTGTTTAAATATTGTGTTTTGAAACCAACTAAGTATTTGAAAAACCCAAAGCTCTGGAAAGAACTATGGAATTTCTATAAAAAGGTAGTTTACTTCTGAAATTCACCCCATTTACCAACTTTTGTCCCCCTTTAACCTTAGTAACAACGTTTCAAGGAAGAAGCTAATCATTTCTCTTTCCACTGCCAAGCGTTCTGAGTAGTGAGGCAGTTTGAAACTTTAGGAATAGTGACTTCCTTCAGGAACCATAGGATTTACAACAATAATGGTTTGAGGAAACCACAGCATTCAGACTCCTTCTATCTTTTTCCCTGTCTTTAAGAGTTTAAAAATAAGCAAGAAAATGATTCTTCAAATTGGCAGACCATCTTCGGGGGTGGAGTCTTGCCACGGTGCATGATAATCACAGAGTTACAAGATCCACAGAGCACAGTGCAGCCCACAAAAACAGCTCTTCTGATCCTCCTCTTGATCATGCCGAACATGATCTGAGCCTTTTCCTTTTTTATTTTTGTTTTACCTCTCTCTTTCTCTCTCTCTCTCTAGCTTAAAGTCAATAAAGTTCTAGTAGAAGTAACTTACCATTCTGTTAATGGCAATGGCTGAGATTTACTTTGTGTTACTTTGTATTTTTATTTAACGTATCTTTGTAAATTCAGTTATAACTATAATAAGACTACAGCCACTCAAGAGGGAAAAAGTTCCAGGTCAAAAATAGAATGCTAAGTTTAAAGTTTTAAAATGGATCTATTGCTTTCGAGGCAGGTGTGCTTCTGACAGCTCTATTAAGTTACTCAACTGTCTCTAGGGACTTCAGTTCCTAACAAAGAAAGGCTGCAGCCTGGTGCCCTTGGGTTGGTTTTTTGTTTTTGTTTTCTTTTTCCTCTTTTGTTCTTTGAAAACGGAATGAATTCTGTTCTTGCGCGGAATAAAAGTGACACGAGAAAGCCTGTTTTTAGGACTAGCGTTCTTCCCCTTTTGTCTTTGCTATGGTAAATTGCTTGTCTTCTGCACATCTGCTTAGAAAACTCTCTGTGTGATAGAGAGTGACCAAGAAGCTTCCAAAACCTGCTCCGTAAGGTCAGAAAAGGAATTTGTCACTTGACCCTCACAGGGCAGTCAGGAATGTCAAAATTAAAGAAACTAATAGAAAGGAACACACTCTCAATACCTTAAGAGGGGACAAAGGAATGTAAAGACATAGTCTCACTGGGCCCTGTTGGGTGCAGGTCTTGAGCAAGCTAACTCACTTTTCTGCATCCTCCCTTCTTAGCTGCCAAAGAAGGGATCAAACAGGGTATCTCCGAGGTTCCTTCCAGCCCTGACACGTTAGCCTTGTTGTTAAGCTAACTCTACTTGGATCCCTTCACATGTCCAATTTAGAGACTGTGTACAAATATTTACTAAAATGCTTCAAATGGCACCGAGAGAAGAAAATGTGTGGTCACTGCTTCAATAAGAGCTCTCTCTAAATAATTACTAAAGTTGATTTCTCTCATTAGGTAAACACAAAACAGAATTCTCTGAATTTTCATTTCATCAGAAAAGAAAGACATCTTTAAAACTGTCACCATCTCTGACATTTTACAACCAAAACAGAGAGTAACTATGTAAAATACCAAAAGCTTTTTCTATCAGGAGTGAGACTCTTCTGTCAATTCTTCAATGTTTAGAGAATGAGAGAAGGGGTAACAATGCTTTTGGAAACTATTTTTCTCTTCTCTGAGCCTCATTTCTTGAGTTACAGAATTTTCTGTAATCTCTATTTTCAATTAATTTAAGTTGCATTTAAACATTTTTGTAGGTCTCCTATGTGCAAATCAAAGTACTCATTGAGCAACCACTGTGAATCTAGGATGCAAAATGGGGATTATAGCATTTCAACACAAACTAGTAAAAAGTCATGTGAATTCTCTGTACTGAATATTAGCGGTTCATTAACAAATTCATGGAAAACCAGAGGGTTAGATCAGCTTTTTCGGCCACATTTTATATAATTCCCATTCGTATTAATGAGACTCAAATATCATTTAAAGTATTTGGCCAAACATGTTTAGTAGAGTAGAATTGGTTTTAAATAATTGAAATACGTCTTATCTTCACTATTTCTTGACTTTTTAAATGTAGAGGATACAAACAAAAACATGAAATAGAAATCTGGGGGATGTAATTTCAACTAAATGAAAACTGAGTAAATAAGCTTGATGTCTAAATATCAGATGGAGAAAAGAGAGTGACAATCCACATGTTATTAGAGAAAGTGGTTAATGGTGAAATCAAGGCTTAAAAGCTATACTTGCTTAGTAAGTGAAACAAAGCAGCAGATGATAATCCTCCTTGAAAATTCAGAGTGATTTTTACAGGAGTGATTAAAATGTTTACAGAAAACACTGGGATGGCCAAATACAGTCACAAGTCCATAATGTTAACACATACACATACTTTATTTCACTGTACCCAAACAAAAAGCCAACAGAAGATAAACATGTAAAAAACACAGTTACATATTAGAGTAACATCCACTTATCAACGGATTATCTTTCTGACAAATTCAACCACTCAAAATATGGCAAAGAAGAAGAAATCAAAATGGCCTCCAACCAGACAGCATTGCCCACAGGATCGTGGCTCAAGGTCTCATGCATCTTCCAGTCAATACTGTTGCAACACACTGGGTTACCCAGACCCCCCACACAAGGTAACACATGAGCAACACCAAGCCAAACAGCGGTGGGGACTACCAGAGGCAGGTACCAGCCAGTACACTGTCGAAAGAGAAAGCCTTCCAGCAAAAGTGAAATACAAAACAGTCACTGGAAGTTAAAGAACACTGCGGAGATTCATTTCACGCCAAAGCAAAGATCCCTACAACATTCAGCAGCCACCAGGGCATCACCAGGTTATTACAAGCTCCAATGACTAGTCACAGTGACACCAGGGCATTAAAACAAGGTTAAATTGTACTCTTTGATTGAGCAGAGTTGTTGAAGTGTCATGGAAAGAGTGTGGGAGTAAGTCACGAGAAGTGGATTCAAATCCAGTCTATACCAATTATCTCTATGGCTTCAGGCAAGTCTTAATATTGCAGGAACTGCTTGCTCACAACAAAAAGGGGCAATGCCACCTGTCCTGCCACTCTCCCACAGAACTATCCACATGATGAAGAAAGACCATGCATGACTACTGCACAAAACAGGACCTGTAAACAGGCTCTGGGTGTAGACTATACTTTAGAAAGATGTTCATTAAAAAATATTTTCAATTGCTTTAGAATTCTGAAAGACGAATGAGGCAAGTTTCTGTTATATGGAACTACAAATAAGTAAAAGGCATACTCCCCTAGTATTTAATACAAGTTAACATCTAGTCCATATGATCACAGTTTAGAAAAGTATCTCTAACCAATTACCAGGTTTTTTGTTTTTGTTTTTTTGAGATGGAGTCTCACTCTGTTGCCCAGGCTGGAGTGCAGTGGTGCGATCTCGGCTGATTGCAACCTCTGCCTCTTGGATTCAAGCGATTCTCCTGCCTCAGCCTCCTGAGTAGCTGGGACTACAGGCACCCACCACCATGCCCAGCTAATTTTTTGTATTTTTAGTAGAGATGGGGTTTCACTGTGTTAGCCAGGATGGTTTCGATCTCCTGACCTTGTGATCCACCTGCCTCGGCCTCCCAAAGTGCTGGGACTACAGGCGTGAGCCACTGTGCCCAACCATTTTTTTTTTTTTTTTTTTTTTTTTTGAGACAGAGTCTCACTCTGTTGCCCAGGCTGTAGTGCAGTGGCACGATCCTGGCTCACTGCAGCCTCCTGCCTCCCGAGTTCAAGCAATTCTCTTGCCTCCGCCTCCTGAGTAGCTGGGACTGCAGGAGTGCGCCACCATGCCCAGCTAATTTTTGTAGGTTTAGTAGAGACAGGGTTTCACCATGTTCAGGACGGTCTTGATCTCCTGACCTCGTGATCCACCTGCCTCGGCCTCCCAAAGTGCTGGGATTACAGGTGTGAGCCACAGCGCCCGGCCCCAATAACCAGTTTTTTACAGTAACTGTTTCAAAGAAAACAGTACAGCCAGGCAGTGGCTCACGCCTATATTCCCAGCATTTTGGGAGGCCAAGGTGGGATAATCACTTGAGGCTAAGAGTGAAGACCAGCGTGGGCAACACAGCAAGACCCCTTCTCTACAAAAAACAAAATAAAATAAATTAGCCAGGCATGGTGGCAAGCCCCTGACAGTCCCAGCTACTTGGGAGGCTGAGGCAGGAGAATTCCTTAAGCCCAAGAGTTCGAGGTTACAATGACCTATGATTGCACCACTGCACTCCAGCCTGGATGATAGAGAGAGGCTCTATCTCTTAAAAAGAAAAAAGAGGCCGGGCGCGGTGGCTCAAGCCTGTAATCCCAGCACTTTGGGAGGCCGAGGCGGGCAGATCACGAGGTCAGGAGATCGAGACCATCCTGGCTAACACGGTGAAACCCCGTCTCTACTAAAAAAATACAAAAAACTAGCCGGGCGAGGTGGCGGGCGCCTGTAGTCCCAGCTACTCGGGAGGCTGAGGCAGGAGAATGGCGTAAACCCGGGAGGCGGAGTTTGCAGTGAGCTGAGATCTGGCCACTGCACTCCAGCCTGGGTGACAGAGTGAGACTCCTTCTCAAAAAAAAAAAAAAAAAAGAAAAAAGAAAGAAAAAAAAAAAACCCCCACCAAAGCATTGCTTTTGTTTTCCAGTTCAGACATACGATCTCTGCTACATACAGGCTAAAGTCCAACAATTCAAAGTAAAAGTTTTGGACTAAACTTCACAACTAATTTTCCCCTATGGGGGATGGACAGTAGGCTGGTAAGCATAATGACAGGAAAATCTACAGGATCAGGGCAGAAACTGGCCAGACATTGCTATTCATGGGCTTTCCCTAGGGCCAGTGAGCAGGTGCAGAGAATCAGCCTGAGTGCATTAGCAGGCTCTTTCACACTGCCCTGCAGCAGGCAGCAAGGCTCCCGTTGGAAATCACTCGGTCCTGCTGCCAACTTTCAAGGCTTATACACCAACAGGGTCCTGGACTAGGGGCGCAGAGGGGAACCCAGAAAAGGACTTCCTATGGTGGATGAATGTGTAGGTGGCTCAGAGTCATGAGCTGGGTTTTGGACCCGATGGTTTTCTGAGAGGCATCACTACTCTACACTGTTTCTCAAAATACTACTGGTATGCCAGGCCTTTCTCCAACACCAAGACAACAGTGGACTATCTACAGAAATTCCATCATAGCTTGTAACTTCTAAATATTGAGAAAAAAAGCTATGTGATACACATGCATAATAACACCCTACTGAAAGAAGTGAAGTCTACCAAAAGCACCATTTTTGAGGGTCATAAAATCAAGTAGTAAGTCAGGACTGACGTGTTCTGTTTGATAACATAGAATAGAATAAACAGAGAAAATAGAGTATCATATGTAGACACGCAGTAAAGGTAAATCTTTCCACAAAGCTATTCCATGTATGCATGCCGTGCATATATGCCATGTGTGGCCTGGGAACCAATGTAAAGTGTATTTATTACTTTGGACACAAACAAAACTTTTTAAACTCTCTGACTTAAAAAATAAACTACAAACTTTTCAGGCCCTGAAAACCCCAAAACATTCACACCATAGTTACTGTAGGACATTATTTCCCCCATTTGCAACAAGCATGTATTCTAGAGAAAACTAGCTCAACTTTCTCAGAAACTAGAGAATTTACTAATTGGATTTTTGTTCAAACCTTTATTATTAGTTGGAGTTGGAACATAACCTTCGAGATTTCTAAAGTCAGTGGCATAACCTTCCCCTGGTTACAGTGACATAAGAACACAGATCAACTGAATAAACCAACACATTCTCCAGAGTAGCGATGTAACCAAGGTCTGCTGATCCAAAGGAATGTTGAAGGAGAGAAACCCCAACCTTGCCAGCTTCATAAAGCATCAATAGCACACAAATGAGACATGGTGGCTCAAAAGTGACTTGTAAATGGAACAGAGCTAAGATACTTATGACAGAACAACATTCAGGCATGCACACTTAAGGACAAAGAGTTGCACTTGGGAAGCTAGCAAGGAAAAAATATTTAAAATATCCTTTTATAATGGGAATAGAGTGTGTTGAAGAACTCAGCACTGAAATGACTTTCATTGTAGAAATCAAAGTTCTCTTTCCAGGAAGTCAAAGCATTCTATGTACTTTCTACTGGTGAAAAACTTACGTAAATAAATAACTACCAGGCAAGATGATCACAGCAACCAAACTAAGCACCAGCCACAACCACCCACAAGGTAAATTCACAAATTGCCTTGTGTCTGCTTTGTAAAAGAATCCCCAACCAATCAAGACTAAACCAATACCCACCCTTGTTCAGGAAGGAATGCTGGTTTATCTCAGAAGGCAATCCAGAAACACCAGATACCCAGTTTCTGCTTTAGCTGAGGCGTTTCTAGTTACAAAGTGAAAGAGAAGCTTAGGGAATAGAGGCAAGGGAATTGTATCGACAATAAAATATACTTATTCTCATGTTCTCTCGTCAAGTTTATAGAAAGGACAAAACTCAAGTGATACTGTTTAAGCAAATCTCAACTGCTTATGGCTTTTATTAATACTTGTGAGTTTTCCTTCAAGAAAGCTAAACATATATTAAGGCCAAACCTGACAATTTACTTCTACCACTAAAATTATTTTCACCAGTGAATAGATTAGCCTTTATTCTTGTTCTATACCTTTTTCAATGATGTACAAAAACGTATTAAGTTATGTCTTAAAACATCAAAACAAACCTACAATACTACAAGTGTACAATTAGTGATGCAAGCAGCATATTCAGAAATTTGACCAAGCTCCCACAAACCACGATTACTTAGGGGATGGGAATTCAAAAAGTCTTAGCTAAGTGAGGGGGTGGAACTGGATCAGTATGGGAGTCATGATCTCTTCTTTCCTTATAGCTTATCCCCTCCTCTTCCCTCCAGGTTACTGCCACCTTCTTCCGTTCACTACTACTCCCAATACAGTCTTTTTCAAAAATAGGAGGGCATGAAAATGGGAAAACAGAGTCCCTCTTCATTCCACCAACCCTAATGAGCACCTACTCTAGGAAACACCTTGTGGGCCAGGTTGCTCCCAGTAACTTCACAATTCAAGCCATTTTCACATTGACTCCTCAGTATGAGTTACTCAGAAGGTTGCTTTACATCAAGTGTATGCAGCACTAGGCGCTCTCCAAACACAAGAACCCATGATGTGCCCGCCACGAGGCGCACGCCCAAGCATGCACCCAAACACTAGAAAGGAGTCCAGAAAATGATGGTATTGGTAGGGGAAGCACTGACTGGCAGACTTGGCCAACAAGTCCTCCCCCTACAACCACAGGGGGAAGATGGTCTCAGACAACTGCTTGCCTACACAAGCATTCACCATTTCTCTTGTGGCCTAAATATCCAAAGCGAGATGCAGCCAGCACAGTAACGAATTTTAGCAAAAGCTAAATAAATAATTGTTGGTTTAATGTCTATAATATCTGCTAGTCAGTCATCAAATGTCAGCGATGAACTGATAGAGAATGCTCAGAGATGCTGAATTCAATGGAACACAGAAGAGGTATGGTATGGGCTAAAGAGGGTCAGACCACAGCTACATCACTGCAACCAGCTTCAGGCATCCCCAGCCTTACACCTCACACATTTGTGTATATGAAGAGTGTGTATGTTGATTATACATTAATTTTCCAATCACATTTATTAAGACAGTGATTGCCATAAATATAATCTTTAATTAGGGAGATTAGAAATATAAGGTAAAGACTACCCATAGTTCACAAAGCTAGAAAAAGTATAACTATACACTGGAAAAAATCACAGATGCTGTTGCTAACGGAACAAGTAATTATGAAAATCTGTGACTTTTCTTAATAAAGATACCCTAACATGGCCAGGTGTGATGGTTCATGCCTGTAATCCCAGCACTTTGGGAGGCTGAGGTGGGTGGATCACCTGAGGTCAGGAGTTCGAGACCAGCCTGGCCAACATGGTGAAACGCCGTCTCTACTAAAAATACAACAACAACAACAACAAAAATTAGCCGAGCGTGGTGGCACATGCCTGTAATTCCAGCTACTGGGGAGATTGAGGCACGAAAATCGTTTGAACCCTGGAGGTAGAGGTTGCAGTAAGCCGAGATTGCACCAGAGCACTCCAGCCTGGGGGACAGAGTAATACTCTGTCTCACACACACAAAAAAAGAGAGCCTAACATGAAAATCTGTGGTTTCATTACTACTTTCCCTTATGTGCCTATATAATCCCTTCAATCAGAACTTTGTCTTTTCTCAGCCCCTAGATGACCTAGTTCTAACTTCTAATGCTCCAATCCCTTCTGCACGCCATAACCAGAGTGGGTTCCCTCTAACACAGCTTCAACCAAGTATTCACAACAGATATTTACTTACTATCTGCAAAGTGCAAGGCACTTGAAAGAGACAGGCTAGACTTCAAAGGGCTTCAAATCTAGGAGAAGTATGAAGCACATACTCAAATATTTTCAAGGCCGAGTATTTGCCCTTAAACCAAAAGTTATTAAGTCCTTGACACCAAAACGCCCTAGGTGCTTTCAATGTCATTTCTCCATCTGAAGAATTATACTTCATTCCCTGCCTCCCCACATCTGTTTCTCTGCCCAGTTTTCAGTTCTCTCTAATGATCTGACCCTTCCTTACCAAACCAACTATTGTTTTTATTGGTCACTTATGATATCCAGACTATGTTTATTAAATGAACGAACTCATGTAAAGTTTTAATAATAGTGTCTCGCCACAGTAAACATTCACTAAATATTAGCCATTATTAAGCTTATGGGTAGGTTGACTGATTCAGACATGATTTGCAATATAGTATTTTAATCATTTCAGGATTTGATGTCAACACTGAGATACAAATTCCTTGAAGGATTACGTAAAGGAAGTGATAGGTTCCACTTGAGTTGCCTAGGTTATATAAGTACTCCAAAGACACTTCTACAACTGGAAATTCTACATAATAGTATAGTCTACACTAGGATAAAGACGTTTTTTGACTCAACTGACTATTGATAGTGAAGAGATTATCAATCCAATGGCAGTATCATTAAATACAACAGATCAAATTTGTAGGCTTACAGCATATCTATTAAACACTCATTTATTCAATAAATAAATTGTACCTGCTACTGATATGTATGATGAATAGGTATTACCCCATTTCGCAGTGTGGCTGGTGTGACTGTGGAGGAGAGAGTGAGGAGGAAGCACAAGGAGGCAATGGAGTAAGGGAAGCAGAATGTATAGGGCTTTAGAGAGCACTGTCAAGGTTTAGTTATTCAATTCCCTGGAGAAGGAAAGCACCTGAGGGGTTTCAAGCACTGAAATTACACATGATTCATGTTTGAGGTTTAACAGGATCACTGAGGCTGCTAGGTTAAGATCAGCCCAATTGGTGGGGAGGGGAGCGGTGTGTACAAAGGTGAAAGCAGGGAAACCAGTTAAGAAAAGATTGCAATAGCACAATGGAGCCTCTCCTTAATCAGGCTTGGCATCGTTAATTCCATATCGCCTCTCTGTTCACTAAAGCCAGCTTCACTAATTGGTCAAAACAGCCCTGATCAAATTTTTTTTTTTACACAAAGTGCTTGATACGTGCATAGTTTGAGTGAAGCAACAGAAAACACCAAAAGTATGAAATTATATTCCACAAACAGAACCCTCTCTTTTATTACACTCAAAAAAGTCCAGAGTTGAGAGCACTGGTAATAAGCATACAGTGCTACATATAACTTGGACTTCTGAATGGTCTTCTGTCCTCTCTTGCTGTCTCCACTCTTGTTCCCCTTTGATCCATCCTTGAGTCTACACTGTTTCTAGAGTGATCTTCCCAAAATACAAAAACAAGCTGGGCACAGTGGCTCAAGCCAAGCCTGTAATCCGAGCACTTTGGGAAGCTGAGACAGGTGGATCACTTGAGGCCCGGAGTTTGAGACCAACCTGGCCAACATGGTGAAACCCGTCTCTACTAAAAAATACAAAAATTAGCCAGGCTAAGCCAAATTCAGAAAGTATTTGCTTAGCACATTAGCCTACGCGCACAGCACCATTTAACCAAGTCCCAGATGTCTTAAGTATACCCATTCAGCAACCATTTATTGAGCACTTAGCCTTGGGGATTAAAAAATAATAATAATAAGATTGAGTCTCTGGCCTAAAACAGGTCACGGCTAGTTCAAGACACAGACAAGTAAACAAGTAAGCATAATCCAGTGTATGATAAACACAAGTAGAGAGGAATGAAGAAGGCAGAGAAATAGCATAGACAAGAGCCATCAGCTCTGCCTGAGGATGTTAGAGAAGACTTCACAAAGTTTTAAAGGGAGTCTAGAAGGATAAGTAGGAGGTCAACAGGCAGGGGAGGTGACTGGAGCACCCTGGCACAGGGTATAAGAGGGAACGTGAGGTGCTAGTTTCTGGAGTTATGAAAAAGCAATGGGTCTGTATGCTAGTTCTGGAGGGGAGAGGACAGAGGCAGATCTCGTAAGGTTTCACACCATGTAAAGTGATGTGGGCTTCGTTCTGTACGCAATGGGGAGCTACAGAAAGGTGATCCAGTTGTTTTTGTGGGTTTTTCTGTTATTTGTTTTTCTGAGACAGAGGCCTGCTGTATCACCCAGGCTGGAGTCAAGTGGTGCAATCTCAGCTCACTGCAACCTCCGCCTCCCGGGTTCAAGCGATTCTCCTGCCTCAGCCTCCCAAGTAGGTGGGATTACAGGTATGCACTACACCTGACTAATTTTTGTATTTTTAGTAGAGATGGGGTTTCACCATGTTGGCCAGGCTGGTCATGAACTCCTGAGTTCAAATGTTGCTCCTCCCCAGGTGCTGGGATTATAGGCTTGAGCCACCGGTACCAGCTGGTTTTTGTATCTTAGAAAGATCACTCTGGAAACAGTGTAGACTCATGGATGGATCAAAGAGGAACAAGAGTGGAGAAAGCAAGAGAGAACAGAAGACCATTTAGAAGCCCAAGTAAGAGCTGATAAGGGCCTAAACTCTATGAGGACAGACATCCAGGTTCAAACACAGCAGACCTTTAGGAGATTAAACTGAAGTATTTGATAGAAAAGACTGTAGTTTTGAAAAAAACTCCAGGCCAGCCATAGTGGATCAGGTTTATAATCCCAGCATTTTGGAAGGCCAAGGCAGGAGGATCACTTGAGGCCAGATGTTCAAGATCAGCCTGAGCAAAAGAGAGAGACCCCATCTCTACAAAAATAAAATAAAATTAAAAATTCGAAAAGCATGGTACCCTGTGCCGATAGTCCTAGCTACTCAGGAGGCTGAGTGGGGAGGATCCCTTGAGCCTGGGAATTCAAGGTTACAGGGAGCTATGATTGCGCCACTGCACTCCAGCCTGGGCAACAAAGCAAGACCCTGTCTCTAAAAAAAAAAAAAAGGAAACAAACAAACCCCTCTAATTTGACAGAACATGTTATAATTAAACCAAAACACCCTGAAATGACAGGGAAATATATTTTATAATAATTGCATGAGACATAAAAATTAACCCTAAATAATATGCAAGATCTTTTAAAATTATAAAAAGGAAACTGTTGGCCAGGCGTGGTGGCTCACGCCTGTAATCCCAACACTTTGAGAAGCTCAGGTGGGTAGATCACCTGAGGTCAGGAGTTTAACACCAGCCTGGCCAACATGGTGAAACCCCGTCTCTACTAAAACTTCAAAAATTAGCCGGGCGTGGTGGCAGGTGCCTGTAATCCCAGCTACCCAAGAGGCTGAGGCAGGAGAATCGCTAGAACCCCGGAGGCAGAGGCTGCAGTGAGCCGAGATCATGCCATTGCACTCCAGTCTGGGCAACAGAGCAAGACTCCATCTCAAAAAAAATAAATAAAAGTAAACTGTTCGTAAAGATCAATTTCAAAGATTTCCGTAACTTAGCAAAGACATTTTAATGGAAAAGAACACAGGTTACTCGGTTCCAAAACCAAGCCCTGACAATAAGTTGCTTCTTTTATCACTCTTAAGATACTTTTCATAATTTTCAAAAAAGATATTTTTCATAATTTCAATGTCTCTTCTCAAAACAAATGCACAAAGTTTTTAAACTAAAAAAGGAAGGATACTAGATAAAATATCATTTAAATCGAACTTCAACAATTTAATTTGCAAATAAAGACATTTTACAATAAAACAAGGCAGTGAGACAACAGAGTCCCAACTTCAGAAGAAAAAATAATAATAATCAAAGGTCAATAAAGGGCAGTCTCAACAAACCAGATAAAACATTAAGTGGCACTCACTGTGTGTCTCTTTCACAGAATGTCAACTTCAGTAGGAAGTAAGAAGAATACTATGACATTCACTGGTCTCTTTTGTTAAGACACCACGGTAAAACTTCCTTTGGCTATTTTTCCAATATATGTAGTAACCCTCGGAATAAATAAAACTTACTGATCTTGTTTCATTCTTAAATTTGTGATGCTACTTAACAATATTTTTCAATATTTCTTAGGTTTTCTTAATGACATAAAGAAGCTATTTTTAATGGAGGTTTTTTTTTTTTTTTTTGGTTTGAGACCCAGTCTTTATGTTTGTTTGGTTTTGAGACCTAGTCTTGCTCTGTTACCCAGGCTGGAGGGCCGTGGTGTGATCTTGGCTCATTGCAGACTTGACCTCCCAGGCTCAAGCGATCCTCCCACCTCAGCCTCCTGAGTAGCTGGGACTACAGGCTCACACCACCATGCTTGACTACTTTTTCTATTTTTTTGTAGAGACAAGGTTTCGTCGTGTTCCCCAGGCTGGTCTTGAACTCCTGGGCTCAAGTGATATGCCCACTTCTGCCTCCCAAAGTGTTGGGATAACAGGCATAAGCCACCACACCTGGCCCAGGAAGCTATTCCTAAATCTCACCATTTTAAGGAATTTATTATCAGAAATAAACCACAGCTATTTACATGGAAACAAGATCTTGACTTTTGACCTAGCTGCTTTTGGTCTTTCATGTCATTTTTCTCCACTGTAATATCTGGACATTAGTAATCTAATTATGCACAAGGATCCTGCTTTCTGTAACTATTTTATTAGGAGAAAAATTGGGATGAAATTACTTTAATAGATCCAACTCCCCCACTCAAAAATTGATTATCTAGTATATGGATTATTCATTACCCTTGATACCTAGTATGGCCATTCTCTGGCCATTTTTGTAGTGGCTGAGAAGGGAGGGCACTGACACTCAAATGATTCCAAGCTGGTAACATTACTAGTTTGTATGATAAAGTCCAGAAGGAAAGGATAAAACATTGTTTAAAGCAAGGCTTTGCATGTCAATTACCCTCTCTATCTGCTGACCTGCCAATACCAGGATCATCAATCACGCTTCTGCCCAGCTAAATGGAGAGCCGGGGATACAACAAAACAAGCTCTGCTCAATGAGAGGACAGACACCCCATTATGACTCCACCTCTTTCAGTTTTATTTGAGTGAGCAAGAAAGGGGAAGCACAGAATAAATACTACTAGTCATTAGTTTTCCTCAAGGACCTTCCACAGTGCTAGAAAAGCAGCAGGTACTCATTAAATCTTGTTCAGTTAAATGCTAACAGTCAGAAGACCATGAAAACATGAAAATGTTCCGGATAAAATTCCTTTATCTGGACCTTCTCTTATCCAGACCTTATCATCTAGGTCATCGTGTTGCACTTTTTCACAATTATCCTACATTCTCTCTTTAACCCCCCACTTTAGATGTCTTATCTGCTTCTCCATTTAAGCATGAACTCCTTGACTTCAGGGACTGAGTGCTATCTTTCTTTGTACCCTGCACATAGTGTTCAGTAATGATTCCACCAATAAATGCTCTCACAACTTCACATGAAAAGTTACATATTGTCTCATCTACCACTGCATTCTACTTTTTTACTATAAAGAAGATACTGATTCACGCCCTTGATTTGTATGGCTAATTAAGTTAAAACCTCATCTACTACTGCTGTGGGTCATATCATACTAAGAGTATAAGAATTGATCATTGCTGTTACCCAATTCATTCTTACCTCTCCGAGTATAAACGGGGATTCAAGAGAATTTTGAAACTTGTAGTGTGCTGTCAAACACACATACAAAAGAAAACATACAGATGCTTACTGGTGGCTGCTTTGGACCTATCGATATGTATCTTGTAATTACTTTTTAAGCTCAGGAACAGTAGTCTAATTAGAAAATGCATACTAGTAGCTTCTAATCTTAAAAAAAGATTCTCAAAACAAAGAAGAATCTCAAGCACTATAATTTTATCCTTAGTTTCTTGACATTAAATCATAAAGCTATTGGTTTGCTGTACTGAAAGATATCCATAAGGGTAACCACTTCAAAACTTTATTTTCATGTTCCTGATAACAATCCAGCATAGAAATTCCCTATTAAAAGAGCTTCTGTTTCAGAAATTGAATGTGTCTCATACAACACACTGATGGTAGGAGCTCAGCAGGCTAATGGTGCAAAGCATACCTGGAGACAGCGGGCAGGGAACAGGCAAGCAGTGTGGCCTGGCAGCAGCTGCTGGAGGGGAGAGAGAACGCCAGGAGCTGCAGAACCGGACCTCCACCAACCACAGATCCCGCAGGGGGACCACTGATGCGAGGCTGGCTTGTTAAGCTACAGTTGCCCTACCTCGAGCTGTCACTGTATGATGGTTGTGGGTGGGTGTGTGTGTGTGTGTGTGTGTGTGTGAGAGAGAGAGAGAGAGACAGAGAGAGAGAGAGAGAGAGAGAGCAGGGAGAAAGGAGAGCAGGTTTTTGGCAATCTGTATAGATCAAAAAATGTTAATGTAAGTTAGGGGGGTTGCGGAGTAAACTGAAAGGAAGGTGGATTAGGCTGTGCGTGATCTGGGCAGAGAGATATAAAAGATGCTATACATTCCCATCAGACCAGTGTGTCTCCCAGTGCATATTTATTTGCAACCAAATCCTAACGTGGCCACTGGGCATTCTTAGTATTGCCTGATAATCCTCGCTACAGTTCCAGCCTATTTGATGCTTCTGAGAAAAAACTTCATTTCTGCATAATTTTTCTTGAAGACTTTTCCTCTTTTGATCTGCTCACATAAACAAATGTCACTTCTGTATTTCTCCAAAGAAAGGAATTGTGTGGAAAAAAGATCAATTGTTATAACATGCCCCTGAGACAAGATGTCAAAGTTGGAAGCCAATTTTCTTTTGTAAGTCAAATGTGAAAACAGAATATAATGCCATGAATTTTGATGTATAAGCAGCTTTTTAAGGATTCTCTCTGACACTGTATGTCAAAAATCATATTATTCATGCCCAATTATTTTTTAAAAAACACATAAACTTACACCATGTATTATGCTTCCATTTATCTTCATGAAGCTACTGTATCCCCTATTCCATTAAGGGATAAAGGGCACAATCTTTTGTATTGCTACGTAAGCAAGTCCTCCCTTCACAAGTCACCCCTGTCGTTTACAATGACTTCTTTATTTTCCACAAGTCACGTGTACAGTATTTGCTTTATTTCCCAACTAAAATTAATACACACAAATTCAGTCTCTGTTCCTTTAATGCTAATTCAGATGAAGCATCTACAGTAGAAACCCTACGGCCTCGTGCTCACATGTATACAATCATTAACAGAGACTTGACAGTGGTTGACTTCAAGTCAAACAAGTTCTAAAAAGCGACCTTCGGCAAAGCCCAAAGGAATCAAAACTATACCCTCTCGCGACCACAGCACTACTGAATCCACCCTTCAAACATTTTTGTTTCAAACATTACAACCCAATCATTTACCAAAACCACAGCTTATTCCTGATTTAGAAAAGTAAAGTTCACGGACTTACTAAGCTATACAACTCCAGCCAGAAAGCACAAATGCCTTTTCTAAGCCTGGCAATCACACAGCATTTGAACTGAAAACCCATTTTTAAGCTCAGAATCAGTGGGTCATTGTTGATCACCTTGTTGATATAATAAACAACTGATACTTTCAAAGATTATTAGCTAGTCCCTCTTGTGCCATAGTTTAATAGACAAGAACAAATAGTTTACACACATTCCCCCTGAAGAAGGGCTGCATTAACGCTCAGCCTGTGCGATATAATTACTATACTCATAAGCACATATTTAACTTAGTTGATTCTCTCACGCTTCAGTAGTTCTGCTTTCCAAAGCAGGGGGAAGCACAGGTCCCTGAAAGACTCCAGCAAGGTTCTCTTGGCATGGGGAAGAATGTGATAAACAGGGGAAACACAATCACGCGGAATGTCTGGACTTGGTTCCTTTGTGATACTTAAATAGCACTCCCCTACTGGGCTTTGCCCACTGCACTGAATGCAGAAACCATTTCAGAGCTTAACAATTCAGTCTCTACACACACCAAGAGGAAGAACTCAGAAAATCTAAATATAAAATAGGGGTATGTTAAGAAATATTGACCTGTTTCCCTCTCTCCCAGCAGGACTGGTATTTTTTTTTTTTTTTTTTTTTCATCTTGGAGGCAACACATGTTAATCCTGAGAACAGAGTCAACATCAATCTGAAAAGAAACTTGATAGAAAACTAAAACTCTGGTTAAAAGAAGGAAAGGAGAAAAAAAAAATCCAAAAACTCCTTGGGACCAACATATCAGGGTTAAGCCCCTTGCGTGTTCATTTTCCTTGATGTCACAGCTCAACACCAGCTTAATTCAAGCATTCATGTAATTCATCAATCTTAGAAGAAGGATGCAAGAAGACTATGTACAATTCCTGAAGTTTTCTCAGTGCAGTTTTACAAGAGCTCCACGTTCTAGCCCCAGATTGCTATAAGGGCAGGAGATTCTCTCTGGGGTGGTGGTTTATCACTGAACTTTTCACAAGTCACATGAGCATGTGGCTCTGATGGAGGGAGGGAGGCTGCCGAGAACAAATAACAGCTACTTTATCCTTCTTTGAATGATACAAGATACAAGCTCAAGCTGAATCTAGTGGGAAGAGCATTTTTATTTTAGACTTGTAAACAAACGATGCCGAATTCCAATACAAAAACAAACATTTCAAAAGAAACTCCTAATGGAGGCAAAAATCATGAAGGCGGAGTGATAGAAACAAAGAATTCTACATAACAAACTTTTTCAAATGTTTAAATTTTTTAAAAATCGAGTCACCTTTTCTGGGCTGGGCTCTGTATATCCAGTTTTCGTCATCCACTTCCACCTGCTGCCCACAAACCGAGAGCTCTCCATCACTGCGAAACAGCCTCTTTGTCTGCCTGGACAAGGAGGAGAAATTTATCCAACTCACAGCACGTGAGAGAGAACCTGCATTCGGTTTGAGTCTGAAGGAACCTGAAGAGCCTTCCTTTTTCATCTTCTTTTCAAAATCAACTAGAGACAAAGAACAGACCAGCAAACAAAACGCTGGGTTTTTTGCATTGGCCCAGGTCCTCTCCACACGCCTGCTGTTTCCCTCTTAGACAACGCTGACAGTCAGGCACGGCATTATCCAAAAAGACGGCTTCTGTGTCACCCAATTAAAAAGAAAGGGAAAAGGAGGGATTAAGAAAGAAAAGAAAAATGTTTTACCCTAGCCACATTGTGGACTCCGTTTCTAGATCAGCGATATCCACGGCCAAAAAATAATAAATAAATAAAAGTATAATTTAAAAAATGAAACAGGGTGTTCATTTCAGGAGCACTTGTCAGGACTTTGCAAAACACAAAGCCAAGGCACTCCGACTCTTTGGTGTGTCCCTAGCACCCCAAATTGTAATCCTACTCCACTCCTGGGCATCTTTCCCCACCAGGGCAGAAAGCCAGCTGTCGGTTGCAGAAAGAAGGAACTCCTCACCCTAGAGAAAAAGATTCAGGGTCAAGCCAGGCACCCAGTTTACAGTTCACCCACACGGTTACTTGGGAGAAATCAAAGAGCTCAGCTCACTCGCCCCAGCACAGGGCAGAATCATACACCGCCTACTTGCTCTCCTTCCCGTCTGTGAAGCGCTCCTTAAGAGCCGCAGGACTCCGCAAACAATAAAACCGGCTGCGTGGCTATTGCTTGGATTACAGAGCAAGCACTCCTGCGAAAGACGATAGGCTTTCCTGACACCAAAGGCACCTCATTGGAGACAGAAAACCCCGCCTCTCCACAGTCAATACTTCAGTGGCAGCTCAAACTTCTGAACTTTAGCGCAGTTAGAGCTATGCAAGTCTGTGCAGAATACAGACTTCTGGGCATAAAGAAAAAGAACTTGATTATTAATTATCAAACCATACTTCTGAAACTACAATTTTGAGAAGGGGCTTAATACAGTGTATAGATATAGATACATCCAACATTCCTAGATGTATTTAGGAATGTCCATCATTTAAGGAAACATACTTGCAAAGAGAATATAATGGACCCCAGCTTCCAGCAAAGGTGAAACGCAGCCATTATTGTACCTGTTATTGTCACTCCTGCCTGTCACCAGCAGCCAGAGTGTGGGACTGAGGATTCTCCTCTGCCCTATCACTGGGAGCCCCTGGGGGTTATTCCTATCCAATCTTGAATGATCATCTGATCACAAAGAGTCATCAGAGAGCTATGCTAGTGGCACTTAGCTGCAGGCTCTAGCCCTGAGCCTCCTCTGCAAACTACCTAGAGCCATAACTTGCAATGCATTTGGGTGTAGCATTTCACCCAAGGCTAACTTACTGCAATTGCATAGTCCTAGGGGTGTTCAAAGTCCCTGCAACTTTCCATCATAGAAACTTGGGTAGGCATCTCCTTCCCCTAAGTGTTATTTGGAGTAAAGCAAATAAGCAACAAGTAGAGAACTAGGTCCCACAGCACTTTGCTTTACTCAGCATCGATCAAATATATTAAAACTAACAAACTGCAATAGAAAATAAACTTTGATTAAAAATTTTAAAACCAGGATTTTGCACCATACATCTACTCCAATTCACTGAGATTTTAAGAAAAAGGCTCTACAAGCTTACTGGGACAGCAACACTTGTAGAAGATAGTCAGAAGTTCTACAAAGTGTTTATACCATGTAAATAATGACAGAGAACAGGTACTACTAAGGGAGAAGCTACAAAGCAGCCTCAGTTTAAAAGCTAAAAGAGTCCTTGAGATCACATAGTTTAAACTCCTTGATTTTCAGATAGGAAAGCTCAGGCCCAGAGAAAGTATGTTCATACCCAATGTCACATAGAGGAATCAGTAATGAAGACCAGGCTGCATCTGACACCACTGGGATCAGAGATTCACACACTTACCAGGGATGCTTGCTATATCACCAAGTGCTCTGAGCCTATTTCAGTTATTAATTGGAATAATATCTCCACTTTGACTACCACTGTAAAGGCAAAGGTAAAATATTTGTGCATAACATCAGTGGCTAACATCAAACATCCACTCTCTTCTTTCTGAGTAGAAAGCACTTTTTGAGAGTCTCAAAATATAAAAGGAAAAGTAAAAAACGACCATCTCACAAGAAAAATCCATTAATGTCCCAAATGCTGTTTACCATTTCATTGGTTCACAAGACCCCCTGCCACACATCTGTGCACACTCAAAGGATCCATGGAATCCAAACAATGAACACAATTCTCTTCTCCCTACTCTCTACATCCTGCGGCTGCATTTTTAATTTAAAAATATCTGGCTGAGCACAGTGGCTTACGTCTATAAACCCAGCACTTTGGGAGACCAAGGTAGATGAATCGCTTGAGCTCAGGAGTTCAAGCCCAGCCTGGGAAACATGGCAAAACCCTGTGTCTACAAATAATACCCCCAAAAAAGAAAAAACAAATTAGTCATGCATGTTAGTACTTGCCTGTGGTCCCAGCTACTCAGGAGGCTGAGGGAGGAGGATCACTTGAGCCCAGGAAATCGAGGCTTCAGTGAGCTGTGCTTGCACCCCTGCACTCTAGCCTGGGCAACAGAATGAGACTGTGTCTCAAAAAATAAATAAATAAGAAAAATAAAAAATTATAAATATGCTTAAACCTTGTGCTGTTCTTTTTTTTTTTTGAGATGGAGTTTCCCTCTTGTTGCCCAGGCTGGAATGCAATGGCACGCTCTCAGCTCATCACAACCTCCGCCTCCCAGGTACAAGTGATTCTCCTGCCTCAGCCTCCTGAGTAGCTGGGATTACAGGCATGTGCCACCACACCCAGCTAATTTTGTATTTTTACTAGACATGGGGCTTCTCCATGTTGGTCAGGCTGGTCTCGAACTCCTGACCTCAGGTGATCCACCCACCTCAGCCTCTCAATGTGCTGGGATTACAGATGTGAGCCACCATGCCCGGCCCAAGTGCTGTTCTGTATTTACCAGAAGGGCTGTTGAGCGCTTTCCTCAACTCTTCCTCCGTGGAGTGTGCATATATACAGCAGCAAAGGTGAATTGGTGTCATTAGTAACTGGCGTGTTTTCCTCTAGTGCCCCCATCCCTGTATACATCAAGGAAAGGTTTAACAGGAGAAGCTAAAGGAACATTTCCTGCCAAGCAGCCAAAAATAATAAGTAGTCCACTCAGGGACTAGACTTATGACTCTCCCTCAAAGTAAGTGCCCACTTATGCCAGATTTCCAGAAACCGTGCACCCACAAATCATAAGACCTAGGGATACGTTTGCATAGTAACCAATTCTCTGTCTACTGGCTAGTGCATATTTCTGTTATATTGGGCCTTGATTATTAAATCTTCACTTATCTAAGAAAGTCAAATAAATTAACTACTTTTACAACTGGATCAGAGTTCCTGTTGGTCAAGAGAATATAATGGTTTAAATCAGCTTTGTAGGTAATATTTAGATTTTAACTATGCATATTAGATATATACTCTTAATTAGCTGAGAACATCCTAAGTGGGCTTCTTAAGAAGCTACTATATTCACTCAAGCTATATTTGTTTAGCAACCATGATGAACCCTACATTTTAGTTATGTGGATTATCAACCCAAGAGCCATACAAATCAGCCCCTCCCAGCAGTAGGTCCAAGGCTACTTTGTGCCTGTATATTATTGCTAATCTTCACAATAACCCTGCCATGGAAAATCCCTACATTTATTTATTTATTTATTTATTTTGAGGCAGAATCTCACTCTGTCCCTCAAGCTGGAGCACAATGGCTTGATCTTGGCTCACTGCAACCTTCGCCTCCTGGGTTCAAGCAATTTTGTTTCCTCAGCCTCCCAAGTAGGTGGAACTACAGGCACGTGCCTCCGCACCTGGCTAATTTTTGTATTTTTAGTAGAGACGGGATTTTGCCATGTTGGTTAGGCTGGTCTCAAACTCCTGATGTCAGGTGATCTGCCCACCTCAGCCTCCCAAAGTGCTAGGATTACAGGCATGACCCACCGCTCCCCACCCACAAATCCCTACTTTTACAGTAATTGTTTTTTTTAAGTAACTTCAGCTATAATCTTCAAAGTAATGAAAACATCTTAATGTAGCTATTTTTCCCCAAGAAAATCTACATTAGACTGCCTTGTCCCCATGTGGGACAGACGTGCTGAACAGATTTTATCCGCCTTCCTTACCGTGCTGCGCTGCCCCCTCCCCTCTCACTGTCAGGCTGTCAAATTCAAACTTCTGCTGTCATCACATGTGCCAATAACTGCTCCCTTCCTACCACTTTGCCACTGCTGAGCTTCAGGCCTTAGGAATCAAATAAACAGGCTTGTTTAAATTACATGTTTAGTGGGAGTTAATGAGGGCTCATGGAATAAAAGGCAGAGCCTCTGTAGAAGGGCTTTGTCGCAGCTGCCTTTGGCCAGCACCCACCTCCTTCACCAGCAGGATGGAAGCCCCAGGGTTGAAATGGCTGGAGGAGCAGACCCTGCATAATGACCCCCAGGTGGATCTTTACACCATGTTTATGATCAATAGAATCTTTTATATTAAGTTCTCCGCATTTGAGGGTCACTTATCCGTCACTGCTGACAAAGGGACAAGAAATTACTCTATATTACTCTATATATTTCAGAAATGATGTAAGTAATACATTAAGGAAAAGTTAACCATAAAAACTGGAGGCACCAGAACAAATTAACAGAGGAAGTTCTAGAATCATCTCCTTCGGGAATTCCTAAGTCAAATGTCCATTAATTTGGAAAGATTTATTTGTGCTTCTACCAAGAGTCAAAGGAACAGACTGAGTATGTTTGGAAGGTTCTTGCCATAAGACACAATATTCTATGTTTCAACATATATTGGCAACCTTAAAAAGGAGTTTATCATAAATGAAAGTTGGAGACTTAATAAAAAGTGTTAAAGAGGACAGGATATAGCATTAGACAAACCTTTCAACGCAACCAGGCATGTAATTGCTCTACTCGCCATCTGTGTAAAATGCCAGCCAAAAATAGGAACTCATTTCAAGTGCCATCAGTTTTTTGGCCTCACAGGCCACAAATGAGCACTGTGACTTTTCATTTCCATGTGTAGCTTGCCTGCCCTGTCAAAGCTAGAGAAGAGAACAAGAGAGGCCACACCCTGAAGTTAGAAATCAATGGGAAAACACGGCTGGATTGCCAGAACTGCTGGGGTTGGCTGGTTTGACTGGAAGTGAGGCGCATAGACAGAGGGCATGTGAACAGAGACAAAGGTGCAACGAGAACCACATAGAGCAAAGAGGAGGACTGCTCTCTATGGTGTCACATTCTGAGTGGCCCTGCCTGGGCTCGGAGCAGTGAAGTGTGCCTCTCATCAGATTACCGCATGAGTCACCCGGACAACCCACAGGGGCCTTTAGCTTAGGACAGGGTACAGTAGGTTTTCCAACTATCATCTCCTGTGAATAATTTAACAGTACACTTAAATGGAAATCTTTCTATGAGGTAATTTGTACACACGAATAATGAAAGCTTATCTCAATATCAAAAGTAAATACTTTGAGCCAGATATTTATAACTAGAAAAACAAAACCACCAAACCATATTACCCCCAGGACCATAGCAAACACACTCCCCATAGTACATTAAATCCTTCTTCCCTTATCCACCTTTCCACCCACCAAGTACACCAGTGATTATACTCCAGAAAGAAGTCATGGAAGGCAAAACACAGCTAATCACCTATTCAGAGCCAGTCCCGTTTTCAGGTTGCCCTCAACTACCACTGCTTTAATACTTAAAAGAAGGAAAAGGCACTGACTTCTCATTAAACCCTGGCTTTAAAAGCCACAGTGCCTTCAATGGAATTAATAGTGCTGTTCCCCTCAAAGGGAAGACTCAACACAAACATTTATGTATATGTATCACCACCAGCCCAACTCCTGCCTTTCAAAGTCTTCATGCCTGAAAAGGGCGAACAGATCTGACATCCTAAGCCTTAGCTGCACTGTCCCCATGGGATCACTTGATACAGGAGCAATATGGCAGATTATTGTTCTCAGTCCCCTGAGGTGCAAGGGGATAAAGGATGTCGCCGGTACAGAAGCCGCCACTGACAGAGAACATGGACGTCAGAGGCTTGGTAAGCAGTACACAACCAAGAATGCAACATCTGCACCAACTTTCACCAAGAAAATGTCCCCAGTCTAAGGGGTTCAGATTACAAGAAACCCTAAAATGGCATCAACTTTGAGATTCTTCTGATACAAGAAGACCAAGGGCAAACTTACTCTGAGATCGAAATAAAATTCCAAATAAATAATTTTTTAAAAAATAATAACTTCCTTTGTTCTTGATACGTTTCCTATAGCCTCTCCTGTGATCACTGTGGTTATTATTTATTTTCTATCTACTCAACCAGTTTTTTTTTTTTTTTTTTTGGAAATTGTATTAAGCACCTAAAATCATAGGAGATCTTATTGAAATGCAGAGTGTGATTCAGGTCTGGGGAAGAGACTGAAATTCTGAACTCCCAGAAGCACCCAAGTGATGCCAGTGCACAGACCAGGTTTAAGTTAGCACAGTGCTAGACTATAATGCCCTCTGAGGCCAGGGAGCTCATCTGTCATCTTCCTGTCCCTTATAGCAGTGGTCCCCAACCTTTTAGGCACCAGGGACGAGTGTCATGGAAGACCAATTTCCCATGGACACCAGGGTAGGGGGTGGTTTCAGAATGAAAAAAACTGTTCCACCTCAGCTCATCGGCAGCATGAGATTCTCATACGAGTGTGCAACCTAGATCCCTGGCATGCACGGCTCACAACAGGGTTCACACTCCTGTGAGAATCTAATGCCACTGCCCATCTGACAGGAGGTGAAGCTCAGGCAGTCATGCTCGCTTGGCCACAGCTCACCTCCTGCTGAGCGGCCTGGTTCCTAAGAGGCCACAGTCCAGGGTTTGGGGACCCCTGCCTTATAATACCTTACACACAGCTAACATTTAGCCAATGTTGGTTGACAGGGTGAAAAATGGAACCATCCGTCATTTCCATGTTACCTCTTTATTTTGATCTTAACAAGTTTCAGTGTAAGGGGATAATTAGGCCTTTACAGCAACCACTCCTTTATCACTAAATCATAAAAAGCAAAAGTAAAATGTATAAACTGGCAAAAAGTATACAATCTGAATTCAAGGGTTAATAATAAAACCCCATCCATATGGCCATACTGTTTCACTTTGGGAAGAAAGAAGGTTATTAACTGATAGGCGTATGCTTTCCTTCATTTATTAGGACATCTTCACTGCTCCAATCCACCAAAACTTCAGAATCCAATGTTCCAGGCCAGCCCAGTGCAATCAATAGTGAGCCAAATCAAAAAGCAGCCCACATTCTACCTGATAATCCACACACAGGCTGGGACCTGCTGGTTTCTACCAGGTGAATTGAATTGCTCCATGCCAGTGGAAAAATTTTTTTACATCAGTTTTTCCTAGTAGATGTTTAAGAAATTACAAAGAATTTTCCAATCGACCTTACGTGACCTTCTAAAGCATTTATTCTATTTAACTCTATCTTTAAAACTATACTCGCAATGGCGCTACAGTGCTTACACTGAATATATCCGACTTCTAACAGACATTTTATTAATTCAGCCTACTTTTACTGTGCTACGCCTATATGCTAAATACATGTGACACATTGTTTGATACAAGCAGTGATTTCCAGTGAAGCAGATAAATCTTATTTTTAATGATTTATTAACAGAATTGAATACAAAGTAACTAAAATTATCTTTAATCAGGAGCACCCAGTAAGCAAAAACATCGAGTACGTTTCCAAACAAGGAAAGAGATAGAAATGCAAAACATTATATTTAGGATTATTGCAGCTATGCATCAGTATGTGTGTCACCTCCAGAAGCGGCAAATGTAATCCCAGTTACAGGGATCAGTTCAAATACTTATTGATCTCTATGCTAGGAGATGGGCCAGGCAGGCTGATTCTAAAGCAAAAAAAGACAGGGCCCTGCCCTAGAGGAGTATCAAATGTGTTGTAGAAGACAGATATGCACAGTTACTTTCAATATACCGCAAAAAAACAAATCCAAGAAACAAGCAGTAGGCCCGAGTCAAGCCTCTGGGCTTAAGCAATTTCTTCGGGATGAGATGTGCTCTCTAGCTGAGTTTTCTAGTGGTCGGGAGATTTGGTCAACCAGTAGTGTGCTAGTAAACTGGCTCTCTGGGGTGGGGATGAAGGACGTGGGAAGCCATGACTTTTAATACGTATTTGCCAATTTCCATGATATAAAGGCTCCCACCATGGCCACTTTCAAGTCACCAACAACTTAACAACCAGCTTGCTAAAGTCTTGAAATTTAAGAACTGGCTCCCACAGTCAGTACGTGCTGGCTCCGGTACACCACTGAATTTGGCCAACACAATCATTTGGCAAACACAATGACTTGGTAGGAAATTAATCGCCCCACAATTACCAATTCTTTAAGTATTAGCATGGGTGGAGGGAGAGAAATCTATAAATCTTACCTGACATGGGAAAAAGAGATCCATAGGTATGATTCAGTTAAGGATCTGGAGATGCGGATACTATCGTGGATTAGCTGGGTGGGCTATAAATGCAATCACATGTGTCCTTTCAAAGAGAGAAGCAGCGGGAGATTTCAGCCAGAAGAGGAAAAGGCAATGGGACCACAGAGGCTGAGATCGAAATGATTCAGCCACCAGAGCTGGAAAAAGCAAAGAACAGGATCTTCCCTAGAAACTCTGGAGGGAGTGCAGCCCTGCCAACACTTTGATTTCAGACTTCTGGCCTCCAGAGCTATGAGGGAATAAATTTCCGTTGTTTTAAGCCACCAAGTTTGCAGTGGTTTTTTTAGAGCAGCTGTAGGAAACTGATGCAGTGGAGTACCAATGGGAGTTTTGCAACCTGCTCCATCTTTAAGCATTTCTGTTCATTTTGTAAGAATTTGGAGATCTTTTGCACTCTTATACTTTTCTAATTTTCTAATTCCTTTTCAGTCCTTTTTTGGTGTTGTTTATAAAAGCAAAAGTTTGGAAGACTAGAGGCAGTTTAAGTTGCCTTCTGGCAATTTAGAGAGATTTTTCACAGACTGGGCGTGGTTGCTCACACCTGTAATCCCAGCACTTTGGGAGGCAGAGGTGGGAGGATCACCTGAGGTCATAAGTTCGAGACCAGCCTGGCCAACATGGTGAAACCCCGTCTCTACTAAAAATACAAAAATTAGCCAGGCATGGTGGTGTCTGCCTCTAATCCCAGCTACTTGGGAGGCTGAGGCATGAGAATTACTTGAACACAGGAGACTGAGGTTGCAGTGAGCTGAGATCATGCCACTGTATTCCAGCCTGGGTGACAGAGTGAGACTCCGTCTCAAAAAAAAAAAAAAAAGGAATTTTTGACAACAACAACAAAAAAATCAAAGCAAGATCTGCAAGCATTTATACCAAGTGTTGTGAGGCAGTGACACTGGGCTGTTGTGTCCCCTGGCTCTTTCTGAATCTTGTAGTCTGCTCTGTCACATCAGAATGCTCTGACAAAAGGGAAAAAATTAGAAGTTTTGAGGTTCTACTTTTTCTTTTTTCCTTTGAGTCAGAGTCTTGCTCTGTTGCTCAGGCTGGAGTGCAGTGGCATGATCTTGGCTTACTACAGCCTCTGCCTTACAGGTTCAAGCGATTCTCGAGCCTCCACCTCCCAAGTAGCTGGGATTACAGGTGTACACCACCATGCCAGGCTAATTTTTGTATTTTTAGTAGAGACAGAGTTTCACCATGTTGGCCAGGCTGGTCTCGAACTCCTGATCTCAAGTGATTCGCCCACCTCAGTCTCCCAAAGTGCTGGGATTATAGGCATGAGCCACTGTGCCTGGCCCAAAGTGGCCTTAATTTAAAGAGCAGTTTTTAAATCACTGAGAATATGTAAATGGAATACAATAAATAATCTTCAATTAATATCAGGACACTCCATTTCAAGACCAAAAAAATCCCTTTTGCCCTGGGGAATAATTGGATGAACATGAATGAGAATATAAAATATTTCAAAAAGAAAAGAAAAAAAAAGAGATGGGACAAAAAAAAATTCAAAAAATTTTGAAACCAGTAAGCAAATAGTCATAATGACCCATTTGCTTTCAGTCACCCTGTTCTAGACAGATCACTGCTGCCATCTTGGTGGTGTAGATGTATTTGATAGGTGAAGGTACTGAGGAAGAAGGTGATGAAGTATCTCACCTAAGGTCCTGAGCTGAGCATCCACCCAACCCCAAGTCAGGAGCCTTCCCTCTGTGCTGAGGGCCACTGCCTACGGGTGTCTCCCCTGGGCTACTGCCATGCCCTGGGAACTGGGCGACCTGCTTTTGGCTGTGCACCTTCAATCTGTCCTCCCTACCACCAGGCATACCATGCTCCACGCCTCTAGGCCCTTGACTCTTTATCTCCTCCATCTCTGGAACATTCCTCATCTTTTCCACCGGCTTTACTTTCACTCACCCTTCAAAACTTCTTCTGGGAGCTGTCTCAATTCAAATAAGCAAATGTTTATTGGGTCCTGTATCACTTAACTATTGCTGCCTCCCAAACTCCTACAAAACCCAGTGGCTTAAAGCAGTCATCACTTACAATTTCTCAGAAGCTAGTGGGTCATCTGGAGGGTAGTGAACCTCGGCTGAACTCGGCTGAGAGTGGCTATGCTCCAAAGTGGCTGTCCCTGTGTGCCTGAAAATGAGAAATTTCCTGGGACATGGAACTGCAGTTTTAAAATGGGGGCAGTCCTGGATATACCAGGATGGCTGGTCACCTTGGCGGCGACCTCCAGGTGTCCCTCCCTCTCCTAGGACTAGCAGGCCAGTCCAAGCTTGTCTTTTCCATGGCAATGGCACCAGAGAGCACAAGCTCAGCTGCAGAAGCTTCCTAGGCAAGAGGGCTACTCACATTCCACTGGCCAAAGCAGGTCATGTGCCCAAGCCCAGCATCACTGGGCAAGGAAGTAACTCCACTCGCCCAAGGAAGTGGGGGCAAGGGGTGAATATTTCTGAATCTCATCTACCACAGGCACCTACTTGGGCAAGTTACCAAGGGTTAAAGGCTCCAAAAACACCATTCCTGACCTCGGGGATTGGGCTATGTGAGGTACCCCTGCTATGTGTCCCCGTAACAGCCCACACAGAGAGATGCTGTGCTTCACCCATGGCATCTGAAATTATGCATTTGCCATTCCAGACTGTAAACCACCCAAGAGAAAGAACTGAGGCTTTTGTCACTGTGTGTCCAGGACCCAGCATACAGTAAGCACTAAATTGATGTTTGTTAAACTGCACTGGTCCATCATATGCTGTTCATCATCATGTTCAACTCTCTCCTGACAGATGAACTCAAGTTTCTTTACTGGACCTCCTTTGATATTCCCCCACATAAAATGCTTGATTAGATACAGAGCCAGACAGCATATATTTTAAGGCTTTGCCAACTCTATAGTCCCCACTGCAACAACTCAATCTGCCATTGTAACAAAAAAGCAGCCAGACAATGCATAAACAAAGGAGGGTAGCTGGGTTTCAATAAAACTTTATTTACAAAAACATGGCAGGTGCAGTGGCTCACACCTGTAATCCCAGCACTTAGGGACACCAAGGTGGGAGGATCGCCTGAGGCCAGGAGTTGGAGAGCAGCCTGGACAACAAAGTGAGACACTCCCCACACCCCAACTCCCACCTCGTCTCTACAAAAAATAAAATGAGTTGGGTGTGGTGGTGCTCGCCTATAGCCCCAGCTACTCAGGAAGCTGGGGTAGGAAGATCACATGAGCCTAGGAGTTTGAGGCCGCAGTGAGTTATGAATGCACCACTGCACTCCAGCCTGGGCAACACAGTGAGATTTTATCTCAAGTAAATAAACAAATAAAATAATATTAAAAACTTTCTACTCACTCTGCAACTAAAGGAACCATAGACTTGGTATCTCTTATAAACTAATTCACCTGATCTTTTTCCTACAACCTTGTTTATGTAATTAAATGAACACTTCACAGCTGGATATATCAAAAAATTGATCTCTGTGTTTCTATATTCAATCCGCAAATCTGATTAAGGGCATAGACGTTTGTGTTTCTCTCACATACTGTCTATTAAAATTTCACTCTTTTAAAACTTAAAAAATTTAAGATGACTTTACCTTTGTATATTTTTCTCTTCAGCTCAACAAATTTTTACAGCCATGTGCACTGCAACTCTCCCGACAGTCATCAAAATCCGTGAGTAGAAGAGCTATTTAGTGAAGGGGAATCCAATTTGACAATGACTACTTCAGTGGTCCCTGTGCGATTACTTTTGTTACAGTCCTAAAGTAATGAACTCATCTGATAAGGAGAAATGCAGAGAACAAAAGGCCTAAAGAACACTTAAGACACTCAGAAATTTGAGGTTGAAACACTTGTTCCCCAGGATCAAAACTGGGTATGTTAAACCAAGACAACTTCTATTACCATAATATGCTACTTGAAGATATGCCATCAAGAAGAACTTCAAAGAAGGATGAAGTACCTCTACAAAGTAAACACCGTGCCCTTTCCACTGATGGCAGACTGGAGTAGACTGATGGAGACTAGCAAGCACAAATGGAGACATTTGTTCCAGAGATTCTCCTTCCTAATTGTCCTCCTCCCAGCCCAGTCACGCAGGCATTTCCCTGAAACACAGGAAGAACTACAACAGAGCTGCCACAAAATGCACCTGTGTGGGTAAGGACCCCAGGGCCTTAACAGTTGTACTTACCCTTGGCTCTCATTTCTCTGCTTGAACCCCGGCATGCTACAGACACCCGGGCCTTTATTTCTTAGAGTTGTTATGAAAACTAAGTGAGAAAGGCCCATTATTAGCACTCAGTAACTGAGAGGTTATTTTCAGCAACAGCAGGAACAGTCCTTGAAATAGATGTGGCTGGTGGACCAGCACAGATGATTAGTTACACCTGGTGTGTACAGGGAGGGGGATGTGAGCTGGGATTGAGAGTCAGATTCCCATCAGGAAAATATTTCCCATCAGGGAGATATTTCACTCATGCCAGAATTATGAGGAAAAGAAGTGAGCACCCAAGTCTCACCTGTAATAATACAATTCTAAAAGTGACCAGCTTGTGTCATTTCACCTAGTTGTGAGGCATATTTTTCTTCACTAAAGGATGTGAGGCAATGAATGGTTCAAAGAAAAGTGTGGAATTCCAACAACTTAAAAGAAATTACTACAAAAAGAGCACAAGCATAGCTACCTTACCTCATAAGGAATGTCAGTTATTTTAAATGACTGAAAAATTTAAAAAATTGAAAACTCCAAATTTGGTCAAACTTCTCTCTCTCTCATGTTCCATCCTAAAGTTTGTTTCACTGATAATTTTTCTAGGGGAAAAAAAATGAACACAGAAGAAAAATACCAGGCACTGAATCGCTCTATAAAATACACATCACTGGTTACAGTTGATAAGAAAATGCTTGGTTAAAAGTGAGCTACATTTCAAAACAGGGAGAAAAGGCAAGGAAAGTTAGCTCACACCTGTAATCCCAGCACTTTGGGAGGTGAGGTGGGAGGACTGCTTGAGGCCAGAAGCTCAAGACCTGCCTGGGAAACACCGCAAGTCCCAGTTTCTACAAAAAAAAAAAAAAATTAAAAATTAGCTGGGTGTGGTGGTGAATGACTATAGTTCCAGCTACAAGGGAGCCAGAGACAGGAGGATCACTTGAGCCCAGGAGTTCAAGGTTGCAGTGGAGCTGTGATTGTGCCACTGCACTCTAGCCTGGGCAACAGAGCAAGACCCCAACTCTAAAAACAAAAACAAATAAGTAAGAAAAAAGAGTTAATAGTGTCAAAATCTTTCTTTTTTTTTTTTTAGATGGAGTCTTGCTCTTGCCCAGGCTGGAGTGCAGTGGTGCAATCTTGGCTCACTGCAACCTCCACTATCCGGGTTCAAGAGATTCTCCTGCCTCATCCTCCCAAATAGCTGGAATTACAGGCACCTGCCACAACGTCCAGCTAATTTTTATATTTTTAGTAATGACAGGGTTTCACCGTGTTGACCAGTCTGGTCTTAAACTCCTGATCTCAAGTAATCTGCCCACCTTGGCCTCCCGAAGTGCTGGGATTACAGGCATGAGCCACCACGCCCAGCCCAAAATCTTTAATTTATAACAGAGTCCAACACCAGTTATTCAGCACATAGGGAATTATAGCAGAGTATAGCCTATGCTTGAGGTACAATAAGTGACATCACTTAAGAAGTAACAAAGTCACTTAAGAATTAATATGTCAATATAACGCTCAGCCACTTCCAGAAGAGACCCCTTTACATAATGAGATTACAATGAGGTCTGAGGAAAGATTAAAATCTAATTGACTTAACTAGGGTAAGCTTCACAATAAAGTCTACCTAGAGAAATCAATAGTCTCATCAAATGTTCTGCCACCAGCCTAATAAAGGTAGTGGGGGGAATGTGAAGGAGGGGATAATCAGTAAGCATTGGAGGGTTTAGGATCCAGAGCCAAGCACAGGGCTTGGGACACCGTGAGTCCCCTGTGTTTGACGGCCTCGTGCTGCTCAAAAACAAACGACCCAGGATGGGTCAGGCCCAACTGAAACTGCATCGGTGCTGTCATTCTCAACCACGGCTGAACATCAGAGCCATCTTTCATAAAGCTTCTTATTCAACAGGTTATGGGTAGAGTGGGTTTGAGGTTTCTCGTGTGGCACGTGTGTTTTTTTTGGGTGGGGATGGAGTCTCACTCTGTCGTCCATGCTGGAGTGCAGTGGCACAATCTCCACTCACTGCAACCTCCACCTCCTGGGTTCAAGTGATTCTCCTGTCTCAGCCTCTCAAATAGCTGAGATTACAGGCGCTCGCCACTACGCCTGGCTAATTTTTGTATTTTTAGTAGAGGTGGGGTTTTGCCATGTTGGCCAGGCTGGTCTCAAACTCCTGATCTCAGGTGATCCGCCCACCTCGGCCTCCCAAAGTGTTGGGATTACAGGCATACCCCTCCAGCGGTGAAACCCCGTCTCTACTAAAAATACAAAAAATAAGCCAGCTGTGGTGGCAGATGCCTGTAATCCCAGATACTCGGAAGGGCATCAAGAGCAAAACTCTGTCTAGAAAAAAAAAAAAAAAAGAACAAAAATAAGAAGCTTCGTGTTCTGTGTAAGGTAAGCCTCCTACCCTACATTTAAGAACTACTGATCTTTAAGAAACTTCACATTCTGTTTATAGATAGAGCTGCCAAGTGAAATGCTGATTCTATGTTTCAAACGATAACATTTAAAAGACAAAGAAAATGAAGGAGTCTGCCATTTTTTTGATTCTAGTATTTTAAAATGTTTAAACACACATCAAATGCAAAGCCTGAAATTCACTGCCTTGGAAGCTTCCCATGGAACATGCCAAGGTCAATGGGTCTCAGTCTAAAAGGACACAACCTGGCACCATCAAGAAGGACACAACAACAGACACCGCCTCCCATGGTCACTAGGAAAGTCAAGTCGAACACTGTGTACCGTTTGTTTAAGTTACAGAAGCTTGGGGCCCAAGAAGAGCTTAGAGATAATCCCATCATACACTTTCATGGTACAGATGAGGAAATGGAACCAGAAAGCTCATGTGCTGGCAGTGATGCTTGCCCCTTGGCGGCAGGAATCACATCTCAGCAGTCTACTGCTGTGTGGTCCAGCACCTCGCAGGCACTCCTTAAAATCCTTAGAAATTAATTCTCAAGGTTAGGTCACCAGCAAAGTTGGGACCCAGAACCAGGCACAGTTTAAAATAATAATAATAATAATAACTGGCTGGGTCTGGTGGCTCATGCCTACAATCTCAGCACTTTGGGAGGCCCAGGTGGGTAGATCACTTGAGGTCAGGAGTTCAAGACCAGCCTGGGCAACATGGTGAAACCCTGTCTCTACTAAAAATACAAAAATCAGCTGGGTGTGGTGGTGTGCGCCTGTAATCCAGCTATTGGGAAGGCTGAGGCAAGAGAACTGCTTGCACCCAGGAGGCAGAGGTTGCAGTGAGCTGAGATCATGCCATTGCTCTCCAGTCTGGATGGCAGAGCAAGACTTCGTCTCAAAAATAATAATAAATAAAAAATAAAATAATGACACTGCAACTACACTGAAAACAAACCGAGCCTAAGTAAAGCCATTTTCCAAGGTCATACCCCTCCAACAGCATGGAGCTTGAACCTATCTGTCTTCACCACTGACCTGAAGCACCAGAATCATCTGTCCATAGAACAGACACTTGGCATATTAGAAAACATTCCTTCTGAAATTTACACAGCAACCTGATCTCTTAAAATGTGTTGTTGTTATTAAATTTTAACAGTTTGGGTGAAAAGAAAGCTCTAGAGAAGAGGAAATTAACTTTGTTATATTCCAACATTAAGGGTCAATGGTTTGACTTAAAGCAGATGGCTCTATTAGAAATAAGACTTTTAATGGCTTCTTGTTAGTATAGTGGTTAGTATCCCCACCCGTCCGAAATAAGACTTTTTACCTCATCCACACACCCCACTGAAAATCATGTTTGAAATCCCGTCTTCCATATGGAGCCATCCTCAGAACACGACGTGCAGTGCCTGTAGTTGACCAGCAGGTGGCAGAACAGAACAACCCATCCTCGAGAAAGCCACAGGCAGGGGAAGAGAATTGCTGGGCAGACCATCAGGGAAGGAGTATTTGTATCCTAACACCCGCCTGCCAAAATTGCAGTTAGGAACCCGCAAAGGATCCTGCATCCAACTAAAACCTGAGAGTGGCTCATAAAATGAAAGCAGTCAAGTATCCATTAGCTTCAATAACCTGGAGATTAACACTCAGAAGTGTGTCCTGTGCATTCACAGGAGAGTATGGGTGAGATGTGAAGGAGAAAGCACAGAGGGTGTGCCAGCATCCCAGGGGTCATATCAAATGACCTGTTCCCTCAAATGACGCGGGGTGCTTACTAAAATACAGACCCGGGGCCCACCCTAGACAACCAGAGTATGTGAGGAGAGGGCCAGAGAATCACCTGGGGGCCTCATCAGCCAAGTTGGGGCCTGGCTGGCTTGTGCACTACAGCACTGCCATAATCTGCCCACAGGTGAGGAGTCACCTTCCACCACGTGCTCAGGGTAGGCAGCAATGCAGACGCTTGGCAGAGACTCGCTCGCCCCTCACTGCTCAGCACACAGAGGGTTCAGTAGGGTCACCTGTGACGATCTCTCTACCTGTACCCTCCCCAGCCTCCTTTTACTCCGAACCCTCATCTATGCCTTCCCTGTCCTGTTCATTCTACCTCCTGCTCGCAGCAGGAATGAATTGGCTTCCTCCTTTGCATCTTCAACCTCTTTTTCTAGATAATACACTCCTTTCCCTTTGCTGACAACCTCGGATCATCTACATCAGACAGCAAATCGCCTCTCCTCAGCCAGCTGCTCCTCCGAGTCGGCACAGTCCCAGCCTCCACATCCCCAGCACTCCCTCTTCCTCGGCCCTTGCACCTTGGCATCCACACTGCTCCTTCTGTGGGTCCCCAGCCACCTCAGAAATGAAGACACTGAATATGCTGACCAGGCTGGCTCTGAGCCTGATTGCCAGCCTCTAGTGTTTTTCTATAATATTTCTACTCTCTTTTTTTTTTTTTTTTTGAGACAGGGTCTCACTCTGTTGCCCAGGCTGGAGTGCAGTGGTGCAATCTCGGCTCACTGCAACCCCTGCCTCCTGGGTTCAAGCGATTCTCCTGCCTCAGCCTCCCAAGTAGCTGGGATTACAGGCACCCATCACCATGCCCGGCTAATTTTTGTATTTAGTAGAGACAGGGTTTCACCATGTTGGCCAGGCTGGTCTCAAACTGCTGACCTCAGGTGATCCATTGGCCTTGGCCTCCGAAAGTGCTGGAATTCCAGGCATGAGCTACTGCGCCTGGCCTACTCATACCTTTCATGTCAGTCTGGTTGTTCCAAATCTTTAGGTTTTCCCTGAAGCCCACTCCCACTTTCACTCCCAAACTCAAAGACAACCTCCCTTTGCACAAAACTGCAGTCAAGCCCCTCCTTTCTCCCTTTCTCCCCACTCCCCAAGGAAAGCCCCTGCCCCTCTTCCCTCTGATTCTTCCTTCTGGCCTACACATCCTGCCCAATCAACCACCAACTCCAGCCCTGATCTTGTCAAACTGCTGTGCTGGGGCCTCTACCTCATCAAACCCAAGCTCCTCTGCCTTCCGTTTCATCCCCCACAACAGAGTCCAACCTGTCTGTGTGGACTCCTCAGTTCTCCATCCTCTTCAGCATCATCTCTGACCCTTAAGGCAGCTGTTTACCCTCTCCACTGGGAGAACTAGCATAGTACCAGGAAGCCTGGTCATACGGGATTTCCCTCCTTTGCACCGTGGGTTACTGATATCAGACCACTGACACCTCTCCTGTCCATTAGTGATAATCAGTTCCTTAAGAAAAAAATTAACTTTGTGGATGGTCAGTAAAATTATACCGGATGTTAAGAAGCAAGGCTTTAGTCCTTTCCTTTCCCCCCTCAAAAATATGCTGGAGCAACAGAGAGAGGCAAATAGCACAAATATTTGAATCAGGCAGGGCTGGCTTCTAATCCTGATTTCAGCAGGCCTGTGTATTGACCATTGGCTCTCGGGCAATCCTCTGGGAATCGCCTTCTCGCAAGAAAAAGAACAGCAATACCGCCACCTAGTGACTGTATGGGGCAAGCACGGAGCACTCAGGAGGCACTCAGACCTATCTTTTTGAACTTGAGAATTTGCAGGATATAATCAGCAAAAGGAATAGGTAAGGGACTATTGATACCAGTTATCAAGGGGGGAAACACTGGTAGCAAATATTATACTCTGGCTTAAGTTGCAGAAAAAAGGGATAAAATTATGAAAGCTTTCAAATATTATTTAAAGTAGTCCCTCCCCTTTATCTGCAGTTTTGCTTTCTGCAGTTGAATTCAGGCACCTGAGGTCAACTGTGGTCTAAAACATTAAATGAAAAATTCCAGAAATCAATAATTCTTAAGTTTTCTCTTTTTTCCTTTTATTATTTATTTGAGATGGAGTCTCACAATGTTGCCCAGGCTGGAGTGCAGTGGCGTGTTGATCAAAGTTCACTGCAGCCTCCACTTCCAGAGCTCAAGCAATCCTCCCACCTCAGCCTCTTGAGTGGCTGGGACCACAAGTACATGCCCCCATGCCTGGCTAATTTTTTGGGTTTTTTGTTTTGTTTTGTTTTGTTTTTGGTAGAGATATCTCCCTGTGTCGCCCAGGCTGGTCTTAAATTCCTGGGCTCAAGCGATGTGCCTGCCTTGGCCTCCCAGCATGCTGGGATTACAGACATGAGCCACCCTGCCCAGCTAATTCATCAGTTTTCAATTGAGCACGGTTCTAAATTGCATGATGAAATTTCCCACCGTCCTGCTCTGTCTAGCCCTGCACGTGAATCATCCTTTTGTGCAGCGGATCCATGCTGCGGACACACAGTCTCCTGAGTTACTGAACAGACTACCTGGTTATCAGATTGGAAAAACATAATGTATACAGGGTTCCATAGGCTCCATGGTCTCAGGCATCCACTGAGGGCTTTGGAACCTATCCCTCATGGATGAAGGGAGACTACCGTAACTTTGAAAGTTCCCACTTGAAAATGTTTTTTGGGTTTTTTGCTCAATTATTCCATGACAATAAATGCATTCTCACAGCCATAATCAAACTAAAGAAAATTTAATTATCACCCTCAAGAAAACTACACTGGTTCCTGCTCCCCAAAACACAATAGTAAATATCGACATTATCACTTTTCAAGATTGCACAGATAATTTCTAATAGGTCCCACACCCACATTTCAAGGTACCTGTCAATTCAGCCCGCATGAAAGAAAACAACTGAATGAAAATAGAACACAAGATTCTTCATATACAAAAAAGACTGTGTAAAAACTACACAGGCCAGGCACAGTAGCTCACACCTATAATCTCAGCACTTTGGGAGGCTGAGGCAGGGGGATCACTGGAGGCCAGGAGTTTGAGACCAGCCTGGCCAGCATGGCGAAACCCTGTCTCTACTAAAAATACAAAAATTAGCTGGGTATAGTGGCGTGCACCTGTAGTCCCAGCTACTTGGGAGGCTGAGGCATGAGAATCACTGGAACCCAGGAGGTGGAGTCTGCAGTGAGTCAAGATTGCTCCACTGCACTCCAGCCTGGGCAACAGAGCGAGACTGTCCCACAAAAAAACAAAACAACAACAACAAAAACACCCACATAACCAGAACTAAAAAGTGAAAACTAATAAGTATGCAGGTAATTGCCCCTAAGGAAAAAGGTCTACAGATGTATTTTAGTAGGCTGGTCTACATATTTTCTAACCATCGTAAGACATATAAACAGGGTAGCTAGGAGCTACTTCAGCTTTTTAAAAGCAATTGTGATGGAGCAAAACTTTTGCCTGTAGACAATAATTAACCTTTCTCCAAAAGCATCACACACATCATTTTATATATCAAACGCCACAGCCACAGGAAGTCAGTTGCCCACAGCCTTATAAATCAAAGTTTACTTGCTTCCTCATTTTCTGTTACGGACTTTCCTAGCCAAATTCTGTCACTGCAGTTCACTTCACATTTTAAAAATAAAGTTTATTTAATGGAGCCTTGATGAATCCCATCTGAAAGCCATTAAAACATACACACCCACTTCCACACAAACCAGAGAATCAGTAGAATTCAAAGATTTATTGAATCTTGAAGCTGGAAATCATCCGAGTGACAAATAATTCACAACTACTATTATTCATAGGAGATAGACGGGTTCTGAGAGATTCTGGCACTGTCACGGAGGCAGTCAGGAGCACTGCTGGGACTAGCATCCCCTTGTCCTTGCCCCAGTCCAGACTCTGCCCACTCTCCCATGCTTCAGGTCTGGCTCTGAAGTTCGTGATTCCCCCTTGATAGTCTTCAAGTACATCAGTGAGTCACATTTCCGTTTCCTCTGACTGTTCCAAACACTGGACTTTGGTAGCACAGAGTTCATTCATTCACAATCATGCTAATTCACTCACACAGAGAGTGCTGATACACTTAGGAATGACGACTTAACACGCAACCCTCGAATCAGTGAGGCCAATGGCTAAATTTAAAAATAAAAGGAAATCTAGCCCTTAGCACTCAAAATACTTCCTTTCAACCTACTGTAAAACAACAAACTCACTTTCATTAGGAGATGAAAAGTGAGTCATTCTTTCATCCAGCAGACGGTCTCCCCAGGCACAAACTCATGCCCAGTATACTTCATGGGGCCTTTCAAATATTTACTTGTTAGCAGTATTCTTCCTTTCGGGTCAAAGATGATAGTATTTAGCAACACAAAGAAAGCTGAGGGATAGAGTTATGAATTAGTAAACTGCTTTGCCAAGCCTGCCATTTGTTAATTCAGTCCAACTTCAAAGGGGATTTTAAAGAGAGGTTCAGCTGTCAGAAGTTAACTCTAAGAAAACTGCTGAATCGAAAAGTGACTTGGGCAGTTTTTCTCAAACTGGCGTTAAGGAAAAACTGTTCCGTTGTAGGTATAGGAGCCAAAAGGATCTTCCTACGCAAATAAGCTTAGGGCGAACAAAGTTTTTAAAAGGTTTTTTGTCTTGTTCACTACAGGACTTTCCCAGCCTTTGACATGCTAATGTTGCTGTAAATTTCCAGGGATGTGGTGGGGGTCAGTTTATTTTGATCACATTAATTATGTGGTTGGGGGATGTGGATAAAATAGGAGAAATGCACTACACTGATTCAGCAACTTCTAAGCAACAGAGAAAGGGTTTGGCTAAAGTACCAGTATTTTTGGTATTCAGTAGCAAAGAACAGTTAGACTCTCATTCACAACTGTTTCAGGACAAGGTGGGAGTATCTATTCAGTCATTTGGGAGAATGAACCTACGTAGAACTAAATCCTTGAGAGCTTAACTTATTGCCAATAGGACTGCCAATTTTGCTGGGCTTCTGCAACTGCTTCCTCGCTCTAAGCAAAAACAGCCCCTGTACCTGTTCTTGGGGACTGACGTGAAAGTCGTTGAGTATCTTCCTGAACTCTTTGATCTTCACGTACTTGTCTATTTCAATGCTTTTTGACCATGGCTGTACATCAGAATCACCTAGGGAGCTTTTCACTCTACAGATGTGTGGGCCCAGTGCCAAATCTACAAAATACAATATGATTCCCAGCAAGCAGCACCCAGAGCTGAAAACCACTCTTCTGCTTCCTAGGAAGATCAAGACAACAGACAAATAATTGAGAGTGCAGGTACTTTAAATTGCGCACATTGACACTGACAAGGAAAGGGAGATTTTAAAGAGTCCCCAAGTTTACAGAGAAATCTGTATCACTCACTCAAAAGTGGGCTTTTTCTTTTCTAGATGATTTTCACAAAGAAAGAAAAATGTATTTTGAAAGGAGCAAAGTGCTGAAAACAAGGACTGCACCACAAAACTCGTTCAGGGGCCGACTGCTGTGGTTAGCTGGCTGCTGGTTCATGCATGAGCCCAGACCCTGTTCCCCAGCACAAGCCCCATCCAGCACATGACCCTAATTTGCAACTCAACATTTCACTATATGTCTTGGACCTTTGCAAGTCACTTCAGAAATTCAAAACCAGAGATTCCCACTATGCTGATGCCAAGCCTACTGTATAAAATACATCACAGGTGTAGGCCTCTGCAGGTCTTCTAAGTACGTCAATCAATCACCTACAGAAAATAAAAAGTGATTCTTTGAAAACTATTTTCTTTCTAAATAATATTTACTTGAGCTATTTTATGTATATAGTCTCTAGACAGTATATGTCAGGAAAAGGACCAGCCACCAAGAAGAGGTAGAGAGTTAAAATTAAAGATACAGGCCGGGTACAATGGCTCAGGCCTGTAATCCTAGCACTTTGGGAGGCCAAGGCAGGAGGGTCACTTGAGGTCAGGAGTGTGAGACCAGCCTGGGCAACATAACGAGATCTTGTCTCTGCAAAAAATATTTCAAAATTAGTCGGGTGTGGTGGCAAGCACCTGTAGTCCCAGCTACTCAGGAGACCAAGGTGGGAGGATTATTTGCACCCCAGGAGTTCTAGGCTGCAGTAAGCTGTGATCCTGTCACTGTACTCTGGCGTAGGCCACAGAGTGACACCCTATCTCTTTTTTTAAAACAGATATATTAAGTCTTTTTTACGAAAGTGAATTTCAATAACTTCAATATCATAGGGGAACCTGGAATCAATTATAAAAAGATTCTCTCCCTCTTTCCTGTCTGAATTTTTTCAATCAGCAGAAAATATATTTATGTACAACGAATGGGTAAGAATAGCATATCATACAGGTAAAGTTGAAAGATTTTGGAAACAAAACACTGAGTCCTATGGAGACAATGGGTAAGAGAAAGTGGAAAGTGAGGGGTTCAGAGGCTGCCATGCCAACCTTGCACCTATGCTCCACAATCTACATAATTGGCAGAGGGACTCTAATATGGCCCGACTTTCTCCTCCTTATTACTAGCATGGTGGTGTGTCTGGGTCTCTGCCCCTCCAACACTGCCCTTCTTCCCAATCCCAAGAGAAAAAAAGGCCATAACCCCTACTTGGAAGCTAAAACCAAAAAATATCCAGGATGAAAGTATGTTTTCCTCTGCAGGTCTTATGCAAAGGAAAAGGCATAGAAAGGTAACGGTCTGAATGCCTTCCAGCAGTCAATCATTCATCCAAGGAAGGCAAAGGGGCAGAGGAGGCAGAATGTATCTCTGCCTGGCAATGGAGTCAACCTAGACACACTGATGAAACCCACTGGACATCAGGACTGTACAACGAAGAGGTTAAATTACCTCTCCAGGGCTCTCCCAGCACTCCATCCAGGGTTCCTATCCACCAGCACTGACGCTACTTGGCAGTTTTGAATAAACAATACAACATCTCAACTATTGTTAAACTACAATGGGAGGCCTCCAGCGTCATGTGGAAATTATTTTTAAAATGAAAGCTTTTTCATCAACTGCATGAAAAGCACTTAATAAATCCAGAAACAGTCTAAAAGGATTATGTGGACAAGTCAAAATGTGATTTTGATGGACTAAGTGGATTGCTGAGACACATAATGACATTTAAAACCAAGCGCAGAAACTGAACTGTATTTCATTTGTTAAAACGCTTAAGATTATAAAGAAGTGATACATTTGGCAAGGCAGCCAAGGTTCCTGAAAGAATCAGCAGCACCACAAAAGGACATCGAGGAGCTTAATGCAGCTAATTTAAGCAGAGCTGCTCCTAAGATGTTAACCAAGTTTTGTAAGTTTTTAAATTCACATCCGTTTCTCACCCACATTCAACTGGTGGGGGTTGGGGGGGGCAGTTCTGAAAGCTTCATGAGATAATCCTTTAAAATAGTCTCTAGAGGCAGTGGCAGCAGCAAATTATTCATCCCTACCTTGCATGAGTTAAGCGGGACAGAAAAACTCTCTCAAGCAGAGTTTCAAGTGCTCAGGGTTCCCGCCTTGCAATAAAAAAGTTAAGACCTCCCAGGAGATTGAGACCAGCCTGGCCAACATGGTGAAACCCCATCTCTACCAAAAAAATATAAGAAATTAGCCAGGTGTGGTGGCGGGCGCCTGTAATCCCAGCTACTCAGGAGGCTGAGGCATGAGAATCACTTGAACCTGGGAGGTGGAGGCTGCAGTGAGCCAAGATCACGCCACTGCACTCCAGCCTGGGCAACAGAGTGAGATTCCATCTCAACAACAACAAAAAATAGTTAAGACCTCCAAATAGCGAATAGAATACAAAAGCCTAATTAAGTGCTGGCATATGAAGCATCAATCCATAAAAATGGTTTGTTAGTTTGTGAAGTTTTGATCTGGTGTCATATAGCATAAAGAACAAAGAATTTACAGGAAATGATTTTAGGAGCCTGGAATTTTAATTCCATCTCAGATACTGTTATTTCCTTTTAATAGTAAAATCTATATAACTATTGATTTGGCAAGTTTTACATTTGTTTGCCTGTGCTATTAATCGTCACGGAACTTTAGTCCAAAATTCAAACCAAAATCATCATATGCCTCACTTCCAGGTCTCAGGTACCTGTTGTTCCTTTTTGGTGATTTTAGTGTGGACTCCCTGCTTCCTTTAGCAGCTGCACATGAGGGAGACCAAGAAGTGAACATTATGAGCTGGTAAAGTACCTGTAAGCAGCAGGACAAACCAATCACCCTCTACTGTGAAAAGTCGGCCTCGCACACCCAAAAGCAATGAAGTATGCACACTTCCCTGTATGCATGTTATCTTTCAATTAAAAGTTAGAAAAAAATTTAAAATCAAAAAACTCAAAACATTGCTATAGCGGGGCGCAGTGGCTCATGCCTGTAAGCCCAACAGTTTGGGAGGCTGAGACAGGAGGATCACTTGAGCTCAGGAACTGGAAACCAGCCTGGCCAACCAGGTGAACCCCATCTCTACAAAAAAAATGGAAAACTCAGTCAGGTGTGGTGGCATATTCCTGTAATCCCAGCTATTCAGGAGGCTGAGGTGGGAGGATAGCTTGAATCTGGGAGCCAAAAGTTGCAGTGAGCCAAGATCACGACACTGCACTCCAGCCTGGGCGACAGAACGAGACCCTGTCTCAAAAAAAAAAAACAAAAGCAAAAACAAACATCATTCTTTTATGTCACATATAGCCTTATATCAATTTGACAGCTACATTTAAATATAAAAGTATCTAGTAGGTTTACCAGTAGGTCTTTTGGGATTAAAAATAAGAGAAATGTGGATTCGTAATCAAAAGCTAAGGGTAACAGACAACATTCTAAAAATGTGGAAATCTAATGTAAACTTACAAGTTCATATTTCTTAGCTCCAACTCCAGATAAAACAAAAGTATGTATTTTACTGAGCTAGTGAATTGTTGATAGGTATCTGAAATCCTTTAATGAAGACCTCCATCTCTCAATTATCCTGCATTAAGTGGAAATGAATTAATACATGGAATGAATATGTATTTATTGAGGGCCACCACACACCAGGTAGAGAGGAAACTAACTGCTAAAGACCCAGGGATGAAGGAGGGCAACACGTAGTCTGATGTTAGTGGGGTTAACACTCAGGAAGACAGGAAGGCAGTGGAATGTGAGTGAGTAGGCACGATTACAACAAATGATACGTAGCTTTGAAATTTGTGAAATGCATGGTTTTATTTTACACATACCCTTTTACATATACAAGAAAAGATGTGGCATGTATTAATGTTACCCAATGGAGAACTAATTAATGGAATTCATTAATGAATAAATGGAATTTGTCCCTTTCATTCTTACTGATAGTTATCATCTGAGGGGATTAGAGGGTCTCTTTCACTCTCTCCTTTCTATTTAATTTTCCTACGTTCCTCTTTGACTTTCTCATCTCCTAGTCTGGTTTCAAACACATGCCCTTCTTGCTTTCTGACACTCATATCCATGTTGCTTAGTTGTTCTCCTTTCGGTATTGACAAGCATTGGAGACCTTATCGAAAGTGCTAGCCTAACTTTCTATTACCTGGTATTTTCCCCCAAATTGCCACCTAGTAAGTCTGAAGTTTCACTCCTATTGACACATCTAACCCCAGATCAGTTTCTTTCCAAACCAAGCAGGACCCCTGTGCCTCCTACTACCATTTCTACATTTATTTTTTAGCCTATTGTCATTCACTTCATTCAATAAGGCAGAATGCTTGGCAAATCCCATTTAAAAATTTACAAGAGATGGCCTGAATTTAATTCCTGGGTTTTTTTGTTTTGTTTTTTTTTGTTTGTTTTGTTTTCATATTTAGCTGATACTCTGAATTCATTTTTGTTATAGAGAGATTTTTCAGGGAGGGATGGGGTGGCTTTAGATTTAGATAGACCTGAGCTTTCTAACCGGTTTGATCTTGTATAAACTGTATGTATCTGAGGGACACAGAAGGATCTGGTAACTTGCCTGATGTTTCCTCTCAAGCTTCACGCATGTGTGAAAGGGCAGCTTGGATAATGTATATAAAGCATTTAGTCAGTGCTGCACATTATGCATGGCTCAATAAATAGTGGCTATTTTAAGTAGCATACATTTGGAGGAATGTGGGCTTCCCCCTTCCTGTGGGAATATTTCTTCCACCCTGCCTTCCTTTCAAGCAATCATTCTCTATTCTTCTTGAAATCTTGAAGGAACCATCTATGCTGTTGCCTCTATTTTTTTTTATTATTATTATTATTTTGTTTGTGTTTTTGTTTTCAAAGGCAGGGTCTTGCTCTGTTGCCGAGGCTGGAGTGCAGTGGTGAGACCATAACTCACTGTAGCCTTGAAATCGTGGGTTCAGGCAATTCTTCCACCTCAGCCTCCAGAGTAGCTTCCCCCACCTCCTGTAGAGACAGGTCTTGTTATGCTTCACCGGCTGGTCTCAAACTCCCGACCTCAAGCAGTCCTCTTTGCCTTGGCCTCCCAAATGCCAAGACCACATGCCCAGCCATGCCTCCATTTTTTTAATGCACAATTATTGCCTCTACCCACAGCAACACAACTTCACAACTTTTGCCCCCACTATGCTTATAAATTAAAATGTCTGTGGAGTGTGTTTAAACCTCACTGCTACATCAGGTGACTGCTTCTTTGTTTTCATCTTCTTTGCTGACCCTTTTTTTCAGACTACACTTTCAAAGGTGATGTTCATACATGGCCCTTTCTGGGATTCTCTCTTCTTTTCCCTGGTGATACCTTCTAATCAACACAGTTTCCACCACCATAGCATGTTATAATGACTCTCCAAAAATGCTTTCAGCACCAATACCTCAGGTACCATGCCCAGCTTTCCTGGCTGTCTATGTCCTCAACTCAGCATTTCCAAATCAGAACTCGGTCTTTCCTCAAACATAGTCTCTGTCAAGTTAACACCAAACCTATCAACCCCACTGCCTAAAGTAGAAAGTTCCAAGTCAACATGGGTTCCTCCCTCTCCCTCTTTGAATCTCTTTAATCCATGTCCTTAATGTGGGCCCCAGTTAAATGAAAGGGCTTGTACAGTAACAGATACTCTAAAAAGAACCAAAATCTACAGGTTCCATTCCTCCTTATTCTCCCTCACCTCATAATTCCATGAGAATAGGCTTCTAATAGTTCTTCCTGCCTCCCTTTTCCAGTTCATCTAACCAGCGATAGCTTCACAAGACCCGCAGGTAACACCCAGATCCTTAGAGTGTCATACTACAATGCCTATCCCAATTTGGTTATCATATTAGTTAGCATTTTTTAGCTAAACATAACAGCAACTACATTTAAGCAATGGGAACATGTTGGAAGCCCACAGTGGTAGCTCACTGAATCCAAGGTTAGGAATACAACTCATCTCCAGGAAAAATTGGAAAGAGTCAATAATCTGTGAAGTCGTTTCTTCCCATGTCGTTTGTGTCTTACTCTTTGTCTCTGCAAATCACCTTCCTGTACTTCCCAGTCCATACAGCAGGGCAGTGGCTTAGAGCACCTCTTAGGTGGTGAATTGTGTCCTCTGAAAAAAGATAGTGGAGTCCTACACCCTAATACCATATCTGGAGATAGGGTCTTTACAGAGGTGATCGAGTTAAAATAAGGTCATTAAGAGTAAGCCCTAATTCAGTATGACTGGTCCTTACTGAATGGGGAAATTTGGACACAGAGACAGATGCATAGAGGGAAGACACTGTAAAAACATGCAGGGAGAAGACGACCATCTACATACCAAGGACAGAGGCCTGGAACAGATCCTTCCCTCACAGCCCTCAAAAGGAATCAACCAGGCCAACATCTTGATTTCAGCCCAAGCACCCAAATCTACTACCCAGAGAAATAGGATCTCTCAGTTTTGCTCTCTCCCATTCATTCTCTCCTTCTTCCTCTCTCTTCCTCTTCCCTTTCAACACCAGTTCCTAGGAGAAGACCTTGCCATCTTGGGACTACTGTTTAACCTCATCTACTCCACTGAAACTGGGGACCAGGCTCCTTGAACAAACATGGCTTTGGGCATCAGGGATAGGGATGGGGCATGCAGAGAAGTGCATCCTTAAAAGGTATAAATCTGAAATGCAACACAATTGTCATGATTTGGGGACAATATCATAAAAAGCCCCTGCTATTATGTCATAGCAATACTGTTTCAACTCTATCAGCTTGATTGCTGGTACACACAAGTCAAACACAGCAACCCTCTTATAAGTGACAGAGTCACACCCAGGGGTCATGATTGATTCTACTGTGATGCCCAAATTTCAGTGGTTGCCAGGCTTCAAAATTTTACCGTCAATAATATTAAATAGGTGTTCCTAAGAAACATTCCAATTCACACTCCTTTCACAACAATATTTAACATAATCTCCAGGTTAACTAGGAAGAAGAACACGGTCAAGCAAATGATTTATTTCCCATTTGCTTGAAAAAATGCAAAACGCAAATTTTTGCTTCACATCAGATAGTGCTTTGAGGTGTCAAAGCACTATTAAGGATAAGAGTTTCATCTTGCCTCGTGAATGCAAAAGAAAAAAAAAATCTTCAAAATACTGATACAGATCACTGATACCCACCACTACAAACTACAACATTTTCTTCTTCCCTCACCATGCCCCCCACACAACAACACCCTATGAGAGCAAGAAAAATTACAAGGTATGACAGAGTGCCTACTTCTAAACAGTAAGCAAATCATCAAAAAGCAGAAGAAAATGAAAGGAAGTTCTCAACAACAGTAGTGCCTCACCCTGGCAGCCATCTTGGAAGTGTGTGGGGCATTCTGGGTCATCAGGATAGTTGGGTAACACCACTGACACTTGGTGGGCAGGCAGCAGGTTTACTAGAAATCATACAATGTGTGTGACAGTATATTGTCCTATGTTCTGACAGATTTAAAAGGCTTTAGATGTTTACATTGATTAAAAAACCTCTCATGATATTTTTATTACATAAGAATACAATGTTTGTGTTTGACTTTAATGTATGTCAAAATTTCCAGGTACACTGCTAACACTGAATAGAAAGATCACTTTAGTTTGCTTACTTTGGAATTTTGTCAAGAATTGTTCACCATTTCTGAAAAATCACATCACTGACCACCTAACCGCTTGTAGCGTTTGAGTCACTAGCTTTTTCATCGTGGTAATTCCACACACATGTAAGCATCTAACGGTTGTATTCCATCTTCCAGTAAGTACAGTTTTGTCTAAGCAATGAATATGAAAAGGTAGAAATGGCCTTCTTTAATTTCTCCTTACGTTGCAGGTAGGACATTATATTGACTTTTTAAGCATGCATGAATAGATGTATATTGGCTATGCAATACTCATTTCAGGATAGAAAAAAGATATTAAAAATATTTCTTATGAGTGAGAAGCACTGACCTACACGGTGTGCCAGCACTTCCCCAGTGATGATGATAACATCATCAGTGACCTTGATGATGATTACCAGAAGAGAAGGTGGTGCAGGTGAAACTGTCTCCCACCTTCTTAAAAATCAGCTTTTGTCAGGGCACAGTGGCTCACGCTTGTAATCCCAGCACTCTCGGAGGCCGACGCAGGAGGATCATAGGAGCCCAGGAGTTCAAGACCAGCTCAGGCAACATGGTGATACCCCATCTTTACAAATAATAATTTTCTAAAAAATTAGGCTGGGCGTGGTGGCTCACATCTGTAATCCCAGAACTTTGGGAGGCTGAGGTGGGTGGATCATTTGAGGCCAAGAGTTCAGGACCAGTCAGAGCAACATAGTGAAACCCTATCTCTACAAAAATACAAAAATTAGCTGGGCATAGTGGTAGGCACCTGTAGTCCCAACTTCTTGAGAGGCTAAGGCAGGAGAATTGCTTGAGCCTGGGAGGTGGCAGTTGCAGTGAGTCAAGATCGCACCACTGCACTCCAGCCTGGGCGACAGAGCAAGACTTCACCTTGAGGAAAAAAAAAAATAGCCAGGTGTGGTGGCGCACACCTGTAGTTCTAGCTAGTCTGGAGGCTGAGGTCAGAGGATGGCTTCAGCCCAGGAGTTTGAGGCTGCAGTGAGCCATGAGCATGCCACTGCACTCCAGCAGCCTGGGCAACTAAGCAAGACTTCATCTAAGAAAAAAAAAATCAGCATTTGTCTTCCTTCTAAGAACTACTAAAAATATATGTGAACATAAACCCTTTCTCCACAGTGCTCACAGATTTGGATTTGCTGACCAGACTAAAATGACATCCAGCATTTCCTCATCTCTTTGTAGTAGGGTGGGAGAAGCTATACAATTCCACTAATACTGAACCCTGCATTCATTCATTCTAAGATGACAGCATCCTCACACTCTAAGTACAATAATGAAGATGAAATTACAGTAAATGGCCTTACGTGGATTTCTCTTTAATTCAGGTTCACCCCTATGTTTCCAAACATTAGACTGCAAAAAGTGCAAGATTCCAAGGCCAGAGCTCAGGGCCTGGAGATCCATCAGATTCCCTGTTTAATCATCAGCAAGTCACCTGCTCTCGTGTGTCCAAGTCATCTAGCTGTAAAGTTTGGATCTGATTTGTCTGTTACCTCTTGACCCAGGCACAGAGTATAACCTAAGAAAACATTCTGAGCTACCTAATTGTTTTGAATTCTATTACATATTTTTTCAAAACAAATTCTACCTAATATAGTGTTTTATGGTAACCAGTACTATATAAAAAGATGTAAGGCTGGGCGCAGTGGCTTATACCTGTAATCCCAGCACTTTGGGAGGCCGAGGTGGGAGGATCACTTGAGGTCAGGAGTTCAAGACCAGCCTGGCCAATATGGTGAAACCCCGACTCTACTAAAAGTACAAAAGTCAGCTGGGTGTGGTGGCAGGCACCTATAAGTCCAGCTACTTGAGAGGCTGAGGCAGGAGAATCACCTGAATGCGGGAGACAGGCTGCAGTGAGCCGAGATTGCACCACTGCACTCCAGCCCGGGCAACGGAGCAAGACTCCATCTCAAAAAAAAAAAAAAAAAATAATAATTAATTAATTAATTAATTAAAATGAAGTAACACAGAGGTATTTTAAGGTCCACTCGATGCTCTCTCCCTTCCCCTCCCCTCCCCTCCCCTCTCCTCTCCTCTTTTCTTTTCTTGACCATCTCTCACTCTATTGCCCAGGCTGGAGTGCAGTAGCAAAATGATAGCTCATGGCAGCCTTGAACTCCTGGCCTCAAGGGATCCTCCTGCCTTAGCCTCCTAAGTAGTTGGGACTATGGGCATGAGCCTGGCAACCTTCCCTCAATTTGAACTAGCAATGCCTACTGCAAAAATTTAAGTGTTTATCAGCACTGTAAAGAGTCATTAAACTTTAGGTTACTGAGTGATAAAACCAAAGAACATTCTTTCCAAATGCTTTTAAACTTTTATTTTACCTTTTACTTTGTAACCAAAAGAGAACATTGCTCAAAAAAATCAATTATAATCCTTGCCTCCCTGGGTTTAAGCCATTTGTTTCTCATTAAATTACTATAAATTTAAATTAAAAATAATATTAATACCTTTTAAAATTCAGAGCTATACTTAAAATTTTCTTAATGTTGTTGCTAAACAGACACTTAGATCTTACTATCCCTATTAGAGCTTATAGTCTGGCAATTATAGGGATCAAACACTGTAATTTGTGAGAGAAGAAAATCATGTTTTAAAATAACCCTAACCTAAATTTTTCAACATGTTCTTTAGAAAATTCATCCCACAAAAATGGCCACTTCATTCTGTAACATGATATATCTACACATATCACTGTGTGTCAGAATACAATAACCACTTGGAAAGGGCTGCCTGCATTTCTAAATCATGTGTAAATCATTTGAAAGTATTTTCTCATAATGATTATGAAAGCATTAAAGTCAATAGAAAACAAAGGATTCTATTCAAACATTATGTCCCTTCATTTACTTTTTAAGGGACTAAATGTATAAAATAGAATCTGGGTTAACTGGAAAGAAATTAATACAAAATCTGGTTCCACTATAAATCTGAATCACTTATCTCAGAACTTTTTTCTAAAGTAAAACTTACCAGAATTATTGGGAATCTTTTGATAATACTCCCTGGCCTGCCTTTATCTAAATAACTCTTTAATTCTGACATAGCAACCATATTCATTGTTATTTTTTAAATCTGTTATGTTCTCCAGTCCCAAGCTAAACCACACTTAGATCATTCAGGAAATGTAAAACACTGCTGGCAATCTGTTAGAAAACCCTTTAACCTTTTGTTACACATGCAGCGCCATCCCTAGACACTTGTGTGGCTATTGCTCAACTGCACCTGTTATGCAGAAAACTCATACAAGAGGAATACTATTTTTAAAAATTTACTCTTATGTGACTCTAAAATGATTAATACTGATTATAAGAGTTTTTCTTGGCCGGGCACAGTAGCTCATGCCCGTAATCCCAGCACTCTGGGAGGCTGAGGTGGGCAGATCACAAGGTCAAGAGATCGAGACCATCCTGGCCAACATGGTGAAATCCTGTCTCCACTAAAAATACAAAAATTAGCTGGATGTGATGGTGCGCGCATGCAGTCCCAGCTACTCGGGAGGTTGAGGCAGAAGAATCGCTTGAACCCAGGAGGTGAAGGTTGCAGTAAACCCAGATCACGCCACTGGATTCCAGACTGGCGACAGAGTGAGACTCCATCTCAAAAAAAAAAAAAAAAAAAAAAAAAAAAAAAAAAAAAGTTTTTTTTTAAATCCAGCAACAGTATCACAAAAACTCAAGAATGTATTTAATAACAATAACAAAAACAAAAACTAAGGCTAAATAATAAGAAAATGTGCACACTTTAACTTTTTCATTAAAAGATCAGACTGCAAACCTATAAAGCCGGTAAGTTTATCATTATTTCATAGGACTACAATGACAGCAGCATACAGAAAAATGGTAACTACTAATTAACTTGGAATTTTTAAGATGTGAAGATGAAATGTCAGGTTTATGTTTTAAGCTTGTTATTTTGAGCTTGTTATTTTGATGTCACTATCAATTTACAAAAAATTGTGTCAGATTTATAGAATAATTTGCAGGAGAACTGATATATTTACTATAGTGAGTCTTCCAATCCATGAACATGGTATGTCTCTCCATGTATTCGGGTCTTTGATTTTATCCATCAGCATTTTGTAATTTTCAGCATACAGATTTTGTATGTTTCATTCGATTTATACCTAAGTTTTTCACTTTCTTATGTGCAAATACGGTTACTGTTTCTGTTTTTGTTTTTGTTTTGAGACAGAGTCTCACTCTGTCATCAGGCTGGAGCTTAGTAGCACTATCTCAGCTTACAGAAACCTCCATCTCCCAGGTTCAAGCAATTATCCTGCCTCAGCCTCCAGAGTAGCTGGAATTACGGGCTCCTGCCACCACGCTCAGCTAATTTTTGTATTTTCAGTAGAGAAGGGGTTTCACCATGTTGGCCAGGCTGCTCTTGAACTCCTGACCTCTGACAATCTTGCCCATCTCAACCTCCCAAAGTGCTGGGATTATAGGCATGAGCCACCATGCCCAGCCGGTTATTGTATTTTTAATTTCAGTTTCCATGGAAATGCAAATTTTGTTAGATTTACAAATGTTTGTTTCATCTAATTTTATTTTTTTTCCAACAATATGGGCATTTATCATTTACCATGGATAAAGAGAATCCACTTGGAACTGAATATAGCATGCCTTTTGTTATTTTCATCATTGGTAGGTGTTAAGTGTTCAAAATTACATTCTCCTCATCAGATGCATTAAGAATCCATGCCTTCAAGGGACTGTGGTGTTGTGACAAATTAAAACAGAACTTCTTCCTGGACAGTTCATAAATCTAAAATGGAAATCATCATAGCTAAATCTATGAAGCACCCTCAGAGAAAGCCCTCCAAACAAACAGAGAAATTACATTATAAACAAAAATTAATTCAGCTCACGTTGTTTGTTGGTTTTCTTTTATGGAAAGAAGATACCTTCCACTCACAAAACTAGCTACTTAAGCAATGGCCAAAATATAACTATCAGTTTTAAGCTTTTAAAGTCAAATAGTATGTTGAGAGGGGAATATTTACACTAGCTGAGGATTCTGAGGAGTTTTTTTTCATTTTACATTTTTTTAATTTTTTGTAGAGATGAGGTTTGTCATGTTGTCCAGGCTGGTCTTGAACTTCTGAGCTCAAGCGATCCACCCATCTCAGCCTCCCAAAGTGCTGGGATCACAGGGATGAGCCAACTGTACCAGTCTGGATTCTGAGCATTTTAAAAACACTACCACACGCAGTGCTCTAGCCAACAGGGATCTTTGATTAGTATAAAGGTTTCCCATACATTCCTGGGTGAGCACTATGAGGTTTGGTGGTGCCTGTAAATAAGTGTTTTGAAGGTTTTTAACAGACAATTCCTGGACACCTACAGGCTGCTAGATTCCACACTAGGAGCCAAGGAATAAACAGACATATATGAGCTCAGCCTTGCTCTCAAGGGGCTCAAAGTCTAATGACAAGAGACAAACTTGAAAATTACCATTATAAATTATTGTAGATACAGTCAGACTTATTTTAGTTAAAACTCCCCTTCTCGTACTTTAAGTCTCTTATTCTAAGAGCATCTCATCCCTTTAAAACAGAAGCATGTCAGGCACACTAAATGCTACCAAGGAAAATATGTATAGTTGCAGCACAATGTAATTTAATGGAAGTTTAAGACTGGTTTTCATTTTTCTTTAAGAGAAAAATCTCATACCTGTACCAACCACATATAAAAGAATGTGTAAAACATATCATGAATTGTAAGTCTTACCTGGAACTAATTTTAAACACCACACAGACTCTGAATAAAAGAGATGTGTCAGGCACATTGGCCCCTTGGAATGGATGAGGCAATGTTTTCAGTATGAACACAGTGTTCAGTATGACACCTCACACAAGAGGTCCTGCAAAAACGTTTTAGAAGTTTCATCATCTACATTAGGTTTTGCTAAGTGAGTTAACCACCCCAAAAATCAGAGCTAACATGGATCAATTTAAGTAGCTCTAAATATTTTCGTCTCAGAAGTCAAACTGTTTCTAAGTATCCAACACCTTTACCATCAGTCAACTAAAAAGAAAAATAAAGAAGTTTGACAGGTACCTTGCACAGCTCAAGTTTCCCAAAGACAATTAATCAGGTTAATGCATTCAGAATGCCAGAGGCTTCCCTGTATTCATGAAAAGCCATGTATGAGAAGTAATCATCTACGGCACCAGTCCTTAAACTTCAAAAATCTAATGAACACTAAGGATACTTTCTGCAGAAAGCACAAATGTTATCCCTAAAATCTACAGCTTAGGGTAAGCCCTGCTCTACAACTAAGAAGCAAGGAGGGAAGGCTCTTTCTGGTTAACCCCTTACAGTAAGGCACAGCTCTCTGATTCTGCAACTAAAATAATGCCTGGCAGAAAGTAAAGAACTCAACAATTATCTGGTGAATGAATGAATGAATTATGAGTATGTTATTTGCACTATGATTTATTTCTTTATTTAAAATAACTTTTTTTGAGACAGTCTCGCACTGTCACCCAGACTGGAGTGCAGTGGTGTGATCTCGGCTCACTGCAACCTCTGTCTCCTGGGTTCAAGCGATTCTCATGCCTCAGCCGCCTGAGTAGCTGGAACTACAGGCATGTGCCACCAAGTCTGGCTAATTTTTGTATTTTTAGTAGAGACCAGGTTTCACCATGTTGGCCAGGCTAGTCTTGAACTCCTGACCTCAGGTGATCCACCCACCTCAGACTCCAAAGTGCTGGGATTACAGGCATGAGCCACCGCGCCCAGCCTGCACTACAATTTAGTCATGACAAATTGTTTCAAATTTAAGGGAAATATCTGACTTACTTGACTGACATATCCTAATTACTTTTCTTTTACCTTTTCTTCTGAAATAATTATAGACTCACAAGAAACTGCCAAAATAGTACAGAGATTGGTATACTCCTCACTCAGTTTCCCCCAATAGTAACATCTTACATAACCTGCATCGCATTATCAGAAGCAGAAAACTGACTGGCACAAAACACAGTTAACTAGACAATGGACCTGACTTGGATTTCACCATTTTTTGCATGTACTCATCTAACTACCTTTTCTGTTTGTTTTTGAGACAGGGTTTTGCTCTGTTGCCTAGGCTGGAGTACAGTGGTGTTATCACAGCTCATGGCAGCCACAACCTCCTGGGCTCAAGCAGTCCTCCCACCTCAGCCTCCCGGGTGGCCAGGACGACAGGTGCGCACCAACACGCCTGGCTGATTTCTTTTTTGTATAATTACCTTTTCATATAAGCAAATAAAAATATAAACTCTCACATTCTCACCCCCCACAAAAAAAGTTTACCAGAATTAAAATACTGTGGCAGTCAAAAATGGAACAGATTTTCATCAGCTCAAAGCACAAAAAGACAAAGGCGTCAGCTATCTTACAACTGTTCTAGCTCCAGCTTCACTCACATTGTGTCTCCCCACCACAACTTTGATTTGAAAGCTATTTCTAAGACATTAGGCACAAATATAAAGGCAAAAATTCATCAAAGAGAAGCATATGACTAAAATAATTTTGCTTTCAGAGAACAGACGCAACACTATAGTCATTTGATTAAGGTAAGTTTCTACACTGTTGAGAATCTGTTCACTCAAAAGTCTCTCTGCTGAAGGGAACTACACGTAGTTCTGAGAGGAAAATAGCCAGGTCTCTTGAATAGCTATCAAGCAAGGCAAAAGTGTGGTAATGTGGAAAGTGCATGAGTACCAGAGTCATAAATTTGGGGCTTATTAATATCCTTCGATTTCTAATTGCATATCCTTGAACATCTCACTTAACTCCTCTGCACTTCAACTATAGGAGTAACTGGAGAGGTTTGCTGTTCTGCTTTTCAAATAGGCATTTTGTGAGTTCAGAATCGATAACATGGATGAAGGGGCTTCACAAAACTGCAAAGTACTTTGTGTATACAAGTTGTTCCCGCATTCTCACAGCCCCCTGCTGTGCCTGCCACCCACAGAATGACAAGCCAGCCACAAATCACAACCCACACAGGCTCCTCTGGCCTGAAGAGGCTGCAGAGGAAAGAGCTTGCACCTTCATCCTCTTCTTGCAACCAAAATACTTCATTCCCCACAGAGAAAGAACTGTTACCATTGTCTCATTTCCATCTGCGATAGAGTATGATTAATTAATTTCATCAACTATCATCACAACATTTCAAAGTAACAAAATGATACTAAGCCCCACAGCCCTTGTCATTCTTGATCAATTAAATAGGTTGGGATCAAGTATCTTTTGTATGCTTTACAGACCCGTCTATATGACAAGGTCCCTTGTCACAGACCCACTTCATAGGTCTCTTAACACCTGTCACCGAGCACTGTGTCCTCAGTGCCCATATTCCCCAGCAAAATCATGCCATTTATTGTCTCCATGCTTTTTGTGACTGGCAGTATCCCTACCCCACCTTCATCCAGATTACCTGTGCTACTTCTCTTCCTTCCTTCCTTCCTTCCTTCCTTCCTTCCTTCCTTCCTTCCTCCCTCCCTCCCTCCCTTCCTTCCTTTTTTCTTTTCTTTTCTTCTTTTCTTTTTTCTTTCTTTCTTTCTTCTTTCTTTCTTTCTCTCCCTCTCTTTCTTTCTTTTCTTTCTTTCCTTCTTTCTTTCTTTCTTTTTTTTTTAGAGTCTCGCTCTGTCGCCCAGGCTGGAGTGCAGTGGCAGGATCTCAGCTCACTGCAAGCTCCGCCTCATGGGTTCACGCCATTCTCCTGCCTCAGCCTCCCAAATAGCTGGGATTATAGGCACCTGCCACCACGCCCAGCAAATATTTTTGTATAGTAGAGACAGGGTTTCACTGTGTTAGCCAGGATGGTCTCGATCTCCTGACCTTGTGATCCACCTGCCTCGGCCTCCCAAAGTGCTGGGATTAAGGGCGTGAGCCATGGTGCCCAGCCCCTGTGCTACTTCTTTAATCAGCTAAAATAGGACATCCTCAAAGAGGAGGTGCCCCCAGGTGCTACCATCAAAACCTATGCATCTGTATGTAACACTCCATACTGTTTGGGAATTATTTCCTCTTCTTTATTTCCCTTTTCCATTTCATTCAACTTTGGATCTCTGGAAATTAGCATCATGTCTCACACTCTTAAGTGCTAAGTAATAAATGCATCCATTCACTGAACACAAGCTATGGTGTTAATGCTGTGAACAGAAAGATGAATCAGTCAGTCTCCCTCTTACAAGTCTCTAACCTTATTGCTATGAATATTATTTCTAAATATACTATCACTGGACAAAACCAACCAAAACAAAAACAAAAGTATTCACCCAGATTAGCCTTGAAACAAGTGAGAGGTCAAACTACTTTGTCTGGTTCATAAACAAAAAAACCAAACAAAGAATATTATAGCAATGTAATTTTCAATTTAGCATACCACACCTTAAAACTTCGTATGTTTTTATGAAGTTGACTTGGAAGTGAGATGGAATCTAATCAGGATTAAAATTGTGATGGTTTGATTTTTTTCTTCAGCATACAAAAGCTTGGGGAATTCTAGAAAAACAAGTTGTAGTACATGGAACAAAAGCAAGAACAAAAGCTGTGGCCAATGCCTCATACATGCAAGGACCGCCGGGAGTCATAATCACAGAGTGGGGTTTCTTGTCAACTTCATTCCTTCCCATGAGGCTTTAAAGTTAAATGCTGAGGTATGTTTCAGAAGGGCAACTACTCCAAGGAATTATATTCAGGAGACCAAATGGGTACTTTGTAATGTCTTCAAATTCATACCTCCTAAGAAATAGAATCAAAAGTTTCACAATTGAGGCTCCAAAGATAAGTGACAGAAGGAGGGGGCGGGATGCCTCTTTTGGATGTTAGAGGTCCTCCTGCGAGACACTGTGGCATTCCCATGCACCCCAAAGGAAGGGCTGAGCTCCCCCAAGTCCTGGGATGCTAACCTTCAACCCTGTCAGCTCCGCTCACTGTCTAGCTGCAGGACCAAGCAGAACTGCACAGCAGGGAACACTCTTCTGCAACAGTGAGCCCCAACAAAAGAATTCTGGACCAAGAAAACACTTTCTCAAAGGACATATTTTAGCTCACGAGAGAATAAATCTTACTAAATGAAGGCTTTAGTTTGTTTGAAAGGCACTAACATGTCTGCCTGTCAGAAAATCATGAAAATTACTTTGAATGACATGTTTCTCATACTGAGTAATTTCTGAGATAAAGGAAGTCAGTTTCCAACAATACAGCCTCAAGATTCTAAATCTTAGCACCAATAATCCAAACACAAAAACTGTAATTCATACATGAAGCAGAATTTTAACAGTTGGCCTTGGAAGAAATTAGGTCATTTTCAAGTTCCCTAAGTACAAGTCAGTTGAAACAGATAAAAAATGGAGTTGAAAATTTTAAAATAAGTTTCAACTCAATGTGAACTCAAGAATTCCTGCTTTCTCTATAAAATAGGCATCATTATACTGTACTAGGATCTGTAGCACAAAATCATTTCTTGAGCCTATTAAGTTTGATAAAACTTGTTACCCATACTGGAAATTTTATTTCTACTTTGTCCAGTTAACTTCCCATAAAGAAAATTCCTGACTACTAACTACGAACTACAGTTACTTGTAATAAAAATAATTTGGCAAAAAACAAAGCAGAGCGGCCTCCCTCAACTGCCACTACAAACGAAGCTACATAATTTATAAGACAAATAATTGTGCCAGTTACATCATAGTATACAAATACATTCAAAGACTGAGACCATCCCTCCCTTTAGGGGATTAGGAAGAAAACACAGGAAAGATATTTACATGACAGTAACATTTCATTCAACCCCACTGTCTTGCCCATCTACTCTGTTGGTTACTGGAAGACGCTAGGCATGTAAATAGAAACTGGTTTTCAGAGTATTTGTAACTCCATGAAATTGCATGCAAATTTACATGCATACACTATACACACTTTTTTCGTTAGGGAGAATAATGCCTATCTAAAGGGTCCATAATCCCCAAAGATTAAGAAATGCTGATACAAACAATATATGCTGGAGAGTTCCCAATAAATATATTACTTACAAATAAAGTGGCTAAGAAAGGCAGACAAGCAAATGGATGTTGCCTAGGCCTCCAACGGTGGGCAGAATGCATAGGTCAAAGCTCATAGAAATGGTGCTGGACGTGGTGCGAGGGTGAGCTGGGACCAAAGCTATAGAGGAATGTGGATGTCAGGAAGAAAGCGAGACGCAGAGTCGAGGCTGCTCGGGCAAGCTGGCAATGCACCGCTGGGGCTCACGCACAGCCCAAGAATCAGGCTGCTCAAGCCCCACCATCACCACTGACCATGTGGCCTTAACCAACCTTCCTAACTTCATTTTCCTATAAAAAGTAGTGCGATCCATGTCGTCTATCTCAGACCATTATTATAGAGATTAAATGAGATCATAAATGTAAAGTGCTCAGCACAGCACCTGGCAGGCACCAATACTCAATAATTTTCACTGTTATTACTACTGCCAATATGGCTATAGTAGTAGATGGTGACCACCATCAATGTCATCCTTCCACGAAATGTCCATTTTAAGGCACAGATGTGCTCAGTTGCATGATGCATCTTAGGCCCCCTGCCACACTCCTCTTTTATGATGTTGAGCCTGAGGATTTACAGGAAATTCTCACTTTTCTTTCCCATATCACCCTCACCTGTTTCAACTTGCACAAGAAAGAGGTTGGCTGTTTGCTCCCACAGGGCCCCACCAATGCCCCATCCCAAAATGTCCCCTTCTGAGCCAACCAAGATATGAGGAGCAAGAGAAGCTAGATTTGGAGGCAATATGTTAGGCATTCAGTAGCAAATACTAAAACCACAACTTAGAAGACAAAATGTAAAGAGTCCAGAGATAGAAAGCAAAAAACAGGTGATCACAGAACTCCTTCTCAGCTCCATTTTCCTTTGTGTTAGCTTCATCCTATCTCGACAGTTCCACCCAAAGACTCAAAGGTAATTATGGCTAGACCTGGGGCATTGGTCCACACTTACTCATCCATTCCAAAAGCCAGAGAAGCCAAGAATGAGGCAGGTGGCCTCCCTGCATCCGAAAATAACGGCATTATTGGCTGGGCGCAGAGGCTCACGCCTGTAATACCAGCACTTTGGGAGGCTGAGTGGATCACTTGAGGTCAGGAGTTCAAGACCAGCCTGACCAACATGGTGAAACCCCATTTCTAATAGAAATACAAAAGTTAGCCAGGTGTGGTGGCGCATGCCTGTAATTCCAGCTACTCAGGAGGCTGAGGCAGAAGAATCACTTGAACTCAGAAGGTGGAGGTTGCAATGAGCTGAGATTGCACCACTGCACTCCAGTGAGTGACAGAGACTCTGTCTCAAACAAACAAAAAAAAGTCAAGTGGCAAGGAAAATGGTATTTCAACAATTTTCTCTGAATTGGGGTCATTTTTCTGAAGAAAAAGGAGGTGAGGGCTTCTGCTAATAAGAAAAGGATAGGGAAGATGAATGCTTGGTAGGAAACCATCAGCGTCAACTACAAATAGCAACAGGCAGCATTTTAATATTGTTTCACATACGCCTCATTAAAGGAGAGAGACTTAAGGGTGACACAATTTCTCAGTGTGCTGCTGCTGCTTCAGTGGTATAGGAATGATTTCACATTTACCACTATTTCAAATTAAAAGCATTACTAAATATGTATGTGCTAACTATAGTCCCAGAACATACCATATAATAGAAATGTATGCAAAAGCTAAACATTAAAGCCTGCCTAAAAACATAGAAATAAATGCCACACTAAAAAAAATATGTTGAGGCTGAGCACGGTGGTTCACGCCTGTAATCCCAGCACTTTGTGAGGCCAAGGCAGGTGGGTCACCTGAGGTCAGGAGTTCAAGACCAGCCTGGTCAACATGGTGAAACTCTGTTTCTACTAAAAATACAAAAATTAGCCAGGCATGGTGACGGCCACCTGTAATCCCAGTTACTCAGGAGGCTGAGGGAGGAAAATTGCTTGAACCCGGGAGGCAGAGGTTGCAGTGAGCCAAGATCACGCCACTGCACTCCAGCCTGAGCAACAGAGCAAGACTTCATCTCAAAAAAAAAAAAAAAGTAAGTTGAAACTCTTGTATACATACTGCTGATGGGAGGGTATATTAGTATTGCCACTTTAGAAGGAAATTTGGAAGTATCTATTAAAATTTGAAATGCATATACCATTTGCCTCAAATATTTTACTTCTCAGTATCTATCCAGTAGAAACACTTACATATATGTACAGAAACACTAATACAAGAACTGCGTAATTGTAATACTCAAAAAACAAAGCCAGAAACAAAAACATTAGCAACAACTAAGTGCCCGGGGAAGGATTAAAACCATGGTATATGCAGCAATGAAAAAGAATAAGTATAAATGTACTAGTATGCAATAACCTTCAAGATATACTATTGTTAAAAGCTGAAAACTGTATAATGCACAGCATAATACCATATACAGTTTTAAAGATAATTTCCATGGAAAAAATATAAATGCATAGGAAGTCTTAGAAGATACATGACAGAGTGAAAATACTGGTTACCTCTGAGGAGGGGCTGGTCAAGGAGAATTTTAATATTTGAATGTTTTTCTCTGAGAAAGCTTCTATATACACACACAAAAAAATTAATGACACACTGTCCTCTCAATCATTTTCCCTTTTAACTAACCTGACACAGTAGCACTTACCTTTTATTTGTGAACTTTAAAAACCTATCTTCCTTTTACAAAATGAGTGAGTTTGTGGAGTTTACATAGCACTAAATGAATTTAGTTTTTGCAAAAATTAACTTTCCTTGCTGATCTACAGCATTTACAAAGCTCTTTGATTGAGGAAAACTGTCTCTTTTTTAAGGAAAGGGCATGGAGATACCACTTTTAGTCTTAGTCGGACCACAAAGCATTTGCGCCTTCATAATGAGCCATCGTTTACTGAATTTGCAGTAGCTCTGTATTGAAAGCTAATGGAAGTAGAAAAAGATTTGAAGCAAACCCTGAGAAACCACCACACCAGGGCCATTTTCTTAATGGAAAGTTTGCTGATTCTGGAGTGGAAATAAGATGATGCAAACAGATATGGAATGCTGCTTCAAGGTTGGCTGGTATTATGCTTTTAACTAACTGCAGGCCAAAATATTGGCTGTTAATGAACTAGCCTATAACAAAGCCCAAGTCAACATTTTAGATAGTTGTGCCCATCTTGAGAAAGTTTTCACTGTTTCTGATTGATGTGGAGTTTTAGATGATGGTATCTGGCCTTCTGCCCTTCCCCAAGCTTAGAACCCCTGACGGATGTGTATTAGAAGTACGCCACTCCAGTCAGTGATGGCCACCACAGATGGGGAACACCATGTCTGGGTCCAAGAGTGTGAGCCAAGTTTTCCCCTGCTGACAAATGCAGGCAAAGGCTCTTTTTCCATTTCATCAATACACTGGAATGCCAGTAAAACTAAGGAAGTATGTGCACCTAAGAGTTCAATTAGAGGAGGAAAAAGTGCAGCAAGTGGAGAGCTGGAACTGGACAAATCCCCCATGGCCATGCTACCTGTCCAGTCCCAGACTGCCCTGCATCCTGTCTTCAGTGCTAGCGGGGCCACCAGACTGCCACTGCTTCCAGGTGTTCCCCAAAAGCACCCTGGAATTTGCGGGCAACAGACTAAGGACATTTGATAAGACATTTAAGACCCTAGGCAGTAATAGGAGAGGGGAAGCAAATTCAGCTGAGAAAGCAGGAGAAAGATGTAGAATGGGTCAGTCGTAGGCCCACATTTAGTGCAGGATGGCCTGGAAGTGAATGCTGCTGCTTCTGCAAATTTCCATGATTCCTAATCAGAATCCTGAAACCTTCTTCCTGCAAGGTCCCTATCTCTAGGGACAGCCACATTCAAGGACGATTTCTATGGTACAATGTTGAGTGCTGCGGCAGACATGGCTGGTTTGCCTACCCAACATCCCTTGTCTAATTCTTCCTTACTACCAATAACAGCCTTGATGTTTGGGGGAATGATAACATGCTCAATTAAAAACTATATTTCCGTACCCTAGAACTTAAAGTATAATAAAAAAATTTAAAAAATAAAAATAAATAAAAAAAAAGCACTTTGGGAAAATAAGGTACCTGAGGATCACTGGAGCCCCGGAGTTCAAGGCTGCAGTGAACTGAGATTGTGCCATTGCACTCCAGCCTGGGCAATGAAATCAGACTCTGTCTCTTAAATAAACAAGCAAACAAACATGTATGTTACATGTTTGTATGAAATGGTCAAAATTCCATGCATACTTATATCAGGATTAACCAGTAGACTTATACTGTTCAAAAGAAAACTTAGAGATGGCTCTAAATTGAATTGAATAATGTCTAACAACAAATTTGTTGGGAGTACCACTATATTTTATAGGTTTCATGCGCTCATTGTAATAGCTAAGATTATATGCTTATGGAGACTAAAAGTAAATTTAAAAAGCACATTATTTGTGATTTTCTATCTTTCTAATAAAAACATTTAGCATATAAAAAAACTATATTTCCTTTATTTGCTTATAGATAAGGTCATGTGCTATAATTTTGGCCAATATAATATAAACAGAAATTGATGTATGAGGCTTTCTGGAAATCTCTTTATAAAGAGAGGCAATTCAGCTGGTGCTCACCATTTGCTCTCTGACCTTCCTGTTCTTCCTGCTGGGATGTAAGGATGATGCTGGAAATGAGGCAGCCACCTTGTGACTGTGAGATGACAAACACACACTAAGGAAAGCTGAGTGGAAAACAAATAGTGGAGTCTGGTGATGGCCTCGTGAAACCATCCTAGCCCTGCGCTGCCTACTTCTGAACTTCTCATTACATGAGAAAAATAAACATCCACAAGTGTTAATCACTGGTGTTTGGGATCTGTTACTTGCAGCCGCATAGTAACTCAAGGAAACAAGTGCTTACTACACAAGCAGGCCTTGTTCTAAGTAAGTTACCCACTGAATCTTCTCAATGACCCTACAAGGTAGCTACTACCCATATTCCCATTTCAACCAAGGAAAATGAGACACAGTGAATTTAAATAAAATACCCCATGTCAGGGGGTCCCCAACCCCCAGGCCACAGACCAGTACCAGTCTGGTCTGTTGCTTATTGGGAACTGGGCCACACAGCAGGAGGTGAGCGGCAGGTAAGCAAGCATTACTGCCTGAGCTCCGCCTCCTGTCAGATCAGCAGCGGCATCAGATTCTCACAGAAGCATGAACCCTATTGTGAACTGCACATAGGAGGGATCTAGGTTGAATTCTTCTTATGAGAATCTAATGCCTGATGATCTGAGTCGAAATAGTTTCATCCCGAAACCACCACCACCACCTATCCCACCCCAGGTCTGTGGGAAAATGGTCTTCCAAGAAACTGGTCCCTGGTGCCAAAAAGGTTGAGGACCACTGCCCTAGATCACAAAGCTGGCAAATGACAAAGCTGGAATTTGAGTTCAGACAGTCAAACACCAAGGCAATGGGAAAGAATAAGAGAGCCCAGTACTCCCCAGGTCTCAGCTTGCAAAATTATGGAAACCTTAGGCCCCACAGGCTGCAGCAGGGTCAGTGCCATCCATTCATATTGTCTCTCCAGCCAGGAGAGCCTTCCAGCCCACACCCTCCAGGAAGCAACTTGAAGAAAATTTTGTTGTTGCTTGTTCAAGCCACTCTTATCATATTTTTACAATATTGATTTCCAGCCCCTTGTTGTCAACATTGCTATTTTGTTGGTGGAAATTATGATTCTATTCATAAACATACTCCCAATCTTCTTTGGCTACAAAAAGACATTCAGGTTATCTGTGAATGGAGACACCAGTTTAGGAAGCCACTTTTTTATATGCAAATAACCCAAGCATGCAAGCAAGTCAGGTTCTTTTTTTCTTTTTAGACGGAATCTCACTCTGTCGCCCAGGATGGAAGTGCAGTGGCACGACCTTGGTTCACTGCAACCTCCACCTCCCAGATTCAAGCGATTCTTCTGCTTCAGCCTCCTGAGTAGCTAGGACTACAGGCACATGCCACCATGCCTGGCTAAGTTTTTGTATTTTTAGTAGAGGTGGGGGTTTCACCGTGTTAGCCAGGACGGTCTCAGTCTCCTGATCTCGTGATCTGCCTGCCTCGGCCTCCCAAAGTGTTGAGATTACAGGCATGTGCCACGGCGCCTGGCCCAAGTCAGGTTCTTAAAATAAGAAGAGAAGCAGGAAGAGGGGGAATATGCAAATCCAAACTGATACCAACTGAATTGAGGGGCAATGCCCGAGTTTGCATCAATACCTGTGACTCCTGGTTATAACTGTACTGACTTAGATTACTACTCCCCAGGCGCTCATGTCTGTAGTCCCAGCACTTAGGGAGTCCAAGGCAGAAGGATCGCTTGAGCCCAGGAGTTTGCAACCAGCCAGGGCAACATAGCAAGACCCCATCTTTATTTTTTAAAAAAGAAAAGAAAACAATTACTACTCTATTTCAAAACATCTGCTCTAATCACATTTACCAATGTCCCAGAAATAATAAATCTATTCTGATTTGCTACTCTTTTGAAATCAGAGCAAATACTGAAGAAATTCATACACAAATTTTTTATCAATATTATTTCTAAAATACATGCTGAAGAGATCACATGCAGACTATATACATTGTGGCACAGCTAAATTATTATTGCATAGCTCCCTAAGGTTTAAATTTTCAAAGTGTGACTTCACAAATATTAGATGCTTAGCCTACAACATTGTATTCCTTGAACACCAAGATATTAGTCAATGAACAACAGTTAATTCAAGGAGAATACTCACTCAAATGAGTAGCAACATTTCTAGTAGGGGCAGTACAGGCCAGTTTGTGATATTACTAATTCTTGGGATGGTGGTAGGAACAAGTAAAGACAGAAAGGGGGAGGGAGAGAGGAAGAGGGAACAAGAGGGCAGGCAGAGAGAGAGAGAGAGAGTGAGCAAGTGAGAGAGGGCACAAAGGAGAAAGCTGATTTGGGTGTACCTTCCCATCCCAAGTATTTGGGTCAGCATTTAGCATGTGTAGGGGTGCTCCAGCAAGTCTGGATAAACCAGATCATAAAGCCCACCTGACAACACCTGAACCCAAGGGGAGAGGCCAGAGCAGGTCTTGCTAGATCTTTAGAGTTTTTGAAACCAGTCTATATCCCTACCTCCTCCCACCAAGACTGTAAGGAAACCGTCTAAGAAAAGAGCCTCATCTGCCAGAACCACGTCAAAGAAACACAATGAACTCAAGTTATGTTGTTAGGGCTGAGCAGTCAGGGGTAGAGGTTATTCTGTCAATCACCCATTAAGACACCAGCTTAAAGGAAGTGTTCCCAGCAGCTCTCAGAAGGACCTGGAAGTACCGGCATGGCTCTTCTAGGTGCAACAGGAAATGAAGAAGTAGCCTAAAATGCAGCGCTATTTTTTAAAAGGTTACCATCTATTTGGGAAGATAAATTATATGGTTCACATAAAGCAATAAGCAAATTATGAGCAACTATAATTAAGTGCAAAAGCTAGGTAGGGTGACTCAAGTACTATAGCAACTAGAGGTGAGGAGGAAAAGGTGACCACATGGCAATGGTGAGACATACAGAATGGGACTTTTATATCATAATGACCAAGACTTATATATAATGGAGAATGTTGGCTAATCAGAGATGGAAAGGGGATCTTTCAGGCAGTGAGAAGGGACACAGGTAACATGTACGTGAAGTTGTCATTGCTCCTGTTTGCTACAAGAGAGACCTCACAGGGAAGAAGACAAACTGCATTCTCCATGCCCTAATGAAATCCACATTACTTCCTAGACTCACTGGAAAGGTCAGTCAGTTTGTCTCACTCTAGTCTCTCCCCTTTCACCCCCACTAATTCAAAGGCATCAAGTACACTTTCATTTGCTCATCTATCTATTCATCTATTCCTCCCTCTGTCCAGTATTTGTATATAGAGCAAACACTGTTTTCTAGAACAACATGAATCCTTCATGTTAAGGACCGCCGAGAAGAGGAATTCACGCTTGTGAAACAAACAGACAATGAGAACAATGAGCACGCATACACACACACACACACACAAAATGAAGATACTGACAGCTATTAGCTAAGCTTGACGGAGCTTCTGAGAAAGTTAAGAATTCTACAGAACTGCAGGTACTGCCTTCCCATTACTCCTGGAGGACAGGCTGAGCCCCGTGGAACGATGTGTGTCCCTCTCCCTGTCAGATCTCAACAGAGTCCATCACTGTTCCAAATGACTTGTGTTCAGTGGGGTATAGAGAACTGCAAGGTGATGGCAGCTCGATTCTCACATCTGCAGCTATCACTGATGCACAAGGGTTGGACCTCACCACCAACTATTTATCATGAAGCACCATGAAGATGCACAGAGGGACAGTTAAGAAGAAGTGTCAAAAATAGAAAACCTCTGTTACCAAATTCATTACTTAACAGAATACTGATATTTTCATACGGGTATAATTTTATATGCCACAATTTTATAAGCATTAATTTATAAAAACTTATAACAGAGACCTTCCTGCAGGGAAAAAGTATGCAAACATTCTTGGTAATGCTAAAGGAAGAATACCTGTTAAATCAGTTCTTCCTAATCAAGGCTATACGTCAGCTACCCAAGGAGATTTTGCTAATAGCGACACGCCCAGGCCCCAACCCCTGGGGATTCTGATTAAGTAGGACAAGAATGATGCTCAGATGTGTATATTTTCAAAAAGCTCCTCCAACTGGTTGTGACACACAATTAAAACCCGATTTAAAACCACTGTTCTGAATTCCTGAGAACACGGCAGGCAATCTGTAGACACTCATCAGTAGTTGTGTTCAAGTCCCGTCCAATCTAAAAGGGGAAGCACTTTTCAAATAAATACACTAAGCTAGAGCAACTGTTTTTCTGACTAGCTGTTTAGGTCATTGCAGAAAAGCTACTCACCTGCTTAATATGACCAGAGAGATGTATGATATCTTAGCAACAAAACACAAAATGAGGTTTTTTTTTAAATGAACGCATTTAACTATGATATTCACAAGAGAAAGGTAGAAAAGGAAATAAATGCCATTATGGAAAAGAAGAATATTTTCCCTTCTTCTTTCTTCTGCCTATCTAGAATTGTCTGCTCTTTCAAAACACTTTTATATAAAAGAAATAATGACCTGTACACCTGTACAGAGTTATCTGCCTACTGGAGGCAGAACTTCAACACATCCAGAGAGCTGAGCAGTAATTGCTTACTAAATCTAATTTGTTACGTTTGGCATTTAAGTATACACATATAATCACCTAAGAGGCTAAAGACCACATGTCATGACCCTCTCATTTCCAAGTCATTTGCCTCAGCCCCTGGGGCCTTGGGTGTCACTCCACCTGCTGCAGGAGTTCCTACCATTTCCTCTGCATTTTTCTCTTCTAGGAGAGCAAGAAAGAGGAGGACACAGGTAACTTAAAATAAAATGAAAAATGTTGGCCAGGTGCAGTGGCTCATGCTTGGAATCCCAGCATTTTGGGAGGCCGAGGCGGGTGAATCACTCCTAGGTCAGGAGTTTGAGATCAGCCTGGCCAACATGGTGAAACCCCATCTCTACTAAAAACACAAAAATTAGCCGGGCGTGGTGGTGGGAGCCTGTAACCCCAGCTTTTCAGGAGGCTGAGGCAGAGGAATCACCTGAACCCTGGAGGTAGAGGTTGCAGTGAGCAGAGATCACACCATTGCACTCCAGCCTGGATGACAAGAGCGAAACTCCGTCTTAAAAAAAAATGTATAAGTTAACAACTGGTCCACCAAATTTCCCAAGACCAAGACCTATTTATAGGAGCAGCACATAATCCTTAATGTGCTAAGATTAAAGCTAATTAATTTAGAAGTAGAACAAAAATCATTAAATGCAGAAGTTATGAGAGAGACTGGTTGACTATTACTTTTCGTACCTACTATTCCCACCTAATTAAAGAACTGCTAAAGATACCCACAATATATGTTTAAGTGGAAAACCAAGTTTGAGGAGTGTACAAATAGTACATTCTCCATGGTGTTTTTTAAAAAGGAATGGCCAGGCATGGTGACTCACACTTGTAATCCCACCACTTAGGGAGGACAAGGCAGTAGGACTGCTTGAGGCCAGGAATTTGAGACAGATCACGAGGTCAAGAGATCGAGACCATCCTGGCCAACATGGTGAAACCCCATTTCTACTAAAAACACAAAAATTAGCCAGGCGTGGTGGTGTGCTCCTGTAGTCCCAGCTACTCTGGAGGCTGAGGAAGGAAATTGCTTGAACCCGGGAGGCAGAGGTTGCCGTGAGCCGAGATTGTGCCACTGTACTCCAGCTTGGGCAACAGAGCAAAACTCCGTCTTAAAAAAAAAAAAAAAGCAATCTCCAAGTTAAAACCACTCAAACAAAAGCAAAAACAAAACAACCATAACCTAATAATCAGTCTTTAAACTGTATTAATTTTTTTTTAAAAGATACTCCTGCCAAGAAAGAAGATGAGATAACAAGATAACATTTAAGATGGAAACAAAAAAATCCTTCAGATTTAGGTAAAGAGAAAGAAGAGCTTGAAAGAAAATCTGCACGAGTAGTCACCACCGGCCCAGCAGTGAGGCAAAGCCCTGTTTTTTGAAGATACAAGAAAAATATTTCATGACCTAAATGATCTGAAACAATTTGTCAACAAGACCAGCATCCGAGAAGGGCACAACAAAAGCTATAAAGTAAACAGTGTTTATGAATGAAACTCAGGCCTTCCCCAAAAGGAATTTAATGTGAGAAAAATGTTACTAATTATTTATAACATTAGTCATTTTTTTGAGAAGGGCAAGGGGTAAGGGCAGAACTTCACAAAGGATTCTATTATTACAATGATGAAATGACTAATTCAAAAAGCTAAACTTTACATCATTTCTAGAAAATAGGTCAATATGGTGGTTGCTAACATAAAATGGAAAGAATTAAACAATTTTACTAAAAATGTTAATGGAAAAAATGGAAATTGAAGCATTTCCTTTTTCTGTATATAACAATCCAAAAGCATGCTGAAAAACAAACACCTAACATTAGAACAAATATACTTTTCTATTCTGCAAGGAGAGAATTCTAGAATTAAAAAAAAAAAAACATATAATAATACTTCTAATTGTTCCAGTAAATATAACTTCCATCTGCCCCAGCAGCATGTGGCAATGTTTACTGAGACTACAATAGATGGATCTCCCAGTTGCCCGCCCCTCCCACATCCTGTGAGCCAGTCTCCAGTCTTCAAACATCATCCCAAATGCCGGCAATCTAGAGCAGGAGTAAAGAGAGAGCAATTCTACCTGGCTTCACACATAAACTGCAGCTGGGGAGGACAGACAGGTTAAGTGAGGGGACACGCTGTAGGACTCCAAGGTGCAAGTGTGGGGGATAAGGGAGAAGTAAGAAGGAGGACAAAGTTGGACACACCAGGCCCCAGTGGCACCACCATGCTTGCTTGGCTCCTGCTCTCCTGCCAGCTTCCCCCAGACACTGCTGCTCTATTAACATTAGTTGAGAAACCTAAAGATGGAATTCGGAATAAACAGATTGCTGAAAACGGTTAGTTTTCCTACAAATGGTATGCAAGTCAAACATATGAAACTTCAAAACTGTCTACAATAAGTATGTATCATTCATTATTATCCAATTTAGTTCCATGGAAAGTCAAAGCTTTAAGTCCATCCCAGAAGGACCAGAGCAAGAAAAATGCAAACACTGAAAGAATAGTGGAGAATAACACAAAGATCTCCATTATATCTGGTCGCTTTTGTTATGAAATCTCTCAAATGTAAAAAAGTTAAATTAAAATAGAATGAACTTCCTATTTTTAGAAAGTATCAATGATTTTTACCCCCCAAGATGAAGCCTTGCTCTGTTGCCCAGGCTGGAGTGCAGTGGCTCGATCTCTCGATCTCAGTTCACTGCAACTTCCACCTCCCAGTTTCAAATGCTTCTCCTGTCTCAGCCTCCTGAGTAGCTGGAAATACAGGTGTGCGCCATCAGGCCCAGCTAATTTTTGTATTAGTAGAGATGGGGTTTCACCATGTTGGCCAGGCTGGTCTCCAACTCCTGACCTCATGATCTGCCCGCCTCTAATGTGACTGATTACCTATCCAAAAAGAAATATGCATGCAAACCAAAAGTAAGGGGACAGTCCCAGATGTACCCAGTCTGCACAAAACCCAGAGTAAAGGAACAATCCCACTGTCACTGTCTCAGAAAGGCCATGATTCAGGGCCAGCCCTAGCAAGGAGGCAGCACTAGGTCCAGCTCCCACTCCTGCCAGGTATGTAACTCAGAGAAACGTGTATAGCTTGAGTGCCTCAGCTTCAGCCTCTGCACAATGAGAATAATGCCACCTAATATACAAGGATTCTGTGAAGATTAAATGAGGGTAAGGTATGTGAAAGTGACCACCCTCCTATGTAGGGGGCGTTCAAAAAAATACTAGCTATAATGAAATCGCAGAACTCCGGAGTGTCTTAAAGCAAACAGGATATTCAAGAAGTCATCAAGGAAGGATGGGAGAGGAAGAAGGTAAGGAGGGAATGATATGAAGAAGAAGTGCATAGGTAAAGATTAACAATAACCTTTTGGCCAGGCACGGTGGGTGGTTCACACCTGTAATCCCAGCACTTTGGGAGGCTGAGGTGGGCGGATCACGAGGTCAGGAGATTGAGACCATCCTCGCTAACATGGTGAAACCCCGTCTCTACTAAAAATACAAAAAAAATTAGCCGGGCGTGGCGGCGTGTGCCTGTACCAGCTGCTGGGGAGGCTGAGGCAGGAGAATGGTGTGAACCCGGGGCTGAGATCGCGCCACTGAACTCCAGCCTAGGTGACAGAGCAAGACTCTGTCTCAAAAAAACAACAAAAAAAATAACCTTTTGGTTCCCACGTGGGGGTGTTTCTTGAGGGTACATTAATTTAATATTAAATAAACAAAAGTGGGGGCAAGTATGGACTAAAGATAAAAATCTGTCATAAACCAAGGACTACAATTAATCTAATTATGTGGAGACCTTCCCCAAAAGGAATTTAATGTGAGCAAAATGTCAATTAAGCCTCTTTCCTTTATAAATTACCTAGTCTCAGGTATTTCTTCCTAACAGTGTGAGAACAGACTAATACAAGAGGTAATCAAAGAGGTACAATCTTTGATGTTATTGATTGATATAGGCTGTGAGGAGGCAGCAGCGATGGTGGAGGCTAAGAATTCCAGAAGGGGAAAAAAAATACTTAGCTATCTTTTAGCAATTCCAATAAAGCAAATGAAATTTCCTAGTCAGTGTAACCAATGTAAGTTGACAAACATCTATTGATTACTTACTATAATTATCAGAGCCTACGCTTGGTACACCAGATATCAGAGATAAATATAAATACAGTTCCTGCTCCCAAGGGGTTCACATGTTAGTGTGGGAGAGGCACAGCACACACTAAGCATTCCTGTGGGTGGCTGCTACAGAAGTACTGGAGTGCAGGTCAGAGGCGACGAAGTAGGTAACACTACAGTGAATTCTAAGGAAAGAGGAAAGAAAGGAGAAAAGGGGATATGGGAAAGTAGCACGTGCACGGTACAGGGACCCTGCAACAGCCAGGTGTGTTCAGAAAGCCACTTAGAAAAAAGGGCAGCAAGTGATGAAGTCGCCAAGGATGCTGAGCAGGTGTGCAGTTTGGACTTGCAAAATCATTGCATTAATGACGTGGATCTGAGAACAATGAGATGGGAATGTGGGCAAAAGGCCAGTTTAGAGGCCCTCACAGTCATTCAGAGCACAGAAAATGAAGGCCTGCACTGGCGTATTGAAGTGAGGGTGGACAGGACGCACTGCTCAGAAACTGAGAGGCAGGCAGGTAAATGACTGCAGGAGACGAAGAGACAACAGGGCCCAGAGTGCAACAGAGAGGTACAGGGAGCTTATCCCTCTATAGTGTCTGTCTGGTTTATTCATTTATTTTAATTCATAAAAGTTATATATATTTATGGTGTACAACACGATGTTTTGATATATGTATACATTATAGCATGGCTAAATCAAACCAATTAACATATTACCCACATTTTTTTTGCGGTGAGAATGTTTAAAGGTCTATTCTCTTAGCAATTTTGAAGAATACAATACATTGTTATTAACTATAGTCACCATGGTGTACAATAGCTCTCCTAAAGTTATTACTCCTAACTAAAATTTTGTATCCTTTGACCAACATCTCCCCAGTCTCTCCCTTTGTTTTATAGTTTACAAGCCAAACTCACAATCCTGATTACAGAGGTGATATAGTGTGGCTGTGTCCCCACCCAAAATCTCATCTTGAATTGTAATCTCCATAATCCCAATAACCTCCACATCTCAAGGGTGGGACCAGGTGGAGGTAACTGGATCATGGGGGTGGTTTTCCACATGCTGTTCTCATGACAGGGAGTGAGTATCACGAGATCGGATGGTTTTATAAGCATCTGGAATTTCCCCTGCTTGCATTCACTCCATCCTGCTGCCCTGTGAAGAAGGTGCCTGCTGCTTCTTTGCCTTCCACCATGTTTGTAAGTGTCCTGAGGCCTCCCTAGCCACGTATAATTGTGAGTCAATTAAGCCTCTTTCCTTTATAAATTACCTAGTCTCGGGTATTTCTTCTTAACAGTGTGAGAATGGACTAACACAAGAGGTAATCAAAGAGGCACAATCTTTGATGTTATTGATTGACAGGATGTAAGGAGGCAGCAGCGATGGTGGAGGCTAAGAGAGTGCATCTCCACCTTTAACATGCACAGGATTCCCTAGACAGCTTGTTAAAATGCAGATCCTAATTTTAAGTAGGTCTTGGGTGGTGCCTGAGTCTCTGCATTTCTAGCAAGCGTAGGTGACACTGATGTGTCATGGACCACCTTTTGAGAAGCAAGGATTTGAAAGCACCAAGAATCAGAGAAATGAGAAGGGAAGGAGGGCAAATGTAAGCATTCACTGTATGACACAGATGACTCTGGGTCACTAGGCTGGATATATGAGTCTGGTACTCTACGTGGAACTACATAGAGAATTGAGAATTATTCATTCACGTATACACACTACAAAAAAAGGAAGAATGAAATTAGATTACCTAGGGAAATCGTGTAATCTCAAGGCAGAACAATGGGTGTCCCATTTTTCCTGAACGGACAATTAAGATCTCTCAGAAACCTTTTGCTGAGTGACACTCAAAACACTGAGGCTCTGCCCTGCTCAGAAATAGCCTCTGTCTGACACTTCGCCCACCTGAATTAAATAAAATCAAACCTCGTCTAACATTTCTTCCTCATGCAAGTGAACTGATGAACTTAATATTGCTGAGCATCCTAAACTGCAGCAGAGGAGGTGTCTGTAAAAACTTTGGTAGATCCTTGGAAGGATTCTTCATCAGAACCAAATTTCTTATAATAGCTATACCTGTCTCTACTGCTTTCAATTACAGGTTTTCCTGAAGTTCTGCAAGGTCATCATGAAATAAAAGGCCAGAATTGATTATTAAAGAACTCTTAGTTTATATATACAAAATATTGTGTGTGTGTGAAAGAGAGATATTTTGTCTTAATATAAAATCAACTATTAATAATTAAACTATAATGTTAATACAGGGGATATTAATTTACAAAGATATTACAATTAATTTAAATAATGAAATCATCAATTAACAGGTTTTTGTTGTTGTTTTGTTTTGCTTTGCTTTTTTTGAGACAGGATCTTGCTCTGTCACCCAGGCTGGAGTGCAGTGGTGCGATCTCAGCTCACTGCAACCTCCGCCCCCCACGTTCAAGTGATTCTCGTGCCTCAGGCTCCTGAGTAGCTGGGACTACAGGTGTGCACCACCACGCCTGGCTAATTTTTGTGTTTTTAGTAGAGATGGGATTTCACCATTATGACCAGGCTGGTCTCAAACTCCTGACCTCAAGTGATCCACCCACCTTGGCCTCCCAAAGTGTGAACTGTTAATTTGCTATGTTTCTTGATTACAGCTGGACATTTCTTTTCCAGAGTTTAGGTCTTCTTCACACTTCTGGTCTAGAACTTATCACCACTCCTTACTGGGTAACTACTATCTCCCCTTTCTAGACAGTAGCAATTGTATTTTCTCTATATATATTATTGAAGAATAGTATAGTGCCATGAGTACAGTATAAGCTCTAAAGTACTTGTTTTTGTAATTTTTTAATTAAAAAAAAATTAGAGACAAAGTCTTGCTGTCACCCAGACTTGTGTGCAGTACAGTGATCATACCTCACTGCTGCCTAAAACTCCTGGGCTCAAGATCCTCCCACCTCAGTCTTCCTAGTTGCTAAGACTATAGACACACACCACCATGCCCAACTAATTTTTATAAATGTTCTGTAGAGACCCGGTCTCACCTGTTCCCCAGGTGGGTCTCAAACTCTGGGCCTCAAGCAATCCTCCTATTTAGGACTCTCAAAGTGCTGGGAATACAGGTGTGACCCACCGCACCCAGCCGAAAGTATTTGTTGAATGAATGTTGTTTCCTTATCTTAACTTTTCTCAATGGAAAATTACTGTTGAGTTTTTCTTCTGCCTTCAGCAACAGTCCAGCTTCTAGTTCCTGCACTGAGGCATTACTGGCTATAAAAATCCATTGTTAGACTCAAGACAGGCAGAAGGCTGTCTCCGGACAGCCTGGTTTTAATTGATCAAATGATCCCTGGCACTGAGGTGTCCGAATTATTCCACCTGACTTCCTAGCCAACAAATCAGTTTTGATCAGTGAAAGCAACATGTGGAAACAACCATTCAGTCCTGCCTGATCAGTCCACTTGCTTTAATTCTAAAAACTCACTTAGCTTTTGGAAACAAACTCTTTCGATAGAATGTTAATACAGGAATCTCTTCCCTCGCAAGACAAAATCTTGAAAGAGCCACAGTCATTTTCTTACCATTAACAGTGGTAGATAGGTTGATTATGTAGTCCATAAATTTTACTAAATCACCAGACACACCTGACTTCTCTCTGTGAAGGCATAGCTTTAAGTAAATATTAAGAAGACATTTGCATCCATTAAAACACAGAATTTAAAAAGTAAAAACACCTCTTCAAGCCCTTTGGGATTGAGGGCTCAAGTCCACATGGTAACTTCTACATTTTCCAGATTCTCAGCGTTAGCAAATATTGTTTATATAATCAAAGAAACTTTCTTAAAAAAAATTGTAACTACCATTATAAGCAATCAAGACTAAACAAAAACATTACTGTATATCATATACACCTTTTTATTGAAAGTCTAAACTTCTGCTGCACATAAAACACCTAAAACAATTTAGAACACTTGCCATTTCTTTCTACTCTAAGGGAAATAATAGGATTAATGAGATGTTGATGAGAAATTGTCTTCTCTATGCAACACTGCTCTCTGCAAAAATACCAAACTGTCAAACCTGTTCCCAAGAGGAACAGGATTAAATTCTACACCTAGAAAATTAAATTCTCAAGCTACCCACCATGCAGTCTGTCAATTTCTGTGGGTTATCATAATCAAGAAAACACTGTTTTTGGTCTATATTTTAAGGATGAATAATTAATACACAAAAGTTTTTTGATATGTACCAACAATAGTACTTAATAGAATGTTCCTGAATGTATTCTTCTTTGTAAAGAATTGTTAATATCCACTGTATTAACATTATAGACTACTATCGTGGTAGTGGCTTAACTATTAATATAAGGACAAAACGTCTGTCTCTCGTGTACACATTATACATTTTATATATATAAACTAAAGCTTCTTTAATCATCAGAAAAAAAAATCTAAATTTTCATAGTGTTCAAATTTATCAGTAGTATATACCAGATACAAGAAATTCGTTTATGGTCAGGCTCGGTGGCTCAGGCCTGTAATCCCAGCACTTTGGGAGGCTGAGGCGGACGGATCACGAGGTAAGGAGTTTGAGACCAGCCTGGCCAACGTGGTGAAACCCCATCTCTACCAAAAATAAAAAATTAGCCGAGCGTGGTGGCGGACACCTGTAATCCCAGCTACTCAGGAGGATGAGGCAGGAGAATCGCTTGAACCCAGGAGGCAGAGGTTGCAGTGAGCCAAGATTGCGCCATTGCACTCCAGCCTGGGCGACAGAGCGAGACTCCATCTAAAAAAAAAAAAAAAAAATTCAGATGAGCTTATTTAAAATATTCTTGTCAACATATTTTATCTGGAAAAGCTCAAAGTTCCCAGCACTTTGGGAGGCCGAGACGGGCGAATCACGAGGTCAGGAGATCGAGACCATCCTGGCTAACACGGTGAAACCCCGTCTCTACTAAAAATACAAAAACTAGCTGGGCGAGGTGGCGGGCGCCTGTAGTCCCAGCTACTCAGGAGGCTGAGGCAGGAGAATGGTGTAAACCCGGGAGGCGGAGCTTGCAGTGAGCTGAGATCTGGCCACTGCACTCCAGTCCGGGCGACAGAGCGAGACTCCGCCTCAAAAAAAAAAAAAAAAAAAAAAAAAGCTCAAAGTTACTTTTAAGTTTTCAAATACATACACACATATACATAAAACGTATATGCGGCTGGGCGCCGTGGCTCGTACCTGTCATCCCAGCACTTTGGGAGGCCAAGGTGGGTGGATCACCTGAGGTCGGGAGTTTGAGACCAGCCTGACCAACATGGAGAAACCCCATTTCTACTAAAAATACAAAATTAGCCAGGCGTAGTGGCATATGCCTGTTAGCTACTCGGGAGGCTGAGGCAGGAGAATGGCTTGAACCTGGAAGGCGGAGGTTGCAGTGAGCTAAGATTGCCCCATTGCACTCCACCCTGGGCAACAAGAGTTAAACTCCATCTCAAAAAAAAAAAAAAAAAAAAAAAAAAAAAAAAAAAAAAAAAATGTGGTATATCCAAAGATTCATTATGATCCATATTTATTGATTTCCTATCCTCCATTTTTAATATGCATATTTTGGGAAGCATGTTAATGTTTGGCATTACAAATAGCAAGGCAATTTTGAGTCACTGTATGGAGGTGATGACTATAGCTTTATCTTCATACTTTGTAATAATACATCCTACCCTGGTTAAGCAAATTCCATTTCAGTATTTTACCCTGACTACTCATGAGAACTATTCACTTATGTGACCAGAAATACTGGTTTTGGATTATTAATTTTAAAATGTTCCACCTGTAATTCCAGGTACATGGAAGGTTGAGGCAGGAGAATCGCTTGAACCTGGAAGGCGGAGGTTGCAGTGAGCTAAGATTGCGCCACTCTTGCAACCTGGGTCACAGAGTAAGACTCTGTTTCAAAAACAAGATTAAAAAGTTCCAGCCAGACGCCGGGGGGCTCCAGCCTGTAATCTCAGCACTTTGGCAGGCCGAGATGGGCGGATCACGAGGTCAGGAGATGGAGACCATCCCTGCTAACACGGTGAAACCCCGTCTCTACTAAAAAATACAAAAAACTAGCCAGGCCAGGTGGAGGGTGCCTGTAGTCTCAGCTACTCAGGAGGCTGAGGCAGAAGAATGGCATGAACCCGGGAGGTGGAGCTTGCAGTGAACTTAGATCACGCCACTGCACTCCAGCGTGGGAGACGGAAGGAGGCTCTGTCTCAAAAAAAAGAAAAAAAGAAAAGTTCCTCCATTTTTTCTTCCACAGTAGCCACTAACCAAGACTAAAATTTATTTGAAACCACGCTTGTTAGCAGAAATGCTTACTACAGACTCAAATAACTCCAGGAAAATTTGGTCCCTTGCACATAACTGGGCATTTAGTAAATATCGATGGGATGAATAAATACTGAATAAACTCAACAATTTTTATCAGAACACTGACAAGACTGAGAAGAAAACATTACACATGTCACTATGGAGCTCAACTACTTTCAGTCATTCCATGCCAGCCTCTGAGAGGCACAGGTAGAATTCCAGTAAAGCACAGTTTTCTTGCATGGTTGCAACCTCAAAAAAAGTGTTGAAATTCAAATAATCTTAAGCTCTGTCACCTGTACACATAGGAATATTCTCCTTATAATGTGACTGAATAAAGTTATCCTCAGAGAGGGAGACAATGGTATCTGCTGCTTTCCCATCAGCTGGGCCAGAAGCTACTAAATTAGACAACTGAGCTGTAAATGAGGAAGCAAGCAAGGAATCTTCATTCCTAATTATTTCAATGACGGTCATATCCTATTATGTCCTGAAAGCACCAAATTTATTTGTAGCCCAATAATTTGACATCAGTCTTTCTTTCTTTCCTTCTTTCCTTCTTTCTTTTGAGACAGAGTCTCGCTCTTGTTGCCCAGGTTGGAGTGCAGCGGCACGATCTTGGCTCACTGCAACCTCCACCTCCTGGGTTCAAGCAATTCTCCTGCCTCAGCCTCCCATGTAGCTGGGACTACAGTAGTGCGCCACCACACCCAGTTAATTTTTGTATTTTTAATAGAGATGGGGTTTCACCATGTTGGCCAGGCTGGTCTTGAACTCCTGACCTCAGGTGACCAACCCACCTTGGCCTCCCAAAGTGCTGGGATTACAGGCATGAGCCACCGCGCCTGGCCTTACATCAGTATTTCTTAAAGAGAAGCAAATGCCAGAATTTAATGCACAGATTTAGTTGTTGTGGCAATTGTTACAGAGTGCATTTGTGGTAAGTGGATTTCTTTTTAACAGTATGTGAAGCTTCAAACCTTAATAAGCAAACACATAGTAAGTAGAAATTGATTTCTATAAAACCAGGCTTCATAAAGTTGTATAGTCCACAGAAATAACACATTACATATTTTTCAGATTTTTTTAGTAGTACACAATTACTTTCTCCAAAACAGACAAACCAAAGTTTTGATTAAAAGATTTACACTAACTGGCTGGGCTTGAAGCCAGAAGTTTGAGAACCACCCGGGCAACACAGTGAGCCCCTGTCTCTACAAAGCCCTTGGCCTTAAGAGAACATTGGCAGTAGTCTGGCAGTACTGTCCATGGGCCTGTGGTGGCAATGCCCATGGAAGGAAGCTCCTCTGCCTTTGAAAAGGGGAGGGAAAAGTGGGAAGGACTGTGTCTTGTGGTTTGAGTGCCAGTTGAGCCACAGTACATTAGAACACCAGGTAGACTTGTAAGGTTTTTGACTCCAGTCCCTGGCTTCCAGACAGCACCTGGACTCACCCAGGGCCTGGGGAAACTTGTGACCCTGAAGGCAAGGACACAGGCCTGGCCCACATTGCCACCTACTGATTGTAGAACCCCAAGGCCTTGAGTGAACATAGGTGGTAGCCAGGAAGTAGTTACAGCGGGCCTTGGGCGAGACCCACTGCTTTGCTGACTTCAGGTCTGTCCCAGCACAGTCCTAGTGGCTGGTAACCAAAGGGGTGCTGTGTCACTCCACCCCCATACACGGGGCTCAAAACAGAAAGAGGAACTTTTTTTGAGAGAAAGGGAAGAGAACAAGAGTTTCTGCCTGGTAATGCAAATAATTCTTCCAGATCTTGTCCAAAATCATCAAGGTGTTACCTCTACGAGTCTGAAAGAACCACAGTGTTACTGGACTTGGTATGCCCCCTAAAGCACATGCAGCTTAGAGCACAACACCCAAGTCCTTTTGAACATCTGGAAAGCCTTCCCAAGAAGCATTGGTACTTCAAGCCCAGACTACAAAGACTACAATAAATATCTAACTCTTCAATACCTAGACACAGACAAACATCTTTAAATATCAAGACATTCCAGGAAAACATGACCTCACCAAATATACTAAATAAAGCACCAGGGACCAATCCTGGAGAAAGAGATATGTAACCTTTCAGATAGAAAATTCAAAATAGCTTTTTTAAGGAAACTCAAATTCAAAATAACACAGAAAAGGAATCAGAAATCTATCAAAGTTAACAAAGAGATTGAAATAATTAAAAATAATCAAGCAGAAATTCTCGAGATGAAAAAATGCAATTAGCCTACTGAAGAATGCATCAGAATCTTTTAATAGCAGAACTGATCAAGCAGAAAAAGGAATTAGTTTGAAGACAGGCTATTCAAAAATACACAGAGGAGACAAAAGAATAAAAAACAATGAAGCATGCCTACAGGATTTACAAAAAATAGCCTCAAAGATAGAAATGTAAGACTTATTGGCCTTAAAGAAGAGGTAGAGAAAGAGGGGCAGAAAATTTATTCAAAGGGATAGTAACAGAGAATTTCCCAAACGTAGATGAAGATATCAATAGCCAAGTACAAGAAGGTTATAGAATATCAAGTGGATTTAACCCAAAAAGACCACCTCAAGACAGTTAATAAACTCCTAAAGGTCAAGGATAAAGAAAAGATCCTAAAAGCAGCAAGGAAAAAGAAACAGCATACAATGGAGCTCCGATACATCTCGCAGTGGACTCTTCAGTGGAAACCTTGCAGACCAGGAGAGAGTGGCATGACATATTTAAAGTGCTGAAGGAAAAAAACTTTTACCCTAGGATAGTATACCTGGTGAAATATTCTTCAAACATAAAGGAGAGATAAAGACTTCCCCAGACAAAAGCTGAGGGATTTCATCAACACCAGAACTATTCTACAAGAAATGCTAAAGGGAGAACTTCAATCAGAAGGAAAAGGAAGTTAACGAGCAATAAGAATTCACCTAAAGGTACAAAACTCACTGGTAGTAGTAAGCACACAGAAAAATACGGAATATTCTAACACTGTAATTGTGGTGTGTAAACTACTCTTATTCTAAGTAGCAAAACTAAACAATGAGTCAAAGAAAAAATAACTACAACTATTCAAGACACAAAGTACAATAAGATATAAATAGAAACAACAAAAAGTTAAAAAGCAGGGGAATAAAGTTAAGACGTGGAGTTTTTATTAGTTTTATTTTTGCTTGTTTATGCAAAGTGTTAAGTCATCTGCTCAAAATAATGGGTTATAATATTTGCATGCTTTATGGTAAACTCAAACCAAAAAACCTAAAAGATACACAAAAAATAAAAAGCAAGAAACTAATCATATCACCAGAGAAAATCACCTTCACTGAAAGGAAGACAGGAAGGAAAGAAAGAAGAAGAAGACCACAAACCAACCAGAAAACAACAAAATGGCAAGAGTAAGTCCTTATTTATCAATAACATTGAATGTAAATGGACTAAACTCTCCAATCAAAAGACAGAGAGCAGTTGAATGGATAAAAAACAAGACTCAATAATCTGTTGCCAAGAAACACAATTCACCTAGACCCAAAATAAAGGGATAGAAAAAGATATTCCATGCCAATGAAAACAAACAAAAGAGCAGGAGTAGCTGTACTCATATCAGACAAAACAGATTTCAAGACAAAAACTATAAAAGACAAAGAAGGTCACCATATAATGATAAAGGTATCAATTCAGCAAGAGGATATAACAATGTTAGCTGGGTGCAGTGGCTCACGCCTGTAATCCCAGCACTTTGGAAGGCCGAGGCGGGCAGATCACGAGGTCAGGAGATCGAGATCATCCTGGCTAACACAGTGAAACCCCGTCTCTACTAAAAAAATACAAAAAAAATGAGCCAGGTGTGGTGGTGTGTGCCTGTAGTCCCAGTTGCTTCAGAGGCTGAGACAGGAGAATGGTATGAACCTGGGAGGCGAAGCTTACAGTAAGCCAAGATTGCACCACTGCTCTCCAGCCTGGGCAACAGAGCGAGACTCCTCCATCTCAAGAAAAAAAAAAATTTAAAACATATATGCACACAGCACTGGAGCACCCCGATATGTAAATATTATTTGTGCTAAAAAGAGATCCCAATATAATAATAGCTGGAGACTTCAACACCCCACTTTCAGCATTAGACAGTCCGTCCAGACAGAAAAAGAAACACTGGACTTAATCTGCACTATAGACCAAATAGACCTAAGAGATATTTACAGAACATTTCATCCAATGGCCACAGAATACACATTCTTTTCCTTATTGCATGGATCATACTCAAGGATAGACCATATGTTAGGTCACAGAACAAGTCCTAAAACATTCAAAAAAAAAAAAAAAAAAGTAATATCAAACATATTCTCTGACCACAATAAAATAAAACTAGAGATCAACAAGAAGAGGAATTTTGGAAACTATAAACACATGCAAATTAAACAACATGCTTCTGAACAGCCAGTGGGTCAATGAAGAAATTAAGAATGAAACTGAAAAATTTCTTAAATGATAACGGAAATACAACACACCAAAACCTATGGGATACAACAAAAGCAGTACTAAGAGGAAAGTTTATAGCTACCTCAAGTACCTACATCAAAAAAAAAAACAAAAAAAAACACAAAACCAAAACTTCAAATAAACAACCTAACAATACATCTTAATTAGAAAAGCAAGAGCAAACCAAACCCAAAATTCCTAGAAGAAAATAAATAATAAAAGATCAGAGCAGAAATAAAATTGAAATCAAGAATACAAAAGATCAATGAAACAAAAAGTTGGTTTTTCGGAAAAGTGAAACAAAATTGACAAACCTTTAGCCAGACTGAGAAAAGATCCAAATAAATAAAATCAGATATGAAAAATGAGACATTACAACTGGCACTGCGGAAATTCAAAGGATCATTAGGTAGCTACTGTAAGCAATTATATGCCAATAAATTGGAAAATCTAGAAGAAATGGACAAATTCCAAGAAATACACAATACCAAGATTGAACCATGAAGAAATCCAAATCCTGAACAGACCAATAGCAAGTAATAAGATCAAAGAAGTTTCCCAGTAAAGAAAAGCCCAAGACCCAATGGTTTAACGCTGAATTCTACCAAACATTTAAAGAAGAACTAATATTAATGCCAACCCTACTCAAACCGTTCTGAAAACTAGAGAACGAGGGGATAGTTCCAACTCATTCTACGAGGTCAGTATTAGGCTGATACCAAAAACACACACACATCAAAAAAAAAAAAAAAAAAACTACAGGACAATATCTCTGAAGAATATTGATGCAAAAAGGCTAAATAAAATACTAGCAAACTGATCTCAACAATACATTAGAGGCCAGGCACAGTGGCTCATGCCAGTAATCCCAGCACTTTGGGAGGCTGAGGCAAGTAGATCACTTGAGGTCAGGAGCTTGAGACCAGCCTGGTCAAATAGTGAAATGCCATCTCTACTAAACAAAAAAAACAAATTAGCCAGGTGTGGTGGTGCAGACCTGTAATTCCAGCTACTCAGGAGGCTGAAGCAGGAGAATCACTTGAACCCAGGAGGCGAAGGTTGCAGTGAGCTGAGATTGAGATTGTGCCACTGTACTCCAGCCTGGGTGACATAGTGAGACTCTGTCTCCAAAAAGAAAAAAGAAAAAGAAATAGATCAACAGAATGAAGGAAAAAAAATGGTCATTTCAATGGATGCTGAAAAAGTATGTGACAAAATTCAACATCCCTTCATGATAAACACCTTCAAAAAACTGGGTATAAAAGGAACATACCTCAACATAATAAATGCCACATACAACAGACCCATAGCTAATATAATGAACAGGGAAAAAGTTAAAGGCTTTCTTCTAAGATCTGGAACATGACAAGGATACCCACTTTCACCACTGTTGTTCAACATAGTACTGGAAGTCCTAGCTAGAGCAATCAGACAAGAGAAAGAAATAAAGGGCATCCAAATTGGAAAGGAAGAAGTCAAATTATCCTTGTTTGCAGACGATATAATCTTATATTCGGAAAAAACTAAAGACCACCAAAAAACTATTAGGACTGGTATACAAATTCAGTAAAGTTGCAGGACACAAAATCAACATTCAAAAATCAGTAGCATTTCTGTATGCCAACAGTGAACAATCTGAAAACGAAATTTTAAAAGTAATCCCATTCACAATAGCCACACTGAAAATCAAACACCTTGAATTAATCAAAGAAGTGGAAGATCTCTGTAATGAAAACAATAAAATACTGATGAAAGAAACTGAAGAGGACACCAAAAAAATGGGAAAATATTCCATGTTCATGGATTGGAAAAAAATCAACATTGTTAAAATGTTCATACTAGCCAAAGCAATCTACAGATTCAATGCAATCCCTATCAAAATATGAATGACATTCTTCACAAAGATAGAAGAAACAATCCTAAAATTTGTATGGAACCGTGAAAGACCTAGAATAGCAAAATCTATCCTAAGCAAAAAGAACAAAACTAGAGGAAACGCATTTCCTGACTTCAAATGATACTACAGAGTAATCAAAACAGCACAGTAGTGGCATAAGACACATAGACCAATGGAACAGAATAGAGAAACCAGAAACAAATCCACACATCTACTGTTAATTCATTTTTTACAAAAGTGCCAAAAATATGTTAGGGAAAGGACAGTCTCTTCAATAAATGGCACTGGGAAAACTGGATATCCATAGGCAGAATAATGAAACTAGATCCCACATCTCTCAACATATACAAAAATCAAATCAAAGAGTAAAGACTTAAATCTTAGACCTTAAACTATGAAACTACTACAAAAAAACATTGGGAAAACTTTCCAGAACATTGGTCTGAGCAAAAATTTCTCAAGCAATACCCCACCAGGACTAGGCAACCAAAGCAAAAATGAACACATCGGATCACATCAAGTTAAAAAGCTTCTGCACAGCAAAGGATACAATCAACAAAGTGAAGTGACAACCCACAGAACGTGAGAAAATATTTGCAAACTATCAATCTGACAAGTGATTAATAACCAGAATATGTAAGGAACCCAATTCTATCAGCAAAAAATCTAATCCGATTTAAAAATGGGCAAAAGATTTTTCATTTCTCAAAACAAGACATGCAAATGGCTAACGGGCATATGAAAAGGTGCTGAACATCACTGATCATCAGAGAAACGCCAATCAATACTAAAATGAGGTATTATCTCACCCCAGTTAAAATGGCTTATTTCCAAAAGACAGGCAATAACAAATGCTGCAGAGGATGGGGAGAAAAGGGGACCCTCGTACAGTTAGTAGGAAGGTAAATTAGTACAACCACTATGAAGAGCAGTTTGGAGGTTTCTCAAAAAATCTAAAAATAGAGCTACCATATTATCCTGCAATCCTACTACTAGGTATGTATCCCAAATAAAGGAAAATCTGTATGTCAAGGAGATATCTGCCATATTGGTTGCAGTATTGTTCACAGTAGCCAAGATTTGGGAGCAACCACAGGTGAATGGATTTTTAAAATGTAGTACTTATACACAATGGAGTACTATTCAGCCATTAAAAAGAATTAGATCCTGTCATTTACAACAACATAGATGGAACTAGAGGTCATTATGTTAAGTGTTCTCACTTATGTATGGGATCCAAAAATTAAAACAATTGAACTCACAAAGAGAGAGAGTAGAAGGATGGTTACCAGAAGCTGGGAAGGGCAGTAGGGTGGGTGGGTGATGATTAATAGGTATAAAAAAATAGAATAAGACATAGTATTTGATAGTACAAAAGAGTGACTACAGTCAATAATTGTACATTTTTAAAAGAGTATAAATGGATTGTTTGTAACACAAAGAATAAATGCTTGAGGAATGGATGGATACCTCATTTTCTATGATGTGATTATTATGCATAGCATGCCTGTATCAAAATATCTCATGTACCTCATAAACATATACACTTACTATGCACCCACAAAAATTAAACATTAAAAAGATACATGCAATACTTAACTTGATTAATCATTTTATTGTCAACAAGAAAAGTATACTTACTGTCAAGGAGGTAGGAAAGTTAAGTCCTAATTGAATCTACATCAAAAGAAAAAGAAAAAAAAAACTTTCTATTTAAATCTGTTGAAAGCTTCAATTATTCAACTGACCTGAGAAAATGAAACTTGGGTACACTATTCCTGGGTACATTTGCATCTTTCCTCAGAAAGCCCGCATAGGAGCATTCATTGCACTAACTTCCAGCCCTCTGCTGTCTTCCCAGCCACTATGGATCAAGCTGCATATTAATGAGTAGGAGCAGCCAGAATATAGGAAACTCAGCCAAGAATACTAGGACAGACAAGAAAAGAGCTCACTATTTTCAAGAAAACATCTTTTAAGAGTTCTGGGCTCCCAGAAGTCAGGCCAAAACAGAAAGAAACTGCCTTTGGATGGGGATAAATAAGTTTGAGCTTTGTGCCCAAAGGGGATGGTAAAATACTTTTCTTCTTTTTTTGTACCATCTGTTTTAATAAAGGTAAATCTGGGTTACAGCAGCTTCATACTTACATCAGAATTACTTGATTTGTTTGGAGATACAACAAAATCCATAGTGTTAGGGATCAAGAACTTGAAGGAATTTATTATTTTTTAAAGAGCCATCTGGAAGCACTGTCGAATTACTTCTTTTCTCTACCTACTCCTGGGAGCAATTATGGATATTCCCTGAAAATGTCTTAAAGATAAAACACATTATCTAAAAACTTGAGAATTTGGTATAAAGTATATTTCATTTGAAACAAAATAAATAATTCCCCTGTAACAACTTTTACTCACTGTTTTTTTTTAAACTTTTTTAAAGTTGATGTGGTGGCTTTTTTAAACTTTTTTAAACTCTTTTAAAGTTACACGGTGGCTCATGCCTGTAATCCCAGCACTTTGGGAGGCCAAGGTGGGCAGATCACAAGGTCACAAGATCGGGACCATCCTTGCCAACATAATGAAACCCTGTCGCTATTTTAAAAAATACAAAAATTGGCCTGGCACAGAGGCTCATGCCTGTAATCCCAGCACTTTGGGGGGCCGAGGCAGGCGGATCACGAGGTCCCAAGATCGAGATCATCCTGGCTAACACGGTGAAACCTCGTCTCTTAAAAATACAAAAAAAAAAAAAAAAAAAAATAGCTGGGTGTGGTGGCAGGTGCCTGTAGCCTCAGCTACTTGGGAGGCTGAGGCAGGAGAATGGTGTAAACCCGGGAGGCGGAGCTGGCAGTGAGCCGAGATCATGCCACTGCATTCCAGCCTGGGCAACAGAGAGGAATGCAGTGACGTGATCTCGCCACTATTAAAAAAAAAACACAAAAAAATTAGCTGGGCGTGGTGGTGCACGCCTGTAGCCCCAGCTACTTGGGAGGCTGAAGCTGAAGAATCACTTGAACCTGGGAGGCAGAGGTTACAGGGAGCCAAGATCAGGCCTCCAGCCAGACAACAGAGCGAGACTCCGTCTCAAAAAAATAAAAAGTTGATGTATAACCTCATTCTTAAAAACCATTTTTCAAATTTTAGTTTTCGGTTTGTTTTTTTTTTAACAAAATGCAGCTTTTTCTCCACAATGCTGTATTTCATCATAAATACCTGATAAAGTTCCATCAGTATTTCAAAATTCTCATCAGTGTATTGCATAGATTATCATCTCATGCAGAGCTACAAACAACCCTATCTTTGAACTTTTTGTATTACATGCAAATTGTTAAGTGCTGCACATTTCTGTAGAAGGTTCCCCTTCTGAATAATCTATAGGTCAAATTGTCTATAACAAGTATGGATTAGTTTTTCTCCATCTTATAGCATCTTGGTGCCCATGGAGTCTGCACCCTCTATTATACAGTTATGGAAATCCCAAGGCAAAACTTCCCTTACATTACAAAGTGGTATAGCTAGAAAGTGAAAGAAACCTAACTATTCTCACTTTTAGGCTAGGGCAAACAAACTTATTCTGTAATTTCTTAGTATTTCTCAGCATTTTCATAGCACCTATCAAAATCCCTAGCATGTAGTAGACATTTAAAAAATACAAATGACCCCTGAACAACACAAGTTTGAAGTACATGGGTCCACTTATATGCAGATTTTCTTCGGCCTCTGCCACCTCTGAGACAGCAAGACTAATCCCTCCTCCTCCTCATCCTCCTCAGAATATGATAAAGATGAAAAGCTTTATGATGATCCACTTCTACTAATGAATAGTAAATATATTTTCTCTTCTTTATGATTTTCCTAATAACGTTTTCCTTTACCTAGCTTTCCTTACTGTAAGAATACAGTATATATGTAACATGCAAATCTGTGTCAATTGACTATGTCATTGGTAAGGCTTCTGGTCAACAGAAGGTCACTAGTAGCTAAGTTTTCAGAAAGTCAAAGTTATACATAGATTTTCAAATGCACAAGGTTGGTTCCCCTAAACCCCCACTCCTAGTTGTTCAAGGGTCAACTGTATTTACTGGCTGATAAAACTGAGGCCACCTTTAATCTTGAATCCATTGAAGCACATGGGCTGATTCATTACCAGACTGAAATTTCGAAACACACACAAACTGTCAGCTTTGCTGACATCAATGGGCAATGGTTTGCTAACTGAAAAATAATGTTTCCAAGATATTGTAGACTTGGTCAAAAGCAGAATTTAAAAGCTAATGGAAAACAAAAAAGTCCTCCCACCCCAAAGGCAATCTCAGCTGTTGAAGATTCTTGCCCCTCTTAGTTGAGACAGGCGGATCACAAGGTCAGCAGTTCAAGACCCAGCCTGACCAACATGGTGAAATCCTGTCTCTATTAAAAATACAAAAATTAGCTGGGCATGGTGGCGCGTGCCTGTAATCCCAGTTCAATGGGATCCCAGCTCAATGGAATTACTAAAATGAGCACTTAGTGCTGTATATATCCTCTAATTAATTTACAATTTTATACACAGAGGAAAACACCGAAACCTGGATGAGTCAGGAAAAGACTTTGAAGAGAACGCAGAACATAAATACACCCTTATAAAATGTTGACTTAAGGCAGAGAAGATGAAGAACCATCTAAAAGGAAAGAATGGCACAGGCAAAAAAGCTTCAAGGAACGCGTGTGAAATGTATAGTATTGGTTGGTGTGTGTCTCCACTAAATGGTTTAGAAATCATGAAAAGTCAAACTGAATAAAGAAACAATATTCAGGAGGTTGATGCAAGAGAATCGCTTGAACCCGGCAGGCGGAGGTTGCAGTGAGCCAAGATCATACCACTGCACTCAGCCTGGGCAACACAGTGAGACTCCATCTCAAAAAAAAAAAAGAAAAAAAAGAAAATCGTGGCAGTCAGGGGAACTCCCCTGCTTTCAGTATGTTCTATCCAAACCCATCACTACCTTCCCAGGAATACTGCACCCAACCTTTCTTCCTCCCTTAAATGATCAAGTGTTCCTTATTCTTTGCTGAATTCCTTTGGCCTGTGAAGATATGAACCCCATTTCTACTCCTGTCTGAAAAGATATTCCCTCACTCTCAGTCCCCACCTCCTCACTGTCTCCTATACTTTGATTTCTATAAATATTCCAATGCTTCTCCCACATAAAAAGTTTTCTGAAGTAACAAATGTCCATGTTCTCTAACATATCATTTCAGACTATAAAAAGAAAAAATTTAAGGTATCATGTTTACATTTATTACAAATGAAATCTTTTTTAAAATTCAGTTGACATCTCATTGAACTTTCTAGGTTTTTTTGTTTTGTTTTGTTTTTGTTTTTGAGACAGAGTCTTGCTCTGTTGCCCAGGCTGGAGTGCAGTGGCCGGATCTCAGCTCACTGCAAGCTCCGCCTCCCGGGTTCCCGCCATTCTCCTGGCTCAGCCTCCCGAGTAGCTGGGACTACAGGCTCCCACCACTACACCCGGCTAATTTTTTTTGTATTTTTTTAGTAGAGACGGGGTTTCACCGTGTTAGCCAGGATGGTCTCAATCTCCTGACCTTGTGATCCACCTGTCTCGGCCTCCCAAAGTGCTGGGATTACAGGCTTGAGCCACCGCGCCCGGCCTGAACTTTCTGTTATAACCCATATTATATTCCCAAATTCATACAAAAAAATCAATTTTTAAAAATGAAAGTTTAGAGAATCAAATCACTTAAATTTTTGAGTTGTCAATACTTGGCCAGACTCTGTAATAGAACACCTAATTCTATAAGAATTTGTATTTCTCTACCCAGAAAAATTAAAAATTAAAATTTTTAACTTATATTTCTCCTCAAATGTAAGATTAAAATGAGCACTTCATGCTGTATACATTCTCTAATTAATTTACAATTTTATACACACAGGAAAAAAACACTAAAACCTGGATGAGTCAGGAAAAGCCTTTGAAGAGAACACAGAACTTGATACACCCTTATAAAATAGTAACTTAAGGCAGAGAAGATGAAGAACCATCTAAGAGGAAAGAATGGCACAGGCAAAAAAGCTTCAAGGAACACATGTGAAATGTACAATATTGGTTGGTGTGTGTCTCCACTAAATGGTTTAGAAATCATGGAAAGTCGGCCGGGCGCGGTGGCTCAAGTCTGTAATCCCAGCACTTTGGAGGCCGAGATAGGCGGATCACGAGGTCAGGAGATCGAGACCATCCTGGCTAATACGGTGAAACCCCGTCTCTACTAAAAAATACAAAAAACTAGCCGGGCGAGGTGGCGGGCACCTGTAGTCCCAGCTACTTGGGAGGCTGAGGCAGGAGAATGGCGTAAACCCGGGAGGCGGAGCTTGCAGTGAGCCGAGATCCGGCCACTGCAATCCAGCCTGGGTGGCAGAGCAAGACTCCGTCTCAAAAAAAAAAAAAAAAAAAGAAATCATGGAAAGTCAAACTGAATAAAGAAAAAACAAGATTATTCCAGATTGTAGTGAACCATGAAGTTTAGGCAAAGGAGTTCAGACTTGTTTTTTTTTGTTTGTTTTTGTTTTTGTTTTACCAATGTAAATTTTAAGAAAATAAAAGAGTGGAGGGATGTTTTAGAGAATTAGGTCTGGCAACAATGTAAAAACTAGAACAGCAGTGAAGAGGGTGAGCAACAGAGGGAGGTGGTAATTAGCAGGGAGAGCCAAAAGAAGACTCAGACAGTGAGGTAGGCACACAGAGATAAGGGTGGTGCGTCTCTGGGGGAGAAAATCATACAAAGGAAGCTTGAGAGTTGAAAGAAAGACACCATAATTAAAGGGTAACCATTCCCAAAGTATTTTACTCTAAGATTCCTTTAAATATTGGATCTGCTTCATAAACGTCCTCATCAAACACAAGTGGTTATTTTCAAAAGGCTGGTGTTTTAAGCTTACCTATCGCTACCATGAGCTTAAAACATCAGGTAGAAGACATCTTAAAGATGTTCTAAAGAAAACAGATCAAGCCAATACGATAATGAGATGATATTTTTTAGCAGCAGCTACCATTTGATGAGGGCTTACTATGTGTCAAACACTGTGCTAGGCCTTCTGCCAACATCATCTTTCCTCCTCACAATTTTGTAGGTATAAATATCGTTAGTTCATTTCCTAAGACTTTATTTTTTTATAGCAGTTTTAGGTTCATAGCAAAATTGAGAGGGAGATACAGATCCCAACCTCCCTACTTCCACACCTACACAGCCTCCTCCATTATCCACATCTCCCATGGGGTGGTGCATTTCTTACAACTGATGAACCTACATTGACCCGTCATTATCACCCAGAGTCCATAGTTCACATTAGGGTTCACTCTTGGTGTTGACATTTTATGTGTCTGGACAAATACATAATGATGTGTATCCACCATTAAACTCAGTCTTACAATTAAATGATCAACCTGAAGAAGGGTACATCTTTAAAACGAGCAGAGCCAAAATTCAAACCCATACTGAATGTGTTGCATAAGATGGAAACATACCTGAATTACCACTTAGAACCTCTGACAAACAGTATGCTTTCAATAAATATATCTCAGTCATCAAAATTATGATATAATTAGGTACCATTTTAACAGAATTGGAGGATTTACACTTTCACTAAAAGTTAAGCAGCTCGGTGGCTCATCCCTATAATCCCAGCACTTTGGGAGGCCGATGTAGGTAGATCATTTGAGGTCAAGAGTTTGAGACCAGCCTGGCCAACATGATGAAACCCATCTGTACTAAAAATATAAAAATTAGCTGGGCGTGGCAGTGCGCACCTGTAGTCCTAGCTACTTGGAAGGCTGAGCCAGGAGAATTGCTTGAACCCAGGAGGCGGAGGCTGCTGTGAGCCAAGATTGTGCCATTGCACTCCAGCCCAGGCAACAGAGCAAGACTCCATGTTAAAAAAAAAATAAAAAATAAAAAATAAAAAAAAGCTAAGCAGCTCAAGCGCCTTCAAAACAAACTTTATCTTGGGATTCAGAAAAGTATTTTGGCTATTTGAGAATTGTATCTTTTTACTATAAACAAAACTTATTTCTCAAATTTATATAATTAGTCATTTAAAAAAGGAAATCATTGAACAAGACTGCAAAACAATTCTCAAAAACACTTATTTTCAAATTATAATATTCAATAAGAAGCAATTTATGGCCAGGCGTGGTGGCTCATGCCTGTAATCCCAACACTTTGGGAGACTGAGGAGGGTCGGTCACGAGGTCAGGAGTTCGAGACCAGCCTGACCAACATGGTGAAACCCCGTGTCTACTAAAAATACAAAAATTAGCTGGGCGTGAGGATGCATGCCTGTAATCCCAACTACTGAGGAGGCTGAGGCAGACAGGCAGAGGTTGCAGTGAGCTGAGATTGTGCCACTGCACTCCAGCCTGCGCAACAAAGAGAGACTGTCTCAAAAAAAAAAAAAAAAAAGCAATTTCTTCTGAAGTATCACAAATAGTCAGTTGAAAAAGTCATCTGTATTGAAAAGTTTAAAAACATAAAACACACAAATAAAACCACCTTTTCAAAAAAGAGACACAGGCATTGCTCTGTTATTAATACTGTTATTATCTGAAAATCTGGTTTTTACTTAAAAGGAGCAGGGACTATGAGATAAGGAAATAGGGTGATAAGAAACAAAATGAAGGAGACAAAAGATAAATTATTATTTCTTAATAAAAGTCAACTTAGTTTATGTGTTTTCTACATGGGTATCTATTTTAAATGTATCTACTAACTTAAAATGTTCGTTCTAGAGTCAATTAATATTGGTAGAATATTTACTATGTATAGGCACAGATTTAAGAATTTTACATGCTTCAACTCCTTTATCCTATAGCTGATCTATATGGTCTCTAACCTTGAAAACAGAGTCAATAATTTTGAAACCTAAACATCTAAAAGGCCTCTGGGGCCTGACCAGGAATTCTGGAACAAGAGTCATCTGTCACTGAGGCACAGCATGATGTGTGTAAACCTTTAAAACCATAAAGGGCAAAATAAATGTTTCCAGGTCACATCTTACTATGTGGTTCTGTTCTAATGATGTCTCTGTTTAGTGTTATTGTGTGATTTGATGACAGGATAATAGAGTTACATACAATAATCATTTTCAATAAGGTCCATGAACACCAGCATGATCTGACAGCAATGTGGACCACACTGAAACGTCAATGCATTCCTCTGATGCAGCTGGGCCCCAGGCACTCAGCACTCTGGCCCTTCCCTCAACCACGAAGGTTCTCCGGCTCCTCTCCCATCTTTGCTCAAAAGTCACCTTAATGAGGATTACCGGGCCTCCTGAAAATTATAACCCACTCTCTCTCCTAGATGTCCGTTAGCCTGTTTTATTTGTTCTATAGCACTAATTGCCTTATAGCCTACTATAATATTGACTTTTTGTTACTGCAGTGTTTTTTTCTTTTTCTTTTTTTTTTTCTTTTTTGAGATAGAATCTTGCTCTCTTGCCCAGGATGGAGTGCAGTAGCGTGATCTTGGCTCATTGCAGCCTCTGCCTCCCGGGTTCAAGCAATTCTCCTGCCTCAGCCTTCCGAGTAGCTGGGACTACAGGTGCGCACCATCACGCCTGGCTAATTTTTGTACTTTTAGTAGAGACGGGGTTTCACCATGTTGGCCACAATAGTCTTGACCTCCTGACCTTGTGATCTACTCACCTCAGCCTCCCAAAGTGCTGGCATTACAGGTGTCAGCCACCCCGCCTGGCCTGTAGTTTTTCTATCTGCCCCTACAAACATCACCAGAGCAGGAATTTTGGTCTTTTTGTTCACTGAAGGACCTGAAGAATTTAAAAGGTGTCTGGCAGAAAATAAGTGCTCAATACATACATTTGTTAAAAATGTTTTAAATGAATGAGCGTATGATATAATCAGCAAAAAGATAAACCTAGAGCCAACATTTCTTTATAGTCTTTCAGGTGGGAGAAAAACTTGAATACAAGCAGTTACCATAGAATCTTAATACAAGTTATCAAGAACCTACAAATTTCCTCTCGTCATATAATTACAGAAATACAGCAGCTTTTCCAATGCATGTTTCTTACGCAAGCATCTTCCAACTCAGTAATTCCAGAAACATCTTAACATTCTCAACATACCACACAAATCCCTTGTTACATACCACATAAATCCCTTGTTATAGGTTTTCAATACGGAATTATAAGAAAGTTAAATACACCAATATTTTTAACCCCTAACTCCAAAGAACCTATTATAAGGATTAGAAATAGCATATTGAAAATACTCAGTATATACAGGTACTTGAATTAAAAATTCTTGTCAACCAGCCACTTGGGAGGCTGAGGTGGGAGGATTATATGAGCCTGGGAGGCAGAGGTTGCTACAGATTGCACCACTGCACTCCAGCCTGGGAGGCAGAGCAAGACCCTGTCTCGAGGAGAAAAAAAAAAAAAAAATTCTTATCAATACTTCATGGAAATGTGATAGAATAAATCAGTGACTATCCATAAGGAAGAAGTAGGAAAATACAATTCCCTCAATATAATCTGCCAATCTGGAATTGTTTAAGTTCTACCTAAATCAGCAACTCCTGAGGGTAAGGGGTGAGGGGTAACTGATTAAAAAGCTAAATTCATTAATTCAAAAAAAAATTTGAGTGTGTACTTACAAATGCTAGGGTCTGTCCTCCATTCTGGGTTTACAGTAATGAGCGAATGAAACATGACTCTGCTCTCCTGCAGCTTACAACCCAGTAAGAAAACATTTCTCTACTTTTACACAATCACACAGTCCCAAGAGGGAGGAAACACTGGTGTATTCAAATAAGAACGGTTTGAGCCCATTAAGAATTTTAATTAAAATGCCACACACTACTGCCCAAAATAAATGAATTATGAGAGGAGAGTACTTTAATGTGAATGTTGTTCTTCATGTGTCAAAATTGTGATTCCCAGTTTAACAAACATCTGTGATGGACAGTAAAACCTTGGTCGTCATTTGCATCCACTAGGATACAGCATCCAACTCTCAGTTTCTCCTTTCTGTATGACTCTCTCAAAAATAGTGAATCACCAAAGGACCAGCATTGGTTACCAAAATGAATATATTTTGTTCTGTAGTTTCCTGTCCTGGGGGCAAAAATACAAAACAAAACAAAAAATGGAGCAATGTACAGCACAAAATACTCAACTGGAGGCATCATGCCAAGAAAGCAACAGAAAGTTTTATACTTAAGCCAAAGACTCCTGGGTTCCTTTCAAAATTTTAAATCGTGACAATTATCTTGATATTTCTTGATGAATCAGATCTGTCTACAAAACAAAAGCTTGCTCGGGAGTTTTGTGTACTTTGAGGAATAATTATTTCCTAAGCTTATTCACTTTTTTAAGAAAGCAGCTTACAGACAGATTTAGAAGCCGGTATGCTTGAGTGAAAACATTTGTAATCAGTCAACCTACAGAGGCATTTTGCTTGAAATGTCAATTGAAAACAATTTTGTGTGGAAAAAGAACTTAAAAATTGATCCCATCAAAAAATATTTCTCACTTTTTTTTTTTTTTGAAACGGAGACTCGCTCTGTAGCCCAGGCTGGAGTGCAGTGGCATAATCTCACCTCACTGCAATCTCCACCTCGGGGTTCAAGTGATTCTCCTGCCTCCGCCTTCCAAGTAGCTGGGATTACAGGTACACGCCATGCCCACCTAATTTTAGTATTTTCACTACAGATGGGGTTTCACCATGTTGGCAAGGCTGGTCTCAAACTTCTGACCTCATCAAATGATCCACCTGCCTCGGCCTCCCAAAATGCTGGGGATTACAAGCATGAGCCACCGCACCAGTGTCTAATTTTCTTACACACATTTCTATGTCAACTTTGTAGTTTAAATTGTTGCCAAATTTTTCAAAGTCACAGCTACTTTTAATGAGTTATGGTATGGAAGCTTGCATTTAATTATAACAGCATTGTGTGACATTCAAATCTCTTCAATTTCATTGTTTCCTTCCCTCTTGGTGTAACTATATTATTAAATAGCACATAATACATTGATGAACCTATTTTTATAGCTGATTAGCAAAATGTATATTTTACCTTTCCAGACCGTACACACACACAGTTGCTAAGCAGTTATTAAAATGCATCTATTAATAAACATCCACGTAGGAGTGTTTTCACTTATCTACTGCTGCATAACAAACCACTCTAAAACTTAATGGCTTAAAAAAAACAATTGATACTTTTGCTCAAGATTCTGCAATCTAGGCAAGGCTCAGCTGACACCTCCCCAGCCATCATATAAGGCTGCATTTAGCTGACCGAGACCAGGTAGGATACTTGGACAGACAAGCCTCCCTCTCTCCCAGCATGTAGTTCTAGGGCCGCTCTCCATTCATGTGACTGCCCAATAAAATAACTGGACTTCACAGATATAATTGCTGGAACTTCTCAAAACTTAGGCCTGGAACTTGCACAGTATTGATTCTGCTGATTTTATCAGTTAAAGTCTAAGACTTATGCCACACACAGAAGGAAGGGCCTACCCAATGGTGTAAATACTGAAAGCAGTAGTTTTCTTGGAGCCCTCACTGTAACAGATCATAAGGACAATTTATATTCCATCTTCAGAACTTATACTGTATTCCTGGAGGCTAAGAGCATAGAAGAGGCAAGATTTTTTTTTTTTTTAATTTCTGGGAAAATATTTGAAAGCAAGGCAATAGATGAGTAGTTGATTGGGGGTGAGGGATGAACATAGTCAACTGTAAAATAGCATATCTGAACAGCATTAGTATAAAAATGTAGACCTTCATATACCTTTTTAATGGAACTTGGTTATTGGTAAAATTAAGAAGGAGTTGTATATAGAGGCTTAGTTATTATTATGCAACACATAATCTTCAAGAAACTGAACAAGGGAGATGATACACCAGGTTTATTACAGGAAAGTGTACACACTACACTTCATTCACTCTTAGTGTCAGGCTAACCAGCAGAATCAGTGGAAAGACAAGAGCAAGCAATCTTTTAACCTTTCATCCAGAACCTCTCACAGTCAACTAGCCTGGGAGGGTGTCGGCTCTAAATACTTCATCTAGTCAGTCTCTCACTGGGAAAGGCAGAGAATACTCTCATTCCATACACCCTTTGTATTCAATAGCTTAACTTCCTCAAGTCAATGAAGCCACTCTGAAACTTGATACTCTATGGATCTTCCTTAAATTGGACCTATATGTAATATATATCTTTATTTCCTTCTATAAAGCCATCCAAAAAAAAAAAAGAAGAAGAACAGCGAATTCTATTTCTTTTTTTCTTTTCTCCACCACCAATACATTTATTTGCAGGAGATGGGGTCAAATCTTACCATGAACTGGGTAGGACTAGAGATGCTGATCTGCCCAACCTCTGGGTACTCACAACTGCACAGGTAACCAGATCCTATATGCGAGGCATCACCATTAAACAGATGAGCATTAGATGAGGAGGACACATTCTAAGTATTCACATGATTTCCCATTCAGAGGAAGGTGCTGCCCTCATTATCAGAAGAATAGTGTTGAGAAAAATGCAGGCAGAGCCTAGCATTTGCCTACCAGCATAGGCCTAGACATGATGGTGGCTGTGTGCCAGGGGATCACACCCTGTTTACAAAGGAGGAGAATGATGCTCCCAGCTGAGTTGCAGGATGGGCGCTGCGCTCACTGGAGGGGTAGATCGGGTGGGGTCTGACCCCATTAGCCTTTCCCTGTCCAACCTGGGCCCCCACAAGCCATTCTCCGGCCCTCTGCACAAGACAGACTCAGCAAATCCATGAGGTATGGGGATTCTGCCAACTCCCCACCTTCCCCCACCTTTCCCAGGTCTGGCAGGTGACCCAATCCACTGGGTGCAGCCTCACCTCCACCCAACTCCACATCTGGATAGACACATGGCAAATATGGAAATTGAAACCCAGCTAGGCTGGAGCACATCTGATTGTTGTTGGGTTGGAGTCGTCTTGCAGGTATCCCGAGATGGTCAGGCCTCACTCACGGTGGCCAGGTTGAGACCGTGTTTTTTAGATGATTCAGGTTACTCCAGGACGAAGCATGATCCTGATGACACCCAGCGTAAAAGCAGGCTGGAGCCTTGGAAGAGCTGGCCCTGCATACTGAGGTACTTCCAGCAGTGAATCCAGGATTTGAACACCAGGGAGTAACAGGGGAGCCCAGCCTGCAGGCCGCAGTTGTTCACAGCCAGGAAGTCGTCAACTAGCAGGAAGGGGTAGGTCAGCATGCTCACTGTGATCCCCATCAAGCCCTTGGTGTGGCTCCGGATGGCCAGGGCCTGGTGGAAGCTGTCATCCACCAGGTAGGCACTGATGAAGTGGGCCAGTAAGTTATAGCCCCACAAGAAAACCACATCACCCAGGAGGTGAGGGATTTATCCAACAAATCCCAGCAGCCCTTCCTCTTTGAAAAGTTTCCCAATGGAGCTCAGCACGCCACTGTACTTGGCTTCCCATCCCACAAACTGGACCATCCAGCGCATTGAGATGACACACAGCGGGTGGGCCAACATGCGGGACATGCACTGCATCATTATCCCATAGGAGGTCTCCTTCACCACTTTCCTCAGGGAAGTCTTCATATCATCCTTGTTGGAAACCTGCTAGATCTCATCTGGAGGGAAAACCTTCTTCATACTACCCAGGTCACAGTAAAGAGGGCATTGGACATCAGCCGAGGCCTCAGGCCTCAGAACAGCCCTATCTTACCATTCACTTGCACATCGTACTTGGCATAGGTGAAGAAGCTTGGCAGATAGAGGACTTTCCTCCCCAGCACGTAAGGCTTTGTGTTTGGGTCTTCCTTAATTAAAGCAAGTTCGTAACAAAGTTGTTCTAAATTACCTCGAATTTTGATAACATGTCATAAAACTCATCTGTTAAGCTTTAATAGCTACACATGCCAACCAACTTAATGTAATATATAATATTTTTCAAAGAAAAAAACTCACATGTATTACAACTGACCTCTATTGGTATTTCTTCAGTTTACCCTAAATGTTGACAAGTTTTGCCATTTATTATTTAAATTTGGAGAGGACAAATCTTAGGAAAAGCAAAAAGTTTAAGGAACACAAAGAATTCTATTCAAAGAAACTCACAAAATAAATTTTGGAGCACAAACTGTGGTATGACAGTTTTCCTTTGTATTTCTAAACAACCACTAATAAGACTTTCTTTTTGCAATATGCAAGCTTCTTTCATCAAGCCAATTGGTTTAATTAGCATTTACATCATTTTAAGTTATGACTCACATTAACAAAATAGAACAGTTGTAGAAACAACGAAACTTTAACGCTCACTCAGACATCACCTAACCCTAACCTTGTCTCTGCTTTCCAGATGTAGCAGCCAGCAGCTTCTTTAGATGAAAGGGGAATGGAAAGGAACGGTTTCCAAGGGGAAGGGGATGAGGGTAATAACATGGATCCAGAGCATATATGCTACCCATATATTCATGTGAAGGATCTCCTGTCTAATAACATGGATCCAGAGCATATATACTATCCATACACTCATGTGAAGGATCTCCTGTCTAATAACATGGATCCAGAGTATATATGCTACCCATATATTCATCTGAAGGATCTCCTGTCTAATAACATTGATCCAGAGCATATATGCTACCTATACACTCATGTGAAGGATCTCCTGTCTAACAACATTGATCCAGAGCATATATGCTACCCATATACTCACGTGAAGGATCTCCTGTCTAGTAACATGGATCCAGAGCATATATACTATCCACACACTCACGTGAAGGATCTCCTGTCTAATAACATGGATCCAGAACATATATACTATCCATACACTCACGTGAAGAATCTCCTGTCTAACAACATGGATCCAGAGCATATATACTACCCATACACTCATGTGAAGGATCTCCTGTCTAATAACATGCATCTGGAGCATATAAGCTACCCATATGCTCATTTGAAGGATCTCCTGTCTGATAACATGGATCCAGAGCATATATACTATCCATATACTCATGTGAAGGATCTCCTGTCTAACAACATTCCAGAAGCTACATGACAGAAATGTCAGTCATCACATTCACCACCAGCAAAGAGCTTAAGGTACTTACATGAGCAAAGTTACGTTGACAGGAGGTGCCCATTGGAAATCACAATAAGTATCAGATACCTCGCTACCACTGAACAAACACAAACGAGATCAACAGAAAATACCATTGCAAAGATATGATTAGACTGAATATGTATAAAATTATTTCACTCTATTTTGGGGTTAAATAATTTTACCTAAATTTAAAGTAACACAGTAACTAGACTCAATGTCAACACTGCTTCTATTTTTTATTAACAATATAGACCATGAAACTGTATCAGAACATTAGTATTCAATAATTTCATGTTCTGGTTGATGTCCTTACAGAACTTGCACTTCATCTTCTTTGCTAGATGAAATAATATTGATTACTTTGTGTTTACCTTTGCTAAAATGTATCAGTAATACCTTATAAAATTTAAATTAAGGTACGGCTGGTCAGGCGCAGTGGCTCATGCCTGTAATCCCAGCACTTTGGGAGGCTGAGGCGGGCAGATCACCTGAGGTCAGGAGTTCGAGACCAGCCTGACCAACATAGAGAAACCCATCTCTACTAAAAATACAAAATTAGCCGGGCGTGGTGGCTCATGCCTGTAATCCCAGCTACTTGGGAGGCTGAGGCAGGAGAATCGCTTGAACCAGGGAGGCAGAGGTTCACCATTACGCTCCAGCCTGGGCAACAAGAGTGAAACTCCATCTCAAAAAAATAAAAAAATAAAAAACAAATAAAAATTTTAAAAAATTAAAGTATGGCTATATCACAGAACTTTAAAAGCCAAATTTTTCTAACATTACTTTAAAATCTAGAAAATCTTATTTCCATTCATATCATTTTTTATGAAGACGCAATTACTGAAAAAGAATAATTCAAGTAAGAAAAGTTAGAATTAGTTGAAGTAAAACAAGCAAAAAAGTATATAAGCACTTAGGAAACACACAATGCAAAACAAATTAGTTAGATCATCACTGTTATTCTCCAAGCAACTGAAAATAACTACCTCTAAGAGGGGAGAGACACAAAAGCGCGAATAGAATTTCTAACAGAAAGGCCACTGTTTACCCGTAAGTTTCACACTGTAGAAATATGAACACCTGCCAGATACTTAAATACACCCACATGCAGAATGTTCCATCACTTTTTAAAATTTTAATTACCTCCATTTATTATAATCACCAACAGGTAATTTTCTAAGCAACATAAGATCGGCATTGGGATTGAGGTTAGCTAAATAGTCTAAATTAGTTTAAGCAACTACTTTGGGATAATCAGTTGCATTTGTGCCCACTCACAGGGAGAGGCTGTTGAAAGTCAAGGATTTCCTCTGCATTCTCTTGCCTGCAGAGCTAAATGGTTACCACAGAGTCAAGTTCAGTAACTACACTGGAGCAAGGAAAAATTAAATTGCTCAGTGAAATTAAGTTTAGTGGGGTATAACACTTCATTTCTTCATTCTGCACTCAAGACAATTTGACTTTCCACACCTATTATATTTCCAAGTCCAACTAGGTGACATGTATTTCTAAGCATTTAAGTTCCCCTTAAAAAGCCTCAGTCTTGGCAAGGCACGGTGGCTCACACCTGTAATCCCAGCACTTTGGGAGGCCGGGGAGGGAGAATCACGAGGTCAAGAGATCAAGACCATCCTGGCCAACATGGTGAAACCCCGTCTCTACTAAAAATACAAAAATTAGCCGGGCATGGTGGTGCGTGCCTGTAGTCCCAGCTACGTGGGTGGCTGAGACAGGAGAATCACTTGAACCCAGGAGGCAGAGGTTGCAGTGAGCTGAGATGCTGAGATGGCGCCACCACACTTCAGCCTGGCAACAGAGTAAGACTCCGTCTCAACAACAACAACAAAAAAAAAAGCCTTAGTCTTTAACCCTTCACAAAGTATTGTTATGATTGGCAACTTATTTTCTGAAATGCCACAATCAAGTATGAAACTGTTGCCTCAGGCAGGGCAGAAATAAACTGTGCTTTGAATAAACGTTTAAAGCTTAGATTCTCCATACCAGCATTCCTTAGCTCAGAGGTATTTCACATCACAACACAGTATGCATATTATATGTGCATATATATGTACCTAGAAACCCATATTCAAAACACAAATACATATGAAATGTTTCACGAAACATGTCTTACCCTTACTGTATGATACGCTCTGATATTTTATATTCTATTTCTTTGTTTACATTGCTCATTGGCCCTAATTTGATTTCACCAACCCAGCGATGCAGTAGCAACCACAGTTTGGAAAACTATAGCTCCCTCTGCAAATACCAATTCAAAGTTCTTCATAAAATTCATTCCTGCATTCCTGCCAATCAGGATTAGTGTGACACTCTGTGCAGATGGGACTGAAAAGACACTCCAAAGAGGTGACTGATTTGTAAATGAGTCTGTTTTTGAAACATGAATGAAATACGCAGCAGAGAATCCAGAGCAGACGAGCACTAACTGCATATCTAAGAGTAAATTAGTCATTTATCATTAAACTGAAAGTACTCTGACGCAGACTTTTTCTGGACAGGAAAATGGAAATTTAAACAAGACTTTATTTTTTCTTAATATGCTTGCAAAAAAAAATTAACTGATACTATCAAGTGTTGAAAAGGATGTGGGAAAATGTGTACGCTATTATTAGGGCTGCAATTTTGTACAGCCTTTTTGGAGAGTGATTTGAGAGCATCATTAAATTTTAAACATGCATATCCTTTGACCCAGCAATTCTTCTAGTTTGTGCTATGCTCTTGTACATGCAATCCAATAGATGTGTAAAGACACTGGCCATTGATAAGAAAATACTTATGGCACAATCACATTTTTAAAATTATTTTAATTTTTTAAAAGAAATATTAAGAACAGCAGGTATTTCCATATCATTCTCTCTTTTTTTTAAGGTGACCAATTCAGTTTCTTTTCAGTACACATTGTTTCTCAATGAGATGTTATTAATATTCTGGGCCAACTATCTCTCCATAATTTTTTGTTTTTTAAATACCCAGGTAAGGGTGGCACCACCAGCCTTGACTGAAAAATAAAACAAAACAAAAAACCACTATTCCATGTATACTGAGGAGAAAAAAAATTTTTTAAGCTGTTATAAGGTGGCGAAAAGCCAGTTGCAGAACAATACATATAGTATGAGTCTAATTATGTGAAAAGAAATCACCCACGCTCTGAGGAGTGTGCACATGAATGAGTCGGAGGATGTGTGAAAAGAGATTGACAGTGTCTGCTCTATGAGCTTTGATTTTTAAGAATTTATTTCCATACTGGTGAATAATTTGAATAGGTTACAATATTTTATTTGGGGAAACTAAAATCCATAACATATTCACCCAATGTAAGTGGCTATTTTAAGCACTGGGAGTTGGCAGAGCTCTAAAACAAGGAGGGAAAGAGACTAAGAGGAATTAACATATTCTAATGACATCCTTGACTCATAAAGTCCCTTTTCCTTCCTCACTAAAGTGACAAGATCTTTCTGTAATATAGTGAGGTTCATAAAAATACAATTGAAAACATGGAAATTAAACAATAACACTACCTCTGTTTTATGTCCTCACTGTCACCCTCTTCCCGCAGGACTTTTAGAAATGTTTCCTCTAACCTCCACATCTAGCTTGTATTTCATGCTTCCCTTCATTGTAGTTACCAATTGCTCTCCCGCTTGGCCCAGGAGATTAGAAGTTCTTTGAGGTCAGAGGATATTTCTTATCATTGTCATCCACTGATCTCTTGCTGTCCATTCTCCCTAGAAAAGTAGCTGCTTAGTAAGAGGCTATGGAATGATGTTTTAAAAATCCGTGAAACAGACACCTAACTTGTTATGACTTTTAACTAGTTTACAACACTAAGATGAGTCAGAGAAAAATGGATCACATTCAACAGCAACAGTTGAAAACAAAATTACAATTGTCCTTTACTTGCTAATACAATGAGTACTAAGTTTATTTTCCTAACTTTGAAACTAAAAAAAATTTAAGCAAAGCCACATGAAGTACTACCACTTCAATGGGAGCAATTATTTCAAGGATTATAGCCAAATAAAATCAACAAAATAATAACAGCATACCGTGGAATATACTGTTGTGCCAATCCAGTACCCGTTGCCCTCTCTTATTAATACAAAACCAATTACTTTCTAGGCCAGCCGTATGCCCTGATAAAAACACAAGACACCCCCAGGCAGCTGGAAGTTGACATACATAGTTTCAATGTGATGAAAGCAGAAGTCACCGGAAAGAGCTTACCTGCCCCAAAAAACCTCATTCAGAGAAAGCCCTCCCTCTTTCCTCTTCTTTCTGCCTTCCATGGGTCCTGGAGATGCAGCAGGCAACTCGTGACTCTGAGGAGAAACCCATGTGACAAAGACACAAACTCTGGATCTAAAATGCTTAAGCACTGGTCCTCGATGAAAGGAATGGCTTCTTCTGGTATCTTTACAAAGAAGAATCTTTGGCACTGTGTTTCTAATGTCACCCAAGGCCTCTGATAATTTGCTTATAAAACTTTTCTGAAAACTTGTGAGTTTCTTTTACAAAGTTATAGAACAGCTCAATAAAATGTGAATTACAAATGCATTAACTCCAGTTTTATAAAATCTGGTTTTTCAACAGAACAAAATCTGTGTTGATTTTTCAGGTGCCTCGGTATGGGAACCTTCCTAAGATGTTGTTTAGGCTGTAAATCATGCAGCCTTCTCAGAGCAATGCATTTGTGTGATTGCCCAATTATGCATGAATACACTTAGCATGGAAATCCACTTCAAATTGCAGCACCTATGAGTTGAAATGTGCATCTGTATTTGATGGGGTGGAGGATAGTGAAGACAGATTACAGCGATAATATGTCAGGTTTAAATCTTCTATAAATGAGATTGGATTACTGCAGCTGATAAAAATGTAAATGAGTAATTAAAACATGGTGTGTAAAGAAACATAAGTTTTCTTTGTGGTTGTCCTCGTAGGATAATTTGTGGTGTTGAGAACCTGCCTCGGGTTTCTTAATAATGTTTTCCTAGCTGGCTAATTAGGATGTACTATTGATATGATCCAAAAAAGCATTCAGCTTCAAAAGAAGCTGCTAAAAAAGGGAAGCCTAAGTATATCAAAGCCTGGAGATGGAATGTCAATTTTATTTAGGGGTCAACTGCAAACGCGAATCCTCAGTGTGCCTGTGTCTTATCACCTCATTACACATTAGCAACTTTCATTTCTCCCTTCTCATTCATATGTGGATTTATTATCTAGATCACAGCTTCCATTTCCCCATAATATTCTAGAAGCTCTTAAGTCTCAGTAACAAGATCAATGAAAAGTGTGGTGCTAATTTTTCCCATAGATAACATATCATTAGGAATGCTTTCACCTGCAACAACAACAACAAAAACCCTGCATTGGGGTAAACAGACATTTTTCTTCCTCATGTAACAGAACGTCCAGTCTGCAGTCAGTCCATCCATCCAGGATTAGTGCAGTTGCTCAACAACGTCATTCAGGACCTGGCCCCTCCTATTTTAGAAGATCCACAGTTCCCGGCAGGCTGTCAGCCCTAAAGCCAATGCTTTTTCTTTTAAATAGAATGATCAAACATGAAAACATTTATATTTCATTTCTCATAGATTTACCTTTTATTACACTTGTTAACACAGCAAAGAGAGGGAAGCAACTGATTCACCTTGTCTATATGAAACACTTCAATTTGTTGGAAGTTGGGTGCTTCTACAATATCCCTGAACTATTTGAAAAATGAACTAAATATGGGTAAGAAAAAAGAGTCTACAAATAATTTCAATAAGAAAACAACTGCCAAAAAAAGTTTTAAGATACAAATATAAGATTTAATATTTTAAAACATTAAAAGAAAAAAAACTCCTGAACATATGTTCTTGTTTATGAAAGAACAAAATAATAAAACTAATGATGAGGAAACTGTAAAACTATCTTGGCAGAAACCTTTTGCTATCTACAGCCGTCTCCTAAAAGTGAAGTCTCTAGCTGTAATTGAGTTCTATTACGGTCCATAAGTGAGGCTATAGGAGTCTCTCTAACTCTCCACCTCCTCCACTGCCCTCAGATTTACTGAGGTATAACTGACAAATAAAAATTGTATATATTTAAGGTGTATGAATGATTTGATATACATTCTGAGATGATTCTCTTAACAAATTTCATACATTATCACGTATCACCAGGCTGTATGTTAGATCCCCCAGAATGTATTCCTCCTGCAGAACTGAAACTGTATACCCTTTGACCAACATCTCCAATTTCTCCACCTCCCACTCCAGCCCCTGGTAACACCATTGTACTCTCTGTAGAAGTGCAACTTTTTAAAAATTCCACTTATAAGTGATATCATGCAGTATTTGACTCCATGTCTAGCTGACTTCACTTTGCATAACATCCTCTCCAGCCTCATCCATATTGTAGCAAATAGTTGGCTTTCCTTATTTTTAAGGCTGGATAATATTCCATTATAAATAAACACCACATTTTCTTTATTCATGCATCCACTGAAAGACACAAGTTGCTCCCATACCTTGGTATTGCAAATAATGCTGTAATGAACATGGGAGTGCAAGTATCTCTTTGATGTGGTGATTTTCTTCATTTCCTTTGGATATATAACCAGTAGTGGGATTGCTGGGTCCATAAATGAGACCATCCAAACCCTTCTAATTTTAAATTGAGATTAAAGGATTTGTAAATAACTTAACAAAATCCACCCTGATGACCAAAGGAATTTCTTGGAGCTAGTGGGAAGGAGATGGACTTTTCTTACGTTTTGTTTCTTTTAAATTTATAGTTGTACCCCTGTTTCCCCCATACCTATTATGTCTACAGCCTGGTAAAGTGACCTGTACTCACACCAAGACAGGGCTGGACACCAACCAAACACTGACATACACTGACAAAGGGCAAGGGAATAAGGAAGTTACTATGCATAACATGCCTGAGATGTGGACTATAATTCTTTTTTTTTTTCTTTTTTTGAGACAGAGTCTTGCTCTGTCACCCACGCTGGAGTGTAGTGGCACAATCTCGGCTCACTGCAACCTCCATTTCCCGGGTTCAAGTGATTCTCCTTGCCTCAGCCTCCTGAGTCGCTGGAATTACAGGCACCTACCACCATATCCGGCTAATTTTTGTATTTTTAGTAAAGATGGGGTTTCACCATGTTGGCCAGGCTGGTCTCAAGCTCCTGACCTCAGGTGATCCGCCCGCCTCAGCCTCCGGAAAGTGCTGAGATTACAGGTGTGAGCCATGGCGCCCAGCCTAGACTGTAATTCTTAATGTTTGTAAAAATCACCCTCACACTCCTCTTGGCTACTACTGAACATATTTTAAATTTTAAGATATTTCTGAGTGTCAGCTGTGAAGGAGAATTAATATTTCTCCACAACCAAAGAACAGCCAAGAAAACACTGGGCACCTCCTGCCAAGTTACGCATCTGGGGTTAAAAGAATGATGCTCTAACACCTAATAATTGACTCTTTGGGGATGGAAGAGCACAGGAATTATAAAAATACCCAGAGGTAAAAATACTTCCTGACATTTTGCTTATTACACTAATTGAATATAATCTAGGTCTAGCAACTAACATAATGAGCTAATTAAGAGTTATTTTTCCTACCACATCTACCACATCTTTTTTTTTTTTTTTTTTTTTTTTTTTTTTTTTTGAGATGGAGTCTCGTTCTGTCATCCAGGCTGGAGTACAGTAGAGCAATCTCAGCTCATTGCAATCTCCACCTCCCGGGTTCAAGCAAATCTCACTTCAGTCTCCTGAGTAATTGGGATTACAGGCATGCACCACCACGACTGACTAATTTTTGTATTTTTTGGCAGAGATGGGGTTTCACCATGTTGGCCAGGCTGGTCTCAAACTCCTGACCTCAAATGATCTATCTGCCTTGGCCTCCCAACATACTGGGATTACAGGCGTGAGCCATTCCTACAACATCTTTTCTAAAACACCTGCATGATGTCCTTTCTTCAAAACACCTCACATTCCTCTTACTCTGTGGCTGATTCAAAACACTGCATCTCTGAAGACCCATGAGCTCTGGTGGCTGAACCTAGCAGTTTTAACTCCAGCTAGCAGGAGGAAATACACCTACATAGTTCCTTTTCTGCAGTAGCATACCCAGTATCAGCTCTGTGCTTTTAAATCCTTTATTCATTTTGTATACTTCCTCTACTTAATTGAGCTGCGTTGGAACATCTAAGGTGTCAGTGATCTACAACTCAAATCTAAGGTTGACATATGTCTCAGTACTTCCACTTGAATACTTAAGGAATCAAACTCAGACTTAATTACACAGAACCATTCATATAGTAAAAGTACTCCTCCCTTGAAATCTGGGAGAGAAAAATATAGACCTCGACCAAAGACACAGAAAGCAGTATTTATTCCATCCCCTATACCTCCTTAATTTAACAGCAGTAAAGAGAGATAAGAAATACCACCACCATGGCTGAGGCAGAAGAATGGCGTGAACCTGGGAGGCAGAGCTTGCAGTGAGCCAAGATCGCGCCACTGCACTCCAGCCTGGGCAACGGACCAAGACTCCGTTTCAACAAAAAAAAGAAATACCACCACCAGGCTGGGTGTGGTGGCTCACACTTATAATCCCAGCATTTTGGGAGGCCCAGGCAGGTGGATCACTTGAGCCCAGGGGTTTGAGACCAGCCTAGGCAACACCACCACACCCAGCTGATTTTTCTATTTTTAGTAATACCCTGTCTCTACAAAAAAAATACAAAAATTGGCCGGGCACAGTGGCTCATGCCTGTAATCCCAGCACTTTGGGAGGCCGAGGCTGGTGGACCATGAGGTCAGGAGTTCAAGACCAGCCTGGTCAACACAGTGAAATCCCATCTCTACTAAAAATACAAAAATTAGCTGGGCGCGGTGGTGCACACCTGTAGTCCCAGCTGGGACTGGGGCTAGTCCTTTGGTCTTACATACCATATTATGGCTTCTTTAAAGAAGATTCATACATAATTTGATATACATTCTGAGGTGATTACCACAATCAAGCTAATTAACATATCCAACACCTCCCATAGTTACTTTTTTTGTGTATGTGTGTGGTGGAAATACTTCAGATGTATTCTCTTAACAAACTTCATACATTATCACGTATAGTTACCAGGCTGTATGTTAGATCCCCCAGAATGTATTCCTCCTGCAGAACTGAAACTGTATACCCTTTGACTAACATCTCCTATTTCTCCCACCTCCCACTCCAGTCCCTGGTAACACCATTGTACTCTCTGTAGAAGTTCAACTTTTAAAAAATTAGCCAAGCAAGGTAGTGGATGCCTGTGATTCCAGCTACTCAGGAGGCTGAGGCAGGAGAATCACTTGAACCCGGGAGGCGGAGGTTGCAGTGAGCCGAGATCATGCCATTCCACTCTAGCCAGTGCAAGCTTCCATCTCAAAAAAAAAAAAAAAAAAAGATTAGCTGGGCATGGTGGCCCACACGTGTTGTCCCAGGTACTCAGGAGGCTGAGGTGAGAGGATCACTTGAGCCCAGGAAGTCGAAGCTACAGTGAGCCATGATTGTGCCACTGCCCTCCAGACTAAGCGACAGAGTAAGACCTTGTCTCAAATAAAAAAATAAAGAAAGAAAGACACAACAACTAATTATGTTAAAGCATGTCTTCATTAAATAGAGAATGAAGTAAATCTAAGTAGGAAAAAGATTAGTAATTTCAGCTTGGGACAGGCAGGTGGCTCATGCCTGTTATCCTAGCACTTTGAGAGGGTGAGGTGGGAAGACTGCTTGATTGAGTCCAAGAATTCGAGACCAGTTTGGTTAACAAAGCAAGACTCTGTCTCTACAAAAAATTAGAAAATAATTAGCCAGAAGTGGTGGCACACACCTGTAGCCTCAGCTACTTGAGAGGCTGAGGTAGAAGGATCACTTGAACCCAGAAGTTTGAGGCTGCAGTGATATGATTGCACCACTGCACTACAGCCTGGACAACAAATGGAGACCCATCTCTAAAAAATAATAATAACAATAATAATTTCAGTTAGAAACAAATTCTAGAATAAGCTTTTTTTCAGAAAAAAAAAAAATCTTAGAATAATCCTTTGCCCTAGTTATCTTTACAAACAAACAAACAAACAAAAAAGAATAAGCACCATAGCTTTCACAGATTCCTTTCTGATCTAAAAGATTCCTGGATTATTATTAAATAACATTACAAGTATAGTTTAACCATAATCCATGAGAAAAATCCAATGAACCTATAATATTACTCTTTTAACATTTCTTCTCAGAGGCACATTAAGGTACAAACTAAAAGGTTAGGATCCTGGTCCTTGGGAAGCCATTATTTTTGATAGTTGTATTACTTGTTTTAGTTTGCAATTGTATGGCAATAAATATAACAGGATTGAATGTACAATACTATATCCCCCAAAGGCTGGGACTGGGGCTAGTCCTTTGGTCTTGCATACCATATTATGGCTCCTTTAAAGAAGATTCATAGCCATTTGACTCGCCTCCTCCTATGTTTTCTCATTTCAAACAAACAAGTGAGTCATTCACAAATGCTGCAAGACTGGCTACTCATATTTTGGATGCTTGAGTATTTTGTTCAAACAAGCACAGATATATGATGACTATTAATTTATCCTGGTAAATTCACGAATAGGCTTGACAGGTTGAACAAGATCTGACACAGAATATTCAAGACTTAGGGGAAAAAACCTGTCTCAGAAGAAAAAAAAAAAATCAGGGCCGGGCGCGGTGGCTCAAGCCTGTAATCCCAGCACTTTGGGAGGCCGAGACGGGTGGATCACGAGGTCAGGAGATCGAGACCATCCTGGCTAACATGGTGAAACCCCGTCTCTACTAAAAATACAAAAAAAAAACTAGCCGGGCGACCTGGCGGGCGCCTGTAGTCCCAGCTACTCGGGAGGCTGAGGCAGGAGAATGGCGTGAACCCGGGAGGCAGAGCTTGCAGTGAGCTGAGATCTGGCCACTGCACTCCAGCCTGGGCGACAGAGCGAGACTCCGTCTCAAAAAAAAAAAAAAAAAGAAAAAAAAAAATCAGTCATGTACCTATACCTGTTGTAAGAACACACTTCAACTCTCATACACTGCTGGAATTGATGTATATTGGTAAAACATTTCTGGAGGCCACTTACATAACAAATAGCAAAAATCTCCTTTAAAAAAAAATGGTTACCTGTGACCCAGGAACTCTACTTTTAACAACCTATTTTCAGGAAAAAATAGCCAAGTACACAAAGCTACATGTGCAAATATGTTCACCAAACTCATAGCAAAAAAAAAGAAATATTAAATGTCTAATAATCAGATATTTGTCAAATAATATATATTTCCCTGCAGTGGAATACGATGCAGGTATTAAAAATAATGTATAGTTAGTAACAGCAAAAGATGTTACGACATTTACTTGAAAAAAGTAACAAAACAGCATATATGGTATGCTATCACTGTATATGTCCGTGTATATTAAAAATTCTAGGCCAGGTGTGGTGGCTCACACCTGTAATCCCAGCACTTTGGGAGGCCGAGGCAGGCAGATCACCTGAGATCAGGAGTTCGAGTCCAGCCTGATCAACATGGAGAAACCCCATCTCTACTAAAAATACAACCAAGCCTGGTGTCGCACACCTGTAACCCCAGCTATGCGGGAGGCTGAGGCAGGAGAATCGCTCCAACCTGGGAGGCAGAGATTGTGGTGAACCGAGATCACGCAACTGCACTCCAGCCTGGGCAACAAGAGCAAAACTCCGTAAAAAAAAAAAAATTCTAGGCCGAGCATGGTGACTCACGCCTGCAATCTCAGCACTGTGGAAGGCTGAGGCGGGTGGATCACCTGAGATCAGAAGTTTGAGACCAGCCTGGTCAACATGGTGAAACCCCGTCTCTACTAAAAAATACAAAAATTAGCCAGGCATGGTGGTGCGTGCCTGCAGTCCCAGCTACTCAGGAGGCCAAGGCAGGAGAATTACTTGAATCTGGGAGGCGGAGGTTGCAGTGAGCCGAGATTGCACCACTGCACTCCAGCCTGGGTGACAGAGCAAGACTCTGTCTCAAAGAAAAAAAGAATTCTAGGAAAATCTACACAAAAAATGTTCATAAGTAACCATGGGCAATGAGGTTACAAGCATTTATTTGTCCTTCTTGATACTTCTGTGTCTTCCTGAAAATGTCTCTGAAATATTTTAAAGTCTGACTTTATCTGGCCATCACTGGGCAAAGTCAAGTCTGGATAAAGACTGACAATTTGAAAAACAAATGCGGATTAGATAATGGTCACTGTGGTGTTCCAGAGATCACCACAATACATTTCACCCCTACATTCCAGGGGAGGATCCAGAAGATATTCACAATGTGCTTGCCAACCTCTCCTGGCTTTTTGGTCACATTTACTTTATATTTTAATGTTTCTCCTTTTAATTTCTTTCCTAGAATCATACTTAAGAGTCAGATCAGAGCTAATCTTTCACTCAATAGACACACTGTGACAAATTCTTACATGCCAAGTAGGCTGGGTACCCAAGCCACACAAGCTAGTAGGACCAGCTCCTAGTTTGCAAGAAGTTCACAGATTAGCTTTAGGGAAAAAGCACATATGCCAAGAATTACAATAATATAATGGCATAAGAAAAGTACACACAGACCAGTTACTGAGCAAAAGGAAAATCAGATAACTGCCTGGAGAGAGGAATTGTCTGTCAAAGGATTCAAAGAATCAGGGATGGAGCTAAAGAACAAGCTCAATAAATAGAAAACACAACTTTGACTCTAGCTATGTGAAAATCTGTATTTGTCAAGGTCTTCCGGAGAAACAGAACCAATATGACACAAATTAACAGATAGATATAGGCAAACATATAGATCAATCTATAGCTCTACTTTTTTTTTTTTTTTTTTTGAGACGGAGTCTGTGGCTCTGTTGCCCAGGCTGGAGTGCAGTGGCCGGATCTCAGCTCACTGCAAGCTCTGCCTCCCAGGTTCACGCCATTCTCCTGCCTCAGCCTCCAGAGTAGCTGGGACTACAGGCTCCCGCCACCTCACCCGTCTAGTTTTTTTTTTTGTATTTTTTAGTACAGACGGGGTTTCACCGTGTTAGCCAGGATGGTCTCGATCTCCTGACCTCATGATCCACCCATCTTGGCTTCCCAAAGTGCTGGGATTACAGGCTTGAGCCACCGCGCCCAGCCAGCTCTACCTTTATCTACTGATCAGCCTGGAAAAAGAAAGATTTATTTTTAAAATTGGCTCATGCAATTGTAGGAGCTGGCTAATCTGAAATCTGCAAAGCAGGCCAGCAGGCTGGAGCCCCAGGAAAGAGTTGATGTTGTCGCACCAGTCAGAAGGCAGTCTGGAGACAGAATTTCTCCCTGGGGTCAGAGTGTGGAGAAACTTAGCTTTTTATCTTAAGACATTCAACTGATTGGATGAGGCCCACCCAGCTTTACTCAAAGTCTACTGATTTAAATGTTAATCACAACCAGAAGAAAAACTTGCTTCGCATCAACATCTAATCTGATGTTTGACCAAACATCTGGGCACTATAGCCTAGCAAGGAGACACATCATATTAACCATCACCTAAGCCAAGTCAGAAAAGTGAAGTAAGAGACAGACGCAATAAAATTAGGAGTTATTTTGTCTATTTTCCATCTTCCCTTCTTTCACCCAAATTCAGCATTAATTTCTCAGTTTTTATTTCTATTTCTAGTAACACGTGGCTTATATGCTATGTCATAACACAGATCAACTTAACTTTCCAATAACTCTGATTCTAATTCTTTGCCATTTTTCACTTCTGTGGCTCAACCATCTTCAACCACACAGACTAAACTCAAAATCTGTTTCAAAATATTCATATTGCCAACATCCTACTGAATATCCCCTGGAAGCTTAACATCTGTGAGTCTAAAAGCTAACAAAATTGTCGGACAAAACCAGTTCCTTCTTCCCAACTTTACAACTTCCATGGTTCGCCTCGTCTTCATAGAGGCCACCTACTCTCCAGGCCTGCTCAGCACCTTTGATTCAGCCTGTCCTTTGCACTTTACCAGCAATGCCCATCACACTGCTTGACTCACAGTGCTGCTCGGCAAGTTGACTGGATGGATGGATGAATGAATGAATGAATGAATGAATGAATGTTGAACACAACAGCTTGTCAACTGTGGTAAATTCTATTCCAAATTATTAATACTAATTCCCTTTTTTTCCATTATTACTACACAAATATAAGCCAGACCACTTTCATCATATCGTGATTTAACTTCTGTCTCAGTTTTCTATTGCATCCTAGACATTACTAACACTTAATCTTTCTAATTAGAGCTATAATCCTATCACCCCTCTAATTAAAATAAAAAACAAACAAAAAAAAAAAAAAAACCTTTATTTTCTCACTGATTTAACCACAAGCTTTACTCCCTAATGGTTAAGTTTCTCCCCAGTTTAAGCCCCAGGCTCTCTCTGTAGTTAACCCCACTATTCAGTCATACACTGTGTCTACCGAGAATAAAATTATCCATAAGACCATGCTAGCTCTTGAGGTGCTCAATCCATAAGGACACACACAGTAAAGAAAGAACTGGACAGGCGCAGTGGTGCCTGTAATCCCACCACTTTGGGAGGCCCAGGCGGGCCTATCACCTGAGGTTGGGAGTTCGAGACCAGCCTGACCAACATGGAGAACTCCTGTCTCTACTAAAAATACAAAATTAGCCAGGTATGGTGGTGCATGCCTGTAATCCCAGCTACTTGGGAGGCTGAGGCAGGAAAATCACTTGAACCCCGGAGGTGGAGGTTGCAGTGAACCGAGATCGTGTCATTGTACTCCAGCCTGGACAATAAGAGCAAAACTCTGTCTCAAAAAAAAAAAAAAACAGGCCGGGCGCGGTGGCTCAAGACTGTAATCCCAGCACTTTGGGAGGCCGAGACGGGCAGATCACGAGGTCAGGAGATCGAGACCATCCTGGCTAACACGGTGAAACCCCGTCTCTACTAAAAAAATAAAAAAAAACTAGCCGGGCGAGGTGGCAGGCGCCTGTAGTCCCAGCTACTGGGAGGCTGAGGCAGGAGAATGGCGTAAACCCGGGAGGCGGAGCTTGCAGTGAGCTGAGATCCGGCCACTGCACTCCAGCCCAGGTGACAGAGCAAGACTCCGTCTCAAAAAAAAAAAAAACAAAGGCCAGGTGCGGTGGCTCACGCCTGTAATCCCAGCACTTTGGGAGGCCGAGGCGGGCAGATCATGAGGTCAAAGATTGAGACCATCCTGGCTAACATGGTGAAACCTCATCTTTACTAAAAATACAAAAAATTAGCCGGGCGTCATGGCAGGTGTCTGTAGTCTTAGTTACTCGGAAGCCTGAGGCAGAAATGAACCTGGGAGGTGGAGCTTGCAGTGAGCCCAGATTGCATCATTGCAAATCTGTATGAACAGACATGGAAAACTGTGAGATATATTGTTAAAAGAAAAAAACACTCAAGTCACAATTTATATATAATATGATCCCAGTCGTTTTTTTAAAGAAAGGAATGTATATATGTATATTGATACACAGGAGGGGAACAATAACACAGAATATGGGGATGGACAGTCAAATGTTGACGATGACTCACTCTGAAGAGAGGTGTGCAGGGTGTAAATCCTGTAATGCTGAAATCTTTTCCATGGGAATTTAATCATACCACTAATAAGAGTACAGACTAAAAATATAAATGTATTCACGGATTCCAGATTCAATTTTTTTTAAATCCAACAATGTTTTTAGCAACACCAACTATATTGAATTAAACACACACACACTCTCTCAAGTGACTATTATGAAAAGAATGCTTTCACTGACATGTATAGAATTTTTGTCAGTTTTTTGTAATGTCTGATTGCATCCTTCCACTTGCAACCATTAGCGTTCCAGAGCTGTGTTCCACCAGATAATTTGGGGCCCTCAATACCACACCTGCTGTCAATATGTCTAAAATATGGCAATTCCTTAGCAAAGGCAAAGAACTACATTTGCAACCCCAGCTGCAGCTCTAAATGTAGAAAGAGGCAAGAGGAGTCCCATTTCTAACTTTAATTAATAGAACAAGCATAACAAGAAAAACCAAAGTAAATTTTCTAAATTATTAAAAGATAATCTGAAGTCACAGAAAATTTCAACACTAAGAACTGCTTTCTAGTCTACACCAAAATCTTGGATTTTTATATATTATACCATAATCTGAGACAATGCAAAAATCATGTCAGTGAAACTGCTTGCTGTTGAGCTGTATATAAAAAATTGGGGATGATAGCATAACCATCACTCAGCATAACATAATTTCTCTAGAAAAGACTGACTAGAAATGCATATACTTGAGACATTATTCTAAAGAGGGAAAGAAAAGGAGGAAAGAATGTTAATGTTTGTTCAACCACAATGTTTTCAGTTCTCTTCTAGAATTTCATTCACTCACCAAATTCCAAGTAAATCAAAATGCAAAACAGCTAACAAAAAGAATTTCAGACTCTTTAATTGCCGCTCAAGGAATGCATATTTTGCTCATTATCTTCTCTTCTTTCATGTCCTTTCCATTTTCTCACTAACATTAATGTAAACAGGGAAATATCAAATGAAGTGCTGATAATTAGAAAATATTCTTGATTTTCAAATGCTTCTGTTATGTACCAACCGCTAACAGTGATTACATCGGAGGGTTAGGGCTATGAAAAAAGTTCATTACTTTCTTCATAGCTCTATAATTTTATACAGTTCTACAATTTTAACAGTTAATATCTAACTTCCTTTGAAATCAGAAAAAAAATTCTAACATTTTTGTTTTTGACTGTGTGGTACACTTAGGATCACTCAGAAAGAATTCATTTTAGTGGACATACATGCCACAGGTTAAACCAGCACGGGCAGCCCCTCCAGGAACATGGAGACCTGGAGACAGAGTAAGAGATCTTGTTAGAAAATAAATTGTGGCTGGGCACAGTGGCTCACGTCTGTAATCCCAGCACTTTGGGAGGCCGAGGTGGGTTGATCACCTGAGGTCTCTACTGAAAATACAAAATACCCCATGTCTCTATTAAAAATACAAAATTAGCCAAGTATGGTGGCTCATGCCTGTAATTCCAGCTACTAGGGAGGCTAGGGCAGGAGAATTGCTTGAACCTGGGAGGCGGAGGTTGCAGTGAGCCGAGATCATGCCATTGCACTCCAACCTGGCCAACAAGAGCAAAACTCCATCTCAAAAAAAAAAAAAAAGAAAGAAAGAAAAGAAAAGAAAAGAAATTGTTTTGCTAACTAGCCTGATTTCATCATTTCACCATATATACATGTATCAAAACATCACGTTGCACCCCATAAACATAAGCAATTGTTATCTGTCAGTTAGAAATGAAATAAATTTTTTTAAAAGGGAAGAAAAAATAATTTAAAAACAAGATTTTTTTTTTTTTTTTTGAGACAGAGTCTTGCTCTGTAGCCAGGCTGGAGTGCAGTGGCACAATCTCAGCTCACTGCAACCTCCGCCTCCCAGGTTCAAGCCATTCTCCTGCCTCAGTCTCCTGCGTAGCTGTCACTACAGGCGTGTGCCACCACACCCAGCTAATTTTTGTATTTTTAGTAGAGACAGGGTTTCACCATGTTGGTCAGAATGGTCTCAATCTCCTGACTTCGTGATCCGCCCACCTCAGCCTCCCAAAGTGCTGAGATTACAGGCATGAGCCACCGCACCCAGCCCTAAAAACAGGAAAAATTTTCACTGGTTGGATCACGATGGAGGAAGCAAGAGAAATTGGCCTCATGACCAATTGCATTTACTTAGCAAATGAAGTCACCATCTCAGAGTAAAACATTCCACACTTAAGCTGACTCTTAAGTTCTGGTCTGATGGCTAAAAGCATGGTGGCATCCTTCACAGAACAGGGTAGGCGAGGAAAGCAGGGGGAAAGGTATTCTGCTTGAGAAGACAGGAAAACACACACATAAAAGTGTCCTGGAGTTCTAGCAAAGGGGGCGAAATGAACACAGATGTCAAATCTAGACCCCTCTCAAAGCCCCACTGAAACTGCAGCAAAGAGATTGTTTTAAGAAGACGGAGAGAATGGGGGAAGAGGTGACAAGAAAATTTTTGGAAAGTGGAGAACAAAAGGTTGAGCCATAACAGACTGGTAACTTGATGAAGACAATCCTAAACCAACCCGGGAGGAAAGCTAAGAACCTATGCCATTTATACTGCCAACTTCCCAAAGTGCAGGTACTGGCAGTAACAAGGACTTCTGGAAGTAGAGGTGAATTGATTTTCTTGGGGAAGAAGGAACAGCTAAAACAAGAATTGGTTGAAAATTGTTAAGCAGTTTGAACCCTACATCTCCTGACCACATTCCTAGCCACCAGGGGCCACCCTTCCCATCCTGGCAGGAAACTGGATATTAATTCTCAGAAAGGGTTAAAACAGGTTTCCTGGTTGTTGTTGTTTTTTTTTTTTTTTTTTTGAGACGGAGTCTCGCTCTGTCTCCCAGGCTGGAGTGCAGTGGCCGGATCTCAGCTCACTGCAAGCTCCGCCTCCCGGGTTCATGCCATTCTCCTACTTCAGCCTCCCGAGCAGCTGGGACTACAGGTGCCCGCCACCTCGCCCGTCTAGTTTTTTGTATTTTTTAGTAGAGACAGGGTTTCACCGTGTTAGCCAGGATGGTCTCAATTACCTGACCTCGTGATCCGCCGGTCTCGGCCTCCCAAAGTGCTGGGATTACAGGTTTGAGACACCGCGCCTGGCCTAAAACAGGTTTCTGCTCTGAGAATACAAAGCACAGCTGACAACCTACCAAACATAGAGTAATTAAGTAAAAAGATGTATTCTGAATGCTGAGACCCAGGCTTCTTTCTACACAGCTCCTGGAAAGCTGACAGCTGGGCCTTACCAGCCAGCTAAGAGAGTAGAGGGGTCTTCTTTGGAGAAACTGAGCAGCCTACGATGACCTAAATAAAGTTACTGACAGGCCAGGCACGGTGGCTCACACCTGTAATCCCAGCGCTTCCGGAGGCCAAGGTGGGTGGATCACCTGAGGTCAGGAGTTCGAGACCAGCCTGGCTGATATGGTCAAACTCTGTCTCTACTAAAAATACAAAATTTAGCCGGGCATAGTAGCATGTGCCTGTAATCCCAGCTACTTGGGAGGCTGAGGCAGGAGAATCGCTTGAACCCAGGAGGCGGAGGTCGCAGTGAGCTGAAATCGCGCCACTGCACTCCAGCCTGGGTGACAGAGCGAGACTCTATCTCAAAAAATAAAATAAAAATAAAATCAATCAATCAATCAATCAATAGTTATTGACAGGTGCTCTTCCCCACAACACTCCCACCCAGCCAACAAGCCCCCTTCAAACACTCAGACCTTCCAAGCAGCCTTTGAGTCCCCCACCCGCTTACATGAATAGAGACAGCCAGAGACTACTAGACACACCTTTAAATCATTCAAATGGAAAACAGATCCAAACAGAAAAAAACAACTTGCAGCAAACACCGTTGAAGGTTAAAAAAAAAAAAAAAAAAAAAAAAAAAAAAACTTTAAAAACTCAATAGTCTCAGAGATAAGAGATAGTACATCAATAAAATAAAAGCAAGATGTTATATAAAAGAATACCTAGAACAACAACAACAAAACAAGCTCCTGCAAATGAAAAACCTGATAGCAAAAATGAAAAGCTCAATAGAAGGACTGAAAAAGAAAGAGTAAGAAATGGACCAGATAGGCCAAGCACAGTGGTTCAATGCCTGTAATCCCAGCACCCTGGGAGGCTGAGGAGGGAGGATTGCTGAGGCCAGGAGTTCAAGATGAGCAACATAGTGAGACTCCTACCTCTACAAAAAATGTTTTAAAAATTAGCCAGGCATGGTGGTGCATGTCTGGAGTCCCAGATACTCTCAGGAGGCTGAGGCAGGAAGATCACTTGAGGCCAGGAGTTTGAGGCTGCAGTGTGCCATGAACACGCCACTACACTCCAGCCTGAGTGACAGAGCAAGATTCTGTCTCTAAAAAAATAAAAATAAAAATAGGCTGGGCATGGTGGCTCATGCCTGTAATCCCAGCACTTTTGGAAGCTGAGGTGGGCAGATCACTTGAGGTCAGGAGTTCAAGACCAGCCTGGTCAACATGGTGGAACCCCGTCTCTACTAAAAATACAAAAATTAGCCAGGCATGATGACATGCACCTGGAATCCCAGCTACTTGGGAGGCTGAGGCAGGAGAACTGCTTGAACCCAGGAGGCGGAGGTTGCAGCGAGCCGAGATTGCGCCACCACACTCCAGCCTGGGTGACAGAGCAAGGCTCAAAAAATAAATAAATAAAAATAAATATCAATGCCTTTGCTATGTAGACAAAAACCAAATTAAAAAAAAAAGAAAGAAAAGAAAAGAAATGGCCCAGAAAGTAAAACTAAAAGACAATGAGACGGAAAAGCATAGAGAAAAGAAAGTTTAAGGATCAGTCCAGCAGACCTAACATTTGAAAATACAAAGAGAGAAAAATAATTAGAAATTAAGTATTAAATAAAAAAAATTTTCAGCACTAAAGGAAAAGAGCTTCTAGATTCAAAGAACTTATCAAGTACCCAACAAGTATTAATTAAAACACACACATCTCAAGGGACATGACTGTGAAATTTCAAAACACTGGGATTAAAAAACTGATCACATAAGCGTTTATCAAGGAAAAGAAAGTTACATACAAATGATCAGGAATCAGAACATCCTCGAGCTTCTCAATACCAACACTGGAAACTAAAAGGTTAAAGAAGTTAAAGTAACAATGTCTTCAAAATAGAAAGGGTAAAGGATTTTTAATCTAGAACGTCTTAGCCAGTAAAACTATCCATTAAATGAGAGAAGAGACATGCACAAAATATGCATCAACTTAATAATGCTTCCTAGAAGATATCAGAGGGTTGGGCACAATAATGCCTATAATCCCAGCACTTTGGGAGGCCTAGGCAGGAAGACTGCTTGAGTTCACGAGTTTGAGACCAGCCTGGCCAACATGGTGAAACCCCATCTCTACTAAAAAAACACAAAAATTAGCCGGGTGTGGTGGTACATGCCTGTAATCCCAGCTACTCAGGAGGCTGAGGCAGAAGAATCACTTGAACCAAGGAGGGGGAGTTTGCAGTGAGCCGAGATCACGCCACTGCACTCCAGCCTGGGAGACAGAGCAAGAATATCTCATAGATAGATAGATAGATAGATAGATAGATAGATAGATAGATAGACAGATAGATAATGTTTCTAAATTATTTCTATTATCTCTCTTCTCCATTAGCTCAAATATCAAGAAAAAACGAATAACCAACTGGAATTCCTGTTACTTGGAATCCAGTAACTTAATTGGAATTTCACTGTAAAATCTGTATGATATTTTCTAATCATGCTAAATATTCATTTTTAGCTATTCATATATTTTCAATGAGAAAGTCTGAGGAATTTGGAAAGCAATATTTGGTGGGTGGGGGTGGTATTTAACCAGAAAAAAAAAAAAAAAAGACTCTTCTTATTTTGTCCTGCCCCACTAATATAAACACACATTTAGGTAGCTAAGATTTAAGTGACTAGAACAGTATCCCAGACTCAGCATTTTTTATTTCTTCTATTTCTTCATTTTTACAGCTACAAAAAAAAAAAAAAAAGTCAAGTTTCATTTCTGGCAACAGAGATAGGGAAGCCCAATTCCATACAACACAATCATTGCACAATTCTAAAGGCTCTCATTGAATTTTTTTCAAGTTTAAGTTAAAAAACAGAAGTTCATTTTCACTTTGGAAATCGAACTTGAAAGAAAAATGTGACTTCTCATTATTTAATTCTTTCCAAGAAACTCCTCCTGGAACATAAATTGTTAAGACGTGGCCACTTGGGGAAAACATTTTCAAGTCATGTTTGACATGTGAAGCTACATGGCACTTGACAGGAATAATTTTTAACAAGTTCAAGTCTGTCTTTTCTTTACACAATTAACATGACTTAAAAACATGTACTTTACCAAAAGCTTGCAGGATTCTATAAACCATTCAGATCCTTTTACAAAGACTGAAGAGTGTGAGTGGTAAGGGCTTTTAATGGTTAGCGTGCTGTTTGTTAAAACACACATACACATGGCCGGGCACAGTGCCTCACGCCTGTAATCCCAGCACTTTGGGAGGCCGAGGCAGGCAGATCACGAGATCAGGAGATCGCCACCATCCTGGCTAACAAGGTGAAACCCTGTCTCTACTTAAAAAAAATACAAAAAGTCAGCCGGGCGTGGTGGCAGGCACCTGTAGTCTCAGCTACTCAGGAGGCTGAGGCAGGAGAATGGCGTGAACCCAGGAGTCGGAGCTTGCAGTGAGCGGAGATCAAGCAGTCACTGCACTCCAGCCTGGGCGACTGAGCGAGACTCTGTCTCAAAAAAAAAACACACACACACATACACACCACAATCTTTAAACAGAAATTAAAGGTAAATGCATTCCCTCATAAAGTTGAATGTTTTCTTGTATTTTATCAGTAGATAAACAGGATTATAGATACAAAGCTATAGACTAAGGTATGGTATTCAAAGTAAGGATAAAACTACATATACATGAAGACAATCATTTCCAGCAATAGAGCTAAGTAAAAAACGCAACAAAATTTTTTTCAACTTTTAAAATATATCCTTTATTAGGTAAAAATTCTCCTTTTAATTTACTAAGAGTTTTTATAAGAAAAAGATGTTGAATTATATTGAATGCTCTTTCTGCATCTGTTGATATAATTTTTTTTAATTTTTAAAGGATGTAATTTGGTTTATTATTTTACTGTGTTTTTTCTTTTAAGTCCCAGGGTACATGTGCAGGATGTGCAGGTTTGTTACGTAGGTAAGCATGTGCCATGGTGGTATGCTGCACCTAACAACCCATTACCTAGGTATTAAGCCCAGCATGCGTTAGCTGTTTTTCCTAAGGCTCTCCCCTACCCCGCCCTCCCCTCACAGGCCTCAGTAAGTGTTGTTCCCCTCTCTGTGTCCATGTATTCCATTGTTCAGCTTCCACTTACAAGTGAGAACATGCAGCATTTGGTTCTCTACTCCTGCGTTGGTTTGCTGAGGATGATGGCTTCCAGCTTCATCCATGTCCCTGCAAAGGACATGATCTTGTTCCTTTTTATGGCTGTATAGTATTCCATGGTGTATACATGCCACATTTTCTTTATCGAGTCTATCACTGATGGGCATCTGGGTTGAATCCATGTCTTTGCTATTGTGAACAGTGCTGCAGTGAACATATGCGTGCATGTAGCTTTATAACAGAATGATTTATATTCCTTTGGCTGTATACCCAGTAATGGGATTGCTGGTTAAAGACTGATAAATCTTCCGGCCCTCATCCATTTAAAGTTCCCCAGCAGCTCGACAAGGTGGCACGCATCTGTAGTAGTCCCAGCTACTCCAGAGGCTTAGGTGAGAGGATGGCTTGAGCCCAGAAGTTCAAGGTTAAGTGAGCTATTGAGAACTATGATCCTGTCATTGTCCTCCAACCTAGGCCACCAGTCTCTTAAAAAAAAAAAAAATCCCCAGGAAAAAATTAAAAGAGGTACTACAAGCAGCCCCCTATTTACAAACACTCAGATAGAAATGTACTGCATACAGTTGCCAATTGCCCAACGGTGGATCTGCAGGCTGTGGCTCCCCTTCCCTCTTCTGGCCTGTGGCTCACGTCTACAATGAATCCCCATCACCAAGACTCTAGGGCCCAAAGTTCTCAGTACCGTAAGCCCAAGAACCCTAGAAACTACCCTAAAGCTATCTCCTGCTTCCAAAGCTTCACAGCCACATATCTTGCCACCATGATACTAAAGGAACCTTCTTCACCCTCCAAAAGGCAAGTGGAGGCCTGACCCAAATTACTCATGTTAGACGAGGTGAGGCTCACACAGCTTAGGGAAGAGGGTGGGAGGAGTAAGAAAAATGTCATCTTGGTATCCTGATTGTCATCTATAATCCATGTTCCCACAGAAAATTCTTAATTTTTTTTTTTTTTTTTTTTTTTGAGACAGAGTCTCACTCTGTTGCCCAGACTGGAGTGCAGTGGTGAGATCTCAGCTCACTGGAACCCTCCGTCTCCTGGGTTCAAGCGATTCTCCTGCCTTAGCCTCCCAAGTAGCTGGGATTACAGGCACGCGCCACCACACCAGCTGACTTTTGTTATTTTGAGTAGAGATGGGGTTTCGCCATGTTCGTCAGGCTGGTCTCAAACTCCTGACCTCAGGTGATTCACCTGCTTTGGCTTCCTAAAGTGCTGGGATTACAGGTGTGAGCCACCGCACCCAGCCTAAAATTCTTACATGATTACATCTCACTGCACTGTAGGTCTACATAGCCACATTTGAGGTTGAACAGGCTTTTGGGGGTTGCCCTATGCCTGGTCATGCTTTGGAAACATGGTTTTTAAGAGGAAATATATTACAAGTTCAAAATAACTTAAAAATTAACTTCTGTATCTCAACAGGCGTCTAAATTAGAGATTACCTGCATATAATTAAACTAATTGGAACCTAACTAAGCAAAACCCTAACTAACTTGATTTTACTGGATCTCGATTTGAAAAGAGGAAAATGACATCAAAATAAATTCACATCAGAGATGTAATCAAAACACCATTTTAGAGAACATGCTGAATAAATTTAATCCAATATTCTATACTTTCAGAATGGAATATCATGATATCAAAAAAAGATCCAAAAACCCCAAAATAACCCAATTAACAAATCTAACCATCAACTATCAAGAAAACTCAACCAGAACATAAGGACACTCACTAGGAAACTTTGCATTATTAAGGTCCAGTTCTTTATTCTAACATCTTAACTTTATTTACACTTAGGTTTTAAAATACACTCAGAAAAAAAAGTAAAACTAGTCTAAAAAAATAGTAAGGTCCAATCCAAAATATCGGCTAATATTTATTGTTTATCATAGAACAAGCACTGTTCTGTATCTCATTTTATCCACACAATTACCATCTCAAGTATTAATACAATGCCCATTTGACAGAGGAAAAAAGTTAAGCAGAGAGGGTAATATATTGAAGGTCGCACCACTAGTAAATTTTCTCTCTTACATGCCATGCTCCATGCTCTACTGCTTCCACTTTTTTGTTGTTGTTGTTTGGTTGTTTGTTTTTGGAAACAGAGTCTGGCTCTGTCGCCCAGGCGGGAGTGCAGCGGCACAATCTCAGCTCACTACTACCTCCACCTCCCGGGTTCAAGTGATTCTCCTGCCTCAGCCTCCTGAGTAGCTGGGACTACAGAACACGCCACTACACCAGGCTAATTTTTGTATTTTTAGTAGAGACGAGGTTTCACCATGTTGGCCAGGCTGGTCTCAAACTCCTGACTTCAGGTCATCCACCCACCTCGGCCCCCCAAAGTGCTGGGATTACAGGCGTGAGCCACTGCACCTGGCCATCTGCTGCCTTTTATCAAACTGTTTCAATTATGTTTGACCTCTTCAAATTACAGTGGAGTATACTGTACTAACAGCTAATTGATAGATAGATTACAGAATTAAGTAATAAATTATAAAGCTGAACTGCGTAAAGCAAAACAGGATTCCCCTAAAAGCGAAAGAACACCAACTACTCCGTAAGTTTTGGGCTTGTACATTTTTCTCATGTTTATTCAAATGTTTTTATGTCCCATCCACAAGCAAAATTTCCTATGTCTGCCTCAAGTTTTCCTAGTTACATTTTTTAGGAGGCATTCTCTCTAAGATATCAAAATGAGGGTTTTATGTAATCAGTATTTAGAGAGCATAATCCTCTCTCCTCCAATTTTGTTTAAACAGTATGTACCTACCCTGTGATTGTGTTGAGTTACCTCCCAGCTCTCTGGATGCTGTTTAAAGTTCTAGGAAAAGGGAAATCAAGAGAGGCTGCCCTAAGCCCGAAGGCTCATGAACAAGCCAGTGGCCATGTTACTAATCTTTAAATAGTGAAGGCCTACTACCAAGTGTACCTCTAAAGGTACTTGTTCTTAAAGCAAGACTCACTGTTGCATGATAATGAAGTGTTAGTTCATAAGCCTTTAAAGTACCGTCCTGACCACAGGCAAAAGAACCCTCTGGAAATTTAGTGTTGGCAGCTCCAATCACTGCCCCAAGCAGAGCCCACATGCTAAGGTGTCTACACAGATTCACTCCTCTGGCCCTGAGCCAGTGGATACTGCAAACGGTATTCTCAAACTGCTGTGTGTGTTAGAATCACCTGAGGACTCTTTACACCACATCTGCAGGGCCCATCCACCGTGATTCTGATTCAGTAGGTCTGTGGTGGGGCCAAGATTTTGCATTTCTAGCAAGTTCCCAAGAGATGCTTATGATGCTGGTCCTGAGGCCACATTTTGAGAACCACTGATGTAAGTTAAGGGGTATGGGTCACAATTCTCTTGGCTGGTGCCACCGGCAAGCACGACAGAATTAAAGGTACTTTCTATCAGTAAAGAGAGAGCAGAGTATTGCAGAGCAGAGTAACAGCTAGCTAGTTCTTATCCCTGCTCTCATCCTCCACTCGTTAGCAAGGAAAATTCAGCAATTTCCTTGAAATGCAGGCTTGAGGTGGCGTTTTACGGTGTCATACTATTTAAATATTGCAAGTTTAGGGAAAGGGGGGAAAAAGTTCTTTTTTTTCCCCTAACATATCATAAATAAAAATAAGCCAGAAATTTCATTTGTTCCTATATTGCCTATCTTCTGACACTGATCATGAATGTCTGGCAAAAGAGGCCAGAATGACAGGCAACACTACCAAAAAGACTTTGTATTTAGAGACTAGATGACCTTTCATCAGTGCAGCTCAAAGAAGCAGAGAAACTTTCTGAATTATCTATAGATTCATAACAGCATTGTCACATGGGCCATTAATTCACCTCCATGAGTCATGCCACTGGACTAGCAGCAAAATGATTTTTAAAATAACCAGAATAAGACAGAAAATACCTATTAACCCCTAGCCAAACTCAGAAAGTTTTCAAAATTAAAATGAATTTAAAAGTTCACAAAAATTAAAACATAAAATTATGCTGATGAAGTATTTAAACACATTACAGAGGCAGTATGAACTCACCTATACCATACTTCATCATTTCATCTCTATCACTGACCAGCTGTGTGACCTGAGGCAAATTACTTTGCCTATCTGTGCCACTGTTTCCTCATCAGTAAAATGGAGGGTTGGTAATGTTCCTCTCTTACACAGTTTTGTGAGGATTAAATAAACTGGGCACATAGTAAGTATCCTACAAATGTTATCCTGTAAGTGTTACTATAAATTATTAATAATATTATTAATCAGAACTTGCAAATGTGCAAAACAATGTGTTTAGATTATGTAAAAAGTACTAAAGGCACTTAAAGACATTTTTCCCACCCCATTTCACACCGTCATCGCCTGCCACCTCTATCATAAGTGAAAATTAGCCCAGAGTCCCCCAATTCTTCTATAAGCTATGTTTTTCAATTAGAACATTTAGAATAAGAGAAGCAGATCTAAGCTTAACCCTCATCTTTCCACAAGAAAAGACCCAAATTTGCAGCAAGAGATGCAACAGACCTTTGTTTTAAAATCGTGTCGAGCTAAATCTAAACAGACCCCATATGTTGCCAAAAGCAGGCACCCACCAAGGTGAGAAAAGTTGAGACAGATGTCAGACTGCCATTTTGGTGAAGGGGAAAGGGAAAACTCCACATGCTTTTTAAGAGGAAAAGAGAAACATAACTTCAAAGAAAAAAAAGCAACACAATAGTTTATTAGTCCAATAGGCATGCTGCTCAACTAAAGAATCATAAGGAAGTAAGGAGACAACTATCTTTTTTGACTCAATCTGTTAGCTGTAATGATACAGAGAACTGTCCTCGTAGGTAAACAATCTTAGACATAAAATATGTTTTTTGTTTAGAAGATAACACTGGTCACTTCTAAGTGTTAGCAATATATTAATACTACACCAATTGATAGAAAAACACATCTACTCCTAAACACACCATGGGTACAATTTAAAGGTTCACATATAACTAAATCCTTGAAGAAGAGGCCCTAGGAAGCCCAGAAGAATAACAAACTTCTGTCCACTTGATAACTCTTGTGTGAACACACAGACCCCTGAGGACATCAAAAGGGCTTTACTTGGGATCCAAAACAAAATAAAGACATTGTCAGAGAGATGCACCCCAAGGCCTCTCCTATTTAAAACAGCCTCTAGATATTTACAACATGGGAGAATAGCTCACGATATCAGCTACACTTTCAAACTTCAGGACACAAATTTCTCTGTTCTTATGAACAGAGAAAGATGCACCCACTTCTATTTAAAATGCTATTGATTACTATACTTAAATATAGATAGATCCAAACATATAAATATATTGGCCAAAAAAAAAAGAGAGGAAATGAAGTCATACTCTCTAGGTTATTTTTTTTTTCTTCATTATACTTTCTGCACTTTACAAGTTTGGAATTTAGGATGAATATACCTTAATTTTATTATCAGAAACATTTTACGGCATACTTTGTAAGACTGAAAACTTCTTGATGTATTTTTATTTACACAAAACTTACACGGTGGGTTATGTAATTCAATGATATGTGTCTGAGTCTATACTCATGAATAATGCTCTTTTTAGTCATTTCTGTAGTAATTCAGCACAAATCTTTGGTCTTAAACAGGTTAACAACTAGAGAAAAACAACTCCACTGACCATGGCTGCTCTATTCAAATGTCTGTCAGTGTCACTCTGCACTGTGGCAGCACCACCTAGTACACTGCAGTCAGGTAGTTAAAACCAACCCAGTGAAATTAAATACACCAAACAGGCCTCATGACCAATTGCATTTACTTAGCAAATGAAGTCACTGTCTCAGAGTAGAACATTCCACACTAAAATTCAAACAGTTCTAGACACGAACATACTCCTAAGTCAGAAAGTAATTCACATTTAGCATGTGGATATCTAGAGTAAAAGGCAGAAAATGCCTACTTTTAAATAAACCCAACTACGTTGTTACAGACATTTAACAGAAGCCTCTCCTTTTTCTTTTCCATTTTTTTGTTTGTTTGTTTGTTTAAACAAGGTCTCACTCTGTCATCCAGGCTGGAGTGCAGTGGTGCGATCTTGGCTCACTGCAACCTCTGCTTCCCAGGTTCAAGTGACCCTCCAGCCTCAGCCTCCCAGTGAACTGGGACGCCAGGCACGAGCCACCACGCCCAGCTAATTTTTGTATTTAATGTAGAGATGGGCTTTCCACCATGTTGCCCAGGCTGGTCTTGAACTCTTAAGTCACAGTGGTCTGCCCGCCTCAGCCTCCCAAATTGTTGGGATGGCAGGCATGAGCCATCGCGCCCAGTCCGCTTTACCTTTCCTAATTTAGGAAAGGCTTAATCATCTCTTGGGAAGCTCATAAACTATTCCTAAAAATCAAGCAATAAAAAAATTAAGGGTTTAACAATTTATTCCAATGCTAATTAATCTTTTTTCCCAAATCAAAAGACTTCCCTAACAACAACAAAATGTAACTGAGATCTCACAAAAAATAAACCAGCTAAAAGACATACAGAACAATAAGCAAAATACTACTTTGGATTATATATAAGAATGAAGAAGAGCAACAGGATAACCCAGAAATTGTGTGTATAAAAAATAGAGGGGAAAATAACATAAATTAATATTTTCATATTTGTATATAGAAACTCCAGAAGCATGTGAACAAACTAGTAAATATGGTTATCTGGAGTGGGCAACTGATGCTGGACAGAAGGAGTGAGACTTTTCACTGCATGGCCTTTATGTATGCATATTTTTTAACAATGTAAATTATTGCCTATTCAATAAATTACATGAAAATTTACGCTGAGGTTACTTGAGCTGCATCATGATTTTTCCACTGACCTTGGTCCTCATGTAATATACAGGTAAGGAGCAAGGGTATGGAGTCAGGCTGCCTGGAGCTCTCTGAGGGCCCCCCAACTAGCTAATGAGCACACCTGGAATATCCTGGGAGAAGCAGGCTAGTGCCCTTGCCTGGATGGTGGTACCAGCAGCAAGACCATCAGCTGAGAAACCACCGTGCACCTTGACAGCAGTTCTCAGATGCCAACATAATCAGATATAATTGGATTATGCGTAACATACCCTCGTTTAATTCTATTTCCTTTTTTTTACACATGGTGGTCTCTGAGTCCTCAGAACATTTTATCAGATGTGTAATGTTGTCATGAGGAAAGCCCTCATATTTTACCATGTGTTATTGTAATTTAAATTAACTAGTTACTACACAGCCCACTGCATATTACTGATACACCTTTATCAATTTTTCATCATAACAGGGAGTGCAGGGGAAGTAAAGTATAATAAAGGATTTCCCTGCAGGAATAATCTAAAACCATTGTTTGTCTATCCTTCCAAAGGATAGCTTTTCTTTTTTTTTTTTTTTTTTTTTGAGACAGAGTTTCGATCTTGTCGCCCAGGCTACAGTGCAGTGGCGTGATCTTGGCTCACTGCAACCTCCACCTCCCAGGTTCAAGCAATAGTCCTGCCTCAACCTCCTGAGATTACAGGTGCCCACTACCAAGCCCAGTTAATTTTTGTATTTTTAGTAGAGATGGGGTTTCACCATGTTGGCCAGGCTGGTAACACTGCTTTTCTACATGGGTGGAAATGTCTTATGAAACCGATCAGAAGAGTAAGTAAAAATAAAACAGAAGAAAATTTCCACCATACCAAAGGAAAAATAAAATTATTCCAGAAGCGTTTATATTTGTTTCTCTGAGTTTAATTTTTAGATAAAATATGCTGTAAACATTTAAAATCATTATTTTATATGTGTACGAGTGACACCATCCAGAAACTTACATACAGGTTTTCTAAGTTTGATGTATTCTCAAAATGCAATTTAAATTGGCGATTTGGAATTCAGAACAGATTTTCTTCTAGAAACAATGTTATAAATGGTCATTCTATTTCTTATTATTTAATTATGTATCTAATCATCCACATGAAACTGTCAAGTACTTCAAGGAAGGACCCTGTGTAATCCTCACCACTTAGCACTAACAGAATAACTCAAATACAGTTCAGGAATGGATGAATGGATGAATGTCCTGCCGCCCTGAATAAACAAGATGCCTCACTCACGGCCTAGATGGGTGTTTCCCAAATTCGCTTCATTGTAATCACCTGGGGGTCCTTGCTAGGGAGGCCTGTTCCTGGCCTCACCTGGCTGTGCTGACGCAGAATCTCCAGGAGCGGGGCCGCCTGGGAATGTTTTTCACCAAGCCCCCAGTGACTCCAATGATTCAGAAAGTGTGGGTAACCCGGAGATGAACAGCTGCTGCGCGTTCCAAGACACGCAAAGGTGCAGGCTGAGCCCGTCAAGTTCCGGGTGAAAAAGTGACATTGGGGGCTCAGATAGCCAACCCCAGGCCAAGTGAGGCACAAGCGACAGCTCTCCCATAGCTGGGAAGTGAGGTGGGAGTTGAGCGGCCCTCCAGTTCCCACAGCAGGAGGAAATGGGGGCGAGGGGGCTCTCTGAAAGCAAGCCCGTGTCCATGTCCATAAAAAGGCCCCGGGAACAGGCCTGGCTTCCCCGGCCCCAGTGAGGCAGACAGAAAGCAACAGCCCTCCACACACTGCTGTCGGGAACCACACATACTTTCACATGCCTGTGCAGAACTCTCTGGTTTTCCAACCAGAGGTATTTTTGTGTTTATCTCTGACACCCGCTCTCATGTAGCTGTGGTCAGCTTTCATCTTCCAGGCTTCAGTGGCACGGCCTCCTGCAGACTGGGCCATCTGTGGTGATACAGGGACACAGACGCACACATATGCTAACTCAGCCTTCAATGTCACCAAAACAACAGCAGCAAATGTTAAATAAATGTTAGCTATGTGCCAGGCACCGTGCTAAGTAAGTACTTTTGATGTGTGTCTCAAATTTCTTGGCCATCTGCTAGTAGTTTGAGAGGTTTCTAAACAAAGAGAAGGGAAAGGGAAAATCCCAAAAGCCTTCTTGTTTTTCTCTCAGATATTTGACAGGTTTTCACTGTATCTTTCTGGCCTCATCTGAGTATGGGAAGGTCATAATTTGAAGTTAGATCAGGTAACAGAGAGACAGTGCCACGTGGTGTTTGGTCAGACTAATCCTGGAGAGAGCCCTGGCCTGCTTCAAAGCCCAGCTCCATTGCTTACCAGCTGTGAATGTGGGCAAACAAGTTATTTGTGCCTTCACTGTATCACTGTCACACAGAGATAATAATAATATCCACTTCATAGAGCCATTGTACATATTAAGGTGTTTGGCGTATGGCAAATGTCCAGCATTCATTGACAGCATCATCAGGCAATAAAAAATCCCTGCAAAGGGCCAGACACAGTGGCTCATGCCTGTAATCCTAGCACTTTGGGAGGCCAAGGCGAACAGATCACTTGAGGCCAGCAGTTTCAGACCAGCCTGGCCAACATTGTGAAACCCCATCTCTACTAAAAATACAAAAAATCAGCTGGGCATGGTGGTGCCCACCTGTAGACCCAGCTACTCGGGAGGCTGATGCAGAATTACTTGAACTCAGGAGGCAGAGGTTGCAGTGAGCCAAGATCGTACTACTGCACTTCAGCCCGGGAGACAGAGCAAGGCTCCCTCTCAAAAAAAAAAAAAAAAAATCCCTGCAAAGACAGTCTGACATCAGAAAACAGAATTATGCTACTGCCTTGATATTGGTAACAGCAATGACATATTTTGTTTGAACAATGCCAAAGGCTTTCACAGACACATCATTTGTCCAAAAAAAAAAAGGGGAGGCCTGTGGGCACGGTGACTCACGCCTGTAATCCCAGCACTTTGGGAGGCCAAGGACGGGCGGATCACAAGGTCAGGAGTTCGAGACCAGCCTGGCCAACATAGCGAAATCCCACCTCTACTAAAAATACAAAATTAGCTGGGCGTGGTGGCCCACACCGGTAATCCCGGCTACTCATAAGGCTGAGGCAGGAGAATCACTTGAACCCAGAAGGCGGAGGTTGCAGCGAGCCGAGATCGCGCCACTGCACTCCAGCCTGGGCGACAGAGTGAGACTCCGTCTCAGAAAAAAAAAATAAAAATAAAAAATAAAGGGGGGCGGGCTGAAAGCTCCTTTTCTCAGAGAGTTCCTCAGTCAAACACAAAGCTCCAGCTCTTCTACCTTTGCCCAAAGCGCAGCTGAAGTATGCACTGTGAGAAGTGTAGACCACAAATGAAACCGGCATGTGGAACAAGATGGCGGTCAGCACCCTCCTGCTGTATCTGAACTTCAGTTCCTGCATAAGTCACTCATTCCAGGATAGAAACCAATTTGAGGAGAAACAAAATTAAGTAAGTACTCGGGGCCTAGTTAGGTGCAAGCCATTTTATTTTATACTTAAAACTTGATTTTTTTTTCTTTTTACACCTTCACTGCTGGAAAAACTTGGTTTTTTAAAGATAATAAAATGACTGCCAGAGGCAAATACTGCATTATTTTTGTTTCTGAATTGTCTCCCCAAAATATTAAGAAACTCAAATGTTTCTTTTGTTAAATTTTTTCCTTTGCTAGTCTACATTTTAAATTATATACAGCTGAAATCTTAATATTAGGGTTTGTAGCTTCTTTTTTTTTTTTTTTTTTTTTTTTTGAGACGGAGTCTCGCTCTGTTGCCCAGACTGGAGTGCAGTGGCCGGATCTCAGCTCACTGCAAGCTCTGCCTCCCGGGTTTACGCCATTCTCCTGCCTCAGCCTCCCGAGTAGCTGGGACTACAGGCGCCCACCACCTCGCCCGGCTAGTTTTTGTTTTTTTTTTTTTGTATTTTTTAGTAGAGATGGGGTTTCACCGTGTTAGCCAGGATGGTCTCGATCTCCTGACCTCGTGATCCGCCCGTCTTGGCCTCCCAAAGTGCTGGGATTACAGGCTTGAGCCACCGCGCCCAGCCTTGTAGGTAGCTTTTTAAGCCAGGTTATTATTTTCCCAATACCCAAGAGTCAATGAGGAGACTGATGTTTTGATTTAAAGGATATACTCTCATAATTCAAAAAATAACTCTTCTAGAAATCTGAATATTTGGCAAATGCATTTAAACATAATTCTCTTTCCATAATGACGTTGCACTTTATACAGCTGAGGAGGAAGCTATGAATGTATTGTAGGCAGAATACACACAAACTAGAAACAAGTACCTGCCTGATCTGCTTGGCAAGTGACTAATCCTTCAACACGTGACAATCCACACATTCTATGTGAATAAAATATTAGCTAAAAGAGCCCATACAGGCTGGGTGTGCTGGCTCACCCCTACAATCCCAGTATTTTGAGAGGCCAAGGTGGGAGGACTGCTTGAGGCCAGAGTTTGAGATAAGCCTAGGCCACACAGTGAGACTCCAATTTCTTTAAATAATTAAATAAATAATTTTTAAATGTAAAAAGAGTCCATATGGTCATGAAGAGTTTATTTCAGACACAAAGTTGTTTTTTTTTAAATCCCTCGTCAAAAGAATCAAAGGGATTATTTATCAAAGTTGTACTTACAAATTCATCTGAACTTGAACTCTGGGTTCAAAGCCCAGCTCCACTGCTTACCAGCTATCAACGTGGGCAAGCAAATTATTTGTGCCTTAGTTATATCATCTGTCACACAGAAATAATAATAGTATCTACTTCAAATAGTATTATCAAATAGTCAAAATGAAACTCATAGAAGCAGAGAATACAATGATGGTTACCACGGGCTGTAGGAAGAAGGTGTTGAAGAGATATTGGTCAAAAAATACAAAATTTCTGTTAAGAGGAATAAGTGCAAGAGATCTATAATCAACATGGTGACCATAGCTAATAACAACGTATTGCATACTTGTAAGTGTTCTTACCACAAAAAAAAAAGAGTATGTGAGGTAATGTATATATGTTAATTAGCTTGATTAACCCATGCCACAATATATATCCATGTATCTAAATATCATGTTGGTGGGGCACAGTGGCTCACACTTGGAATCCCAGCATTTTGGGAGGCCAAAATGGGCAGATGCTTGAGCCCAGGAGTTTGAAACCAGCCTGGGCAACACAGTAAAACCCTGTCTCTATTAAAAATCTAAAAATTAGCCTGGCGTGGTAGCATGTGCCTGTAGTCCAGGCTACTAGGGAGGCTGAGGTAGGAGGATCACTTGAACCACTGAACTCCAGCCTGGGCACTCCAGCCTGGGCAACAGCCAGATCCTGTCTTTAAAAAAAAAAAAAAAAAAAAAAAGTTGTTTGCCATAAATATATGCAACTTTAATTTTCCTATTTATTTTGTCAAAATAAATAAAAACTTTTTAAATCCCTCAGTAGAATCACAAAATGCCAAAATTGGAAAGGCCAGTAGAGATTATTTTTGTCAAGGTCTCTGTTTACAGATAAGAAAACTAAGGCTTTGAGATGTTGAATAAATTGCTCAAAATCTGTGTTAGAAAATGGCAGAGATGAAGCCAAGCTCAGGTCTCCCAATTCCTAATCCAATGAGCTTTTCTAGACTATTGCAGTGCTCCTCAATTTGCCTAGCCAAAGGACAGCATAGCATTGTTAAACATACTGGAGACTCTGGTTCAAAAGGACTTTGGAAGGGTCTGGGAATCTCTAATTTTAACAAAAGTTCCAAGCAGTTCTTAAAGTTAGTCAAGTAGAGGAATCACCTGGCCTCCTTAACCTGATGGTGCAATCTGACCACTGAGCTACTGTCAGTTTCTTTTAATAAACTGAGGAACTGGGATTAGAGGGGAGTGGGGGCCACACAGCCACCAACATCCTCTCTAGCATGTGGTATGTGTCAATGAAAGCAAATCTTATGCCAAACCTTTATGAATGGTCAGGCACAAAAACAGCCACACAACCTTTTCTTAGAAGTGCAGTCAATCAGGCACGGTGGCTCACACCAGTGATCCCAGCTCTTTTGGGAGGCCAAGGAGGGAGGATTGCTTGAGCCAAGGAGTTCCAGACCAGCCTGCGCAATGTATGGAAACCTCGTCTCTTTTTTAATTTAAAAAAAAAAAAAAAAAAGTGCAGTGAAGTCTCTGTCTTTAAAACTCTGACAAGTGCCTTGTATTCTGAGGAAGAAGCAAAGATATGCTGACATCAGGACCAGCCAACCCTCTGGTTAGGTGAGGGGACAGTCTGTTGCAAGGTATGAGAATGCATCTCAACACCCAAAATTACTCCTCAGAAGTATGAGCCTACTGTGTCTGCCAAATTCTCAGGCCTGTTTATGCAAATGTACAGTGTATTTGCAAATGTACAGTGATAAATATGCATGATTATTATGTATCAATTAAAAAGTAATAAATGTGTATAATATAACCTGAGCTTCCCTCCTATCTCACAAGGTTTTTAATCAAGTAATAAGTATGAATGATACTTTTTCAATCATAAAAGTCTTAATTATAAAAAGAAAGAAATTATGAACTTCAAAAAGTTCACTGTGCTAAGTAAAAAAAGCCAGGCACATGATTCCATCTGTATGAAATGTCCAGAAAAGTCAAATCTATACAGGCAGAAAGCAGATCAGCAGTTGCCTAGGAATGGGAGGGCTGACAGGAAATGGGGAATGACTACTCATGAGTATGGGGTTTCTTTTGGGGTGATAAAAATGTTCTAAAATTGTGGTAATGGTTGCACAACTCTGTAAATATACTAAAAACCCCTAAATTGCACACTTCTTTTTTTTTTTTTTTTTTTGACACAGAGTCTTGCTCTGTCTCCCAGGCTGGGGTGCAGTGGTGCCACCTCGGCTCACTGCAATATCCACCTCCTAGGTTCAAGTGATTCTCATGCCTCAGCCTCCCAAGTAGCTGAGATTACAGGCATGTGCCCCTGTGCCCAGCTAATTTTTGTATTTTTAGTAGAGACAGTGTTTCGCCATAGTGACCAGGCTGGTCTCGAACTCCTAGCCTCAAGTGATCGGCCCACCTTGGCCTCCCAAAGTACTGGAATTACAGGTGTGAGCCACCCCACCCAGCCAAACAGTATGCTTTAAGTGGGTGAATTGTATGGTGTGTAAATTTTATTTCAACAAAACTATTTTTAAAGAGAAAGAAAACCCAATCACACAGAGCTTAAAAATAAAAACAGGGGCCAGGCGCGGTGGCTCACACCTGTAATCTCAGCACTTTGAGAGTCCGAGGCAGGTGGATCATGAGGTCAGGAGTTCAAGACCAGCCTGGGCAAGATGGTGAAACCCCGTCTCTACTAAACATACAAAAATTAGCAGGGCATGGTGGTGGGCATCTGTAATCCTAGCTACTCGGGAGGCTGAGGCAGGGAATTGCTTGAACCTGGGAGGCAGAGGTTGCAGCAGGCTGAGATCACGCCACTGCACTCCATCCCAGGCGACAGAGTAAGGCTCCGTCTCAAAAAAATAAAAATCAAAATAAAAAAGCAGGACTATTAGATCGAGTGTCTATTGATTTCTGCTTAGCAAAGTCTGTTTTGATGTTTACACAGCCAAGAAGTAACTACTCACATTGCTGGCTATCGTCACTATTTTCCATGAGAACTTACTGTGTCAGCAAAATTCATGAAGTCTGACTTTTACAGACAGGAGCAAAGATTGGTGGTTAAGCATTAAAGGTTAAAGGCAGAAAGAGTTTACATTTTTATTTTTGTAAAGTAATTGTCTCGATCACTTACATTGGTAGCAGTATTGTATTTTAGTAGGGACAGGGTTTCGACATATTGGCCAGGCTAGTCTTGAGCTCCTGGCCTCCACAGATCCACCTGCCTCAAAAGATCCGTCCTCCTTCCTAAGGTTTTTATAGTTATTCTTCTTGACAGTAAGCACTAAGTCACTAAGTATTAATTCAATTCAAACATCTATTGAGTTATTACATCCAGGCATTGTTCTAAGCTCTAGAAAAACAAAGACTTGGCCATCCTGGACCTCAAAGGTCCTGCTGTCTGGCAGACCGGTGCAGAAGTCCCCTTGGTAAATATGATCGAGGTGAACCAATGCCATAGGAACATTCCCTCAACCTGGGGGTGTCTGGGAAAGAAAGTAGGAGTCTTCAGTGAACAGAATGATAACATACATTCTCCCCAAGGCATGACAAAAAATTATTTTGGATAACTTTCTACCCATGAGATTTTGAGGAATGGCAAACTTGATGAAATACTTCTGAGGACCATTGAGGCCAGCAGGGCCAGCCCACAGGACTAAAATACTATCTCTGTATCACAAAGAGTGTCTATACCTCTTTTTAAATTGTTCCACTGACATTCTCACATCCTTTCTTATGGTAGAGAGCTATTATTGGTCACTGAAATACGCTGTCCCCAACTGCTAGAGGCTTCTGGTAAACTGCTGGATTCTGTTAATTGCTCCTGGGGAGACTCATTAAAAGGTTTATCTGACAAGAAGGGTGGAATTAACAGTCACAGTTATCCTTAGGACTGTTTAAGGAATGTATCTAAACTTTGCTCCCCATTTCCACACTTTTTATTTTGAGACAGTCTCGCTAATTTTTGTATTTTTAGTAGAGACGGGGTTTTGCCATGTTGGCCAGGCTGATCTTGAATTCCTAGCCTCAAGTGATCCACCTACCTCGGTCTCCCAAAGTGCTGGGATTACAGGCATGAGCCACTGTGCCTGACCCCACACTCTTCTAAAGGGAAGGAACACAGGCAGTGGGACTACAGGTGAGACAATCAGAAGGTTTGGGCTTCAGGTCCGGATGTGTCATTAACCCACAGCCTAACCTGGGGTGAATTAACTGCAATGCTCTTGGACTGGATTTCCTCTCTGGGTAAGAGTTCACGAAATGGATGGCCTTTACGGTCAATTCCAAGTCGAAAAGTCTAGCCATCCATACTAAGGGAGTATGTTATTCTGGAGACCTGCCTAAAATGGTACCAAACGACTTCAAACTGTAGTTTTTACACAGGAACAAGGTTTGAGGCATTGTTTTAAAAGAATTCTAACAGATGGTAATGCATTTCACTGCTTTTTAGCATATAAAAAAGCAAAGTGTGTGAAGGTGAAAGAAACCACAAAAATTAATGCCTTTATAGTCAGCTTTCTTCTCTACATGTACATTTATACTCAGGCATAATTATATTCAATAAAAAGCCTTCTTGCATGATTACTTAAAAAAAAAAAAAAAGGACCGGGCATGGTAGCTCACGACTGTAATCCCAGCACTTTGGGAGGTCGAGGTCGAGGTCGAGGCAGGTGGATCACCTGAGGTTGGGAGTAAAGACCAGCCTGACAAACATGGTGAAACCCCATCTCTACCAAAAATACAAAAATTAGCCGGGCGTGGTGGCAGGCGCCTGTAATCCCAGGTACTCTAGAGGCTGAGGCAGGAGAATCGCTTGAACCCAGGAGGCGGAGGGTGCCCTGAGCTGAGATCGCACCACTGCACTCCAGTCTGGACCACAGATATGAAATCACAACCATTTAAGATTCAAACAAACTTGTGAAAAATTTTGAAAAGAGTTATTTCAGTCACTGTAATTAGAACAACCTTAGTTAATATGAAGAATTTGGGGGATTTCTGGCTATGGACAATAGCCTATTGGGGCATATGTACTAAAGAATAGGGAAAAGTGATACATTTAAGTATAAAACCAAACTAGTAAAGGAAGGAGTTCTTGACCTTCAGGGAGTTTCCTCTTGTTTTTTAATTCCCACAATAGATCAGTTCACCTATCAATCAGATCTTCCTCATCACATTCTTTGTCAAGGGTGAAATTCTGGTTCTCCCATGCACCTACACCCTACACAGAAAACGCTAGAAGCAACTCGTGATTGCCTTGTAGACCATGACATCCTACTAGGACAGTATATCCTACTATATGCATGAAGTCATTACTCACATTATGTAGATATATTCTGATTATGTCAACAACTTTATGAGATCATTTTGATTTCTCCCCAGATTTTTTTTTTTCTTGGAGAGGGAGGCTCTCCCAGGTTAGGAACTGTCCACAATTCATATGAATGTGTTGACAGCACAATCAAAGAGATGAACACAAAAATGTAAAACTGCCACATGATAATTATACAACTTGGAGAAAGATGTATTATAGCAAGCAATCTCACTGAAATTAAGTAATCGAAAATTTTGAACTCTTAGGCTGTAAGGTAGTTAAAATATAGCTAAGTTTTTCTAGTTAGCTGGAAAACGAGCTATTCGAGATTGCATATGAAGTGATTCTAGGAGAAAAAGCTATTTCATCCAGAGCTGCTGAAATCTAAGCGTGTGTTACACCAACATCTCCCCTCCCACCCAGCAACCCATCAACCATCTCCAATTTATTCTTTACACTTAGGATTATGACCAAGTTCACGTACTTAAAAGGGAGAAACCACAGAGACATCACACTGAAAGTTTCTCTGCTTTGGTCCAGCAGGAAATTCCAGTTGCTTCATTCACCGGAGCCAGTTAAGCTGCTGAAATGAAATGGATGATCGGAGAGATCACTATGTCAGGACATAGACTTGACTTTCAGGGTTGGAGGAAGCCAGACAAAGATGAATGGGATTCAGAGCCTGAACTCAAGGTCAAGGTTTTCTGAATCACAAAGAGCCGGTGGGTCTGGGAAAAGAAAGAAAATTCAGCGCCAAATGGGGAAACCCGTAAAGTCTGCATAGTTCTGCTTGTAGGTAAGAACACAGGTAGGCGGCGGGAAGAGAGGGGGCAAGCAACCCCAACGCTCGCCGACATCCCCAGGGTTTTACAAACGGATGGTCCTGAAGTTTCCAAAACTATAACTACTATAAGCCCAAATGTATATTCTCCCCTAGCTTTTCAACAGGCTACCTGCCTGTGACCCTTTTCCCACGACCTTGGCTCCTCCTCTGTCTGCAGCGCCGGTCTCCTCTCAGCCTCCCACACAGACAGACAGACAGACAGAGACAGACACAGACAGAAGGAGCGGACAGGGGGACTGGGCCAGCCCAATTCCCACCCTCCGCGCCCACTCCCTCGAGGTAGCCAAGACCCTCCAGGAGTCCGAGTCACAGAGCGCTCTGCGCCCCTGCCACCTGCCCAGCCTCCCGCTGGGGTCCGGCGGTCCCCACTCGAGACCCCGACATCGCGGGGCTCCGCGGCCCCCGCGCCGACCCGGGGCCGCCAGGGGGCGGGCGGGAGCAGCTCTCCGGGTGCCTCCCGGCCGGTTCCCCTCCCCCGGCCCGCCGGCCACTCACGGATTTTCACTCGGCGGTGGTCCAGGCGCACAGCGGCGGCGTGCAGGGCGTCGAGGCGGCGGTGCAGCGCGGCGGTGCGGTGGCCCAGCGCGGCCGCCTGGCCCTCGAGCTCGCCGAAGATGTCCCCAGCGCAGCGCGACAGGTCGGCCAGCTGCGCTAGCAGGCAGCCCAAGGCATGCGAGCTGACCTGCTCCAGCGAGCGGAAGAGAGGCGCGCCCGCAGCCCCGGCCCCCGCCGCCTCGGGCCGGCGCAGCCGCGCGGGCTCCAGAGTCCTCTGGTGGAAGGGCATGGCGGGGGCGGGCCGGCGGCGCGGGATCCTTCAGTCTGCCCCCCGTCGGCGCGGGGCGCGAGCCTGCATCCAACACAAAGGAAGTCCCAGGCAGTGGCGGGGCGCAGAGGGAAGCTTGGCGGCCCCTGCCCGCAAGGGAGAGGCCGGGCGAGCAGGAAGGACGGACGGACGGGCGCGCGGGCGCGCAGGCTCCCGGGCGGCGCGGGACAGGGCTGGGGTCCGAGCCGCGGCTGCCTGGCGCCGTTCCTCCACCCGCAGGGCTTCGCGGGCCGCGCGGCTAGAGGAAGTTCCAGGGGCAGCGCCGGGCAGCGGCGGCCGCGGCGGCGAGGGGAGCCGCGAGTCCCGCTGAAGTTTGCAGGCGGGCAGGAAAGCGCCGGCTGCTCCTTCCCTCCCTCCGGATTGGAGAGGGAGGAGGAAGCGAGGGAAGTGCCGGCGACACCGGGCGAGAGGGAGGGGAGGCGAAAGAAAGGAAAGGGGGAGGAGAAAAGGGCCGGCCCGGGAACCACCTGCGGCTCCCGCGGCCGCCGCGCCCAGCGCCCGCAGCCAGTGGCGGCCCCGGCGCCTCAGCGCACCCTGCCGGGGCGGGCGCGGGCGCACAGTCCCCAGACGCCCACGTCGCCGCCCCAACTCCCCTTGGCAGCCCCCGGGCGGTGGGGCAGAGCCCTTGCCCGCCCCCCGGGCCGGGGTGGAGCGCAGTGTGGGCGCCGCGGAGGCGGAGGCGCCAGGACTGCCGCGGCCAACTCTGCTCGCGCTGCTCACCTGCGCCGCTGCCCACAGCGCTCCGCAGTCTGGAGCGCTCCGCCCCGCGGGGAACGCCCCGGGTCCCTCGGGGTACCCCTGGTCTCTCCCACTTCCCTTCTGGAAGGTGGCCAACGATTCTGGGCCGCCCGGGTGGACCTCAAAGAGAACGTCTTTAAATGTCCAGTGGCCAGGGGTTCTGTAGCCGACTAGGAGTCAGCGTCCGAATCGGAACAACTTCGAATCAAGACCTCTTTTCAGGGGGCGTCCAGTGAGTTTTTTTCAGCAAGGTGACTCCCCCTGTGACTGCCTGCTACTACAGCTGGAAAGGTCCAATCTGAAATGTGACTAATCTGGGTTTCTTCACCAAGCATGTGAGTTAGGGGTGGAGAACTAGAACCTAGAACACTGAATTCGGAGCCTGGAAGATACGTAAACTACATGCTATTGAGATCGTGGTCATGGGACACCCGCTAACACAAACCTTCTGGTAGGAACTATTTGAGAAGACTGGGTCCAGTATCCCCAAGCTAAAATCCCACTGTGTTTGCTCAGAAAAGGAATCTGGGTTCTTTGGTTTCTGCCTTCCAGTTGACCCTGGTTGCTCCTCTGTTTTATGGCATTTTGGGAGTCAGTCTCCCAGAGCAGCGCTGATTGTAATGAGAAGCGCGTTCCCTCACTGGGGCACAGGAGCAGTGGGAGACAATTGGGCCTGGGAAAGACCTCCTCCAGATAAAACTTAGTAGACAAATACGGGTTGTGTTGTTGTTTGTTGTTGTTGTTGTTGTTGTTTTGGTCTTTATCCTGTTGTACAGCGCCTCATTTTTTACAATGTGGGCCAGTAACAGTTTCATATCACCTACTCGGACCACCTTCGGGGTTGTTATGAGACTCAAAGGAACTGCTGCTGTCTGTGGGAAAAAACATGCTTTGCAATTTATGAAGCACTGGATAAACATCAGGAACAGTATAAAAGCGTGCTACTTCCTCAAGAAATACTAGTTGAGTGCTTGTGTGTTGGACACTGGCTAGAGATAAGGTAATGTGCAAAGCTGGCTCTGTCCCTGTCATCATGAGACTCCCATGTAGTGGACCATGCATAACATTTTTAAATTATATATAATATGGCCGGGCACGGTGATTCATGCCTGTAATCCCAGCACGTTGGGAGGCTGAGGAGGACGGATCGCCTGAGGTCAGGAGTTTGAGACCAGCCTGGCCTAGTCTCAAACATGGTGAAACTATGTTTCAACATGGTGAAACCTAGTCTCCACTAAAAATACAAAAATTAGCCAGGTGTGGTGATGGGGGCCTATAATCCCAGCTACTCTGGAGGCTGAGGCAGGAGAATCACTTGAACCCGGGAGGCGGAGGTTGCAGTGAGCTGAGATTGTGCCATTGCACTCCAGCCTGGGCAACAGAGCCAGACTCTGTCTGAAAAAAAAAAAAAAAAATTATATACAATATAATTTGCCTATTTAAAGTGTATGACTCAGTGCTTTTTAGTATATTTACAATGTTGTGCAAACATCACCATGATCACTTTTAGAACATTTTAATCACACTGGTCTCAAAAAAAAATTCTCTTTAGTACTCAGTTCCCTCCCTCCCAAACCCATCACTAGCCGATTGCAACCACTCATGTGTCTATGGATTTGCCCATTCTAGAGGTTTCATATCAATGAAATCATACAATTGTGATTGTTTGTGACTGACTTCTTTCATTTAGTGTAACGTTTTCAGAGTTTATCCATGGAGTAGCATGGATCAGTTTTGATTCTTTTTTTTAAGGCTGCATAATATCCCATTGTTTGGATATGCCACATTTTGTTTATCCATTCATCAGTTAATGGACATTTGGGTGTCCACTTTTTGGCTATTATGATTAATGCTACTGTGAACATGTGTGTACAAGTTTTTGTGTGGACGTGTGTTTTCATTTCTCTTGGGTACATACCGAGGAGTGGAATTGATGAGTCATGGTGCCAATCTGTTTTCCGAAGTGACTGCACCATTTTGCCTCCCAACCAGCAATGTATGAGGGTTCCAGTTTCTTCACATCCTCAGTAACACTAATTTTAATGTCTTTTTTATTACAGCCATTCTAGTGGGTATAATATCTCATTGTGGATTTGATTTGCATTTTCCTGATAGCTAGTGATAATGAGCATCTTTTCATGATTTTATCAGCTACCTGTTTATCTTCTTTCAAAAAAGATAACATTGTAGAAATGTCTGTTCAGATTCTTGGCCATTATTAAATGAAATTTTTGTCCATTTCTTATCAAGATGTAATAGTTCCTTGAATATTCTAGATACAAGTCCCTTAGGTGTAACATTTACTTCCTAATTGCTTTAACAGTCTGTTGTGGGTTTTTTGTTTTTTGTTTTGCGACATAGTCTCGCTCTGTCACCCAGGCTGGAGTGCAATGGGGCAATCTCGGCTCACTGCAACCTCCGCCTCCTGAGTTCAAGCGATTCTCCTGCCTCAGCCTCCTGTGTAGCTGGGATTACAGGTGCCTGCCACCACACCCAGCTAATTTTGTATTTTTAGTAGAGATGGAGTTTCACCATGTTGGCCAGGCTCGTCTTGAACTCCTGACCTCAGGTGATCCACCGGCCTCAGCTTCCCAAAGTGCTGGGATTACAGGCGTGAGCCATAGCACCCAGCCCAGCACTGTTCTTTAGTTTATTCCATCTTCTATTTCCTTGAGACTTTCCCATTGGTTTGAAAAGAATTATGATTTAGCCACATAAACTAATAAAAAGAGGGCAAGCATGTTTTTGTAAATTTGTAATCCTGGGGCAATATCAATAGGATTTTTTTGATAAAATGATTTCACTACTTCAGAAGCAGAATGTAAACTCTATACATAACCAAAACATGAAATTAACAGGACTCATGGGTATGTCCATAAAAGCAACTGAATTTTTAGTCTTCTGCTATCCCTTTAATAATCTGTTCCATGAGGATAGTTCTTCCTCTTCCACAGAATGAAACTCAAGCAGTCCCATGACTTGTTTATTCTCTCAGGTAATAGAAAATCCTGTTACTTTAAGAGAAAAACCCTGCTCTTAATTCAGTAATTAAAATGTTGTCCCCTTCCCCACCAGGGGCCTCCTGTGGGCAGAAGTGCGGACAAGGAGCTTTGTTCCTCCCCCATGTCACTCTCCCACAGCCCACTTGCTAGCCATGGTAAGGGGAAAGAGGGGTGGAGGCCACAGGAAGGCATGTACTGAACTGGACCTCTGGTAGAAAGGCATTACCCACGCTGGGCTTGGTGGGTATTTGAAAGTGACTCTTCCGTGAACACTGTTGTGAGCCCTCACTGGGAATGTTTGGCCATGCTTCCTGACACTGGCAATGAATTTTCTCTAGCTGCTTATTCTACCCCAACCTTGGTTTTCCTTCTGTCCCCTCCACACAGACTCTCAGCATCAGGGTCCTGTCAACCCTTCAGTGAGACTTTTTCAGAAGAATCCCTTTTAAAATGACCTCAAGCTGACCTTCCTGCTGCGGATTCCACATATGGTATCTGAGACTCACACAGTGTGGTTGGAAAATAGCACAGTGACCTCCCAGGCACAGGCCTCTGCCAACCCTCCACTGTCTGCCCTAGGATGCTGGCCTTCCTCCGATGGGAGTCAGGCCCAGTCTGCTGTTGGCCAGGAGCAGCCTGCAAGCTCCCTGGAAGGCCTGGAGAAGCCCTTCTCACTCAGCTTGGTGTTCGATGCCAGTGCCCCCGCCCATTGTGGGGTGAGGGTGGGACTCTCAGCACAGCCCTGTCCAAATAAATTCTCAGAAGCCTTCCTCCATCTGCAGTCACTTGAGTCTTTTGTAGCCTGTGTGATTGAGCATCTAAGCAGTCCTCAGCTATTTACTTTGAAATTTCGTAAGTGATTTTGGTATCTGCCATTTCTTGATGCATCAGTCACAACTTCCCTTCTAACATCCCATTAAGTAACATCTAAAACAGAACAAAAACATTGTGCCAACTTCTTCCAAGAAGAATTTAATGTCACTTCCTAAATTAAGCAGTTGGGCCCTGTCCCATGACTGTTCATCTCTGCTCAATAGTCATCAGGATCTGAGAAAGCAGAAAGGAGCCCTGGGGGCCTAAGCTGTGTGTTTGTGTGTGTGTGCGCATGTGTGTATGTGTGTGTGTGATTATGAGGAACACTCTCCATTCTGTTTTTCATTAATATCTAAAGGGAAATTCTATTAAATCAATTCCAAGACCAAATATCGTTGACATTTGTGTGCTTTTTAAAGAGTCTAAAAACAAGTGGAATGTATAGATAAACTATATTCTTTCCCAACTTTTTGATATATAGTACAATTGTTCCTGAATTGAAAGTCTAATGATTAATACATTTTTTTGTATTATCTTACCTGCTAGGGAAAAAAAATTGCCATGATGTGAAAAAGACGCAACAGGCACCGTGGGGTATAGCGTGTAACAGTCTTCTGTCCATGAAATACTGTGGTTTATATGCAGGATTAGCCATTTATATGCAGGATTAGCCCAGGGGTAGAAACCTCAGTCCAGCAAGTCTGGAGACTAGTAAACAAAAAAGAGACTTTTCTACTTCTAACAGACATAGGCAAGTGGTAATTTCTCACCAAATTAAAAATAACACTGGTCTTTGATTAGCTAGAGAGATCGTCTTAAAATGCTTATCTGACTGTGTCCCCCTCCCCCAGCTCAAAAATCTGTAAAGCTTTTCCATTACTTTTTGAATTAACAAAAATGAGGTCCACAAAACCCAGAGAGTGTTGTCCCTACCTTTCTCTCAAGCTGATTCCCCGTCTCCCTCGTCCTGTACTGGCCCCGCCCGCCTTGTGATCCGGGCCATATGGATTCAATGCCTCCTCCATTCTCCCTTCTCTGTCTCCTTTGTTAAGTTAGCTTTTCAGATTTTGGTTCAAATGTCACTTCCTTGACCAAACTTGCCCTCCCTTCCCAGGCCAGATCAAGTCTCTGTATTATAGACTACTAAACTTTCTGAACATTTAAGTGTTTCTATTTATATATTTATATAATTTATTATTATCTATATTAGGGCCCTGAAAAGAAATAGATCAACTCAGAAGAATCAATTAAGAGAACTTAATGAAGAAACAAAAACCAGAGGTGCTGAGGCACTCAGGAACTAGCAAGAGCAGAAAACCTTTACAACTCCTTGGTTCAAAGGGTTGGGAAGGGAGCATCACCTCGATTCCTCACCCCAGGGATGGAGCACTCATCTACTAGCAGTTGGAAGTGCGGGGGCCAACAGGCCTCAACCAGATTTCTCTCTGGGACCTGTCCTTGCCTAAGGGGAACTGCCTCACCCAAAAGCATGTCCCCTTTCCCTGGGGCAGCCTCATGCAATGACTGGTCTATGCAGAGGTATGAAGATCCAGTTCACATGCCCCAAATTGGGACAACTAACTGCAGGACCATCCTAGCCCACTCTGCCCAATCCTGATCCTCTCACTCGCCCACCCCAAGTGGTCATCCCATGAACACTCCCAAGCTAACCTCCTACGGGCACAGTATCAGGGACTGCTTTGCACAGAACCTACCTGGAGAAAGGGCCAAGGTGAAGAAAGTGTCACCCAAGCCTTGTAAGGGCTTCCACTTTGGGCAAGCAGTGAATAGGGAAGACAGATCTCTGCCTCTCCCACTTCTCTATCTCCTGCCTGGATCTTCTATTGGTGGAAGCCATTGGGTAATGTAACCCACAGGGATCAGCCTTCTGGGGTAAAACACAGCAGAAGATAGATAATAGTGGGGAGAAGAGGGCAGAGACAAAATTTCCCCTTAGTAATCTGCCAGTACATACAGTGGCAAAAGAAGCCCCAAGTAACTAAGAGTCTTAGCTTCCAATTTAATAGAACTATGACTATTCATGTAGTTTGGATGTGTGTCCCTGCCCAAATCCCTTGTTGACACGTAATCCCTAATTTTGGAGGTTGGACTTGGTGGGAAGTGATTGGATCATGAGGCAGATATCTCATGAATAGTTTAGTATCATTTCTGTGGTACTATCCTGGCAACAGTGAGTGAATTCTCACAAGATCTGGTTATTTAAACGTGTGTGGCACCTTGTACCCTAACTCTTGCTCCTGCTCTGGCCTTGTGATGTGCCTGCTGCTCCCTTCACTTTCCACTATGATTGTAAGCTTCCTGAGGCCTCCCCAGGAGCTGAGCCCAGTATCAGGCTTATTATACAACTTGCGGAACCAAGAGCCAGTTAAAACTCTTTCTTTATAAATATCTAGTCTCAGGTATTTATAGCCATATGAGAGCATCCTAACGCAGCTATGTTCTCTAATAGAAGGCTCGTTCCTTCTTTGTTAACAAGGACTTCCAATCAAAAGCCAGCTGGCAAGGGAACCTGAGGAATGCTGCATAAATCAGCCTTTTCAGACATGAAAGTATGGAGGAAGAGGAGGAAGACAGCATGTATTAGTTTGGTGCAAATGTAATTGCAGTTTTTGCATTATTTAAATTTGCCATTTGATACTGGAATACATTCTTAAATGTGGTTATGTTATACATCATTTTAATGTACATTTCACACTTTGTGGGGTTTTTTTTTTTTTTGCTAATGACTTATTACTTGCTGTTTATTTTATATTTATTTTAGACTATGGAAATGATAATTAGACAAAAAGCAAATTCGAGCAATTTTCTTATTCGAGAAAGCAACAGAGACAACTCACATCAACAATGCATTTGGCCCAGGAACTGCTAACAATCATGCAGTGCAGTCATGGTTCAAAACATTTTGCAAAGCAGATGAGAGCTTTGAAGATGAGGAGCATAGTGGCCAGCTATCAGAAGTTGACAATGACCAATTGAGAACAATCATCCAAGCTGAACCTCTTACAACTGGCAAAGAATTCAACGTCGGCCATTCTACAGGCATTTGAAGCAAATTGGAAAGGTGAAAAAGCTCGGTAAGTGGGTGCCTCATGACCTGAGCAAAAATTTTTAAAAATCATCATTTTGAAGTGTGATCTTCTCCTATTCTATGCACAATGAACCATTTCTTCATCAGATTGTGACGTGCAATGAAAAGTGGATTTTACAGACAACTGGTGGCAACCAGCTCAGTGGGTGGACTGAGAAACAGCTCCAAAGCAGTTTGCAAAGCCAAACTTGCACCAAAAAAGGTCATGGTCACTGTTTGGTGGTCTGCTGCTGGTCTGATCCACTACAGCTTTCTGAATCCTGGCGAAACCATTACATCTGAGAATTATGTTCAGCAGATCGATGAGATGCACAAAAACCTGCAGCACCTGCAGCACCTGCAGTCAGCATTGGTCAACAGAAGTGGCCCAGTTCTTCTCCACAACGCTAGACTGCACATCACACAACCAACGCTTCAAAAGTCGAACGAACTGGGCTACGAAGTTTTGCCTCATTCACCATATTCACCTGACCCTTCGCCAGCCGACTACCACTTCAAGCATCTTGACAACTTTTTGTGGTGAAAATGCTTCCACAAGGAGCAGGATACAGAAAATGCTTTCCAAGGGTTCATCGAATCCCGAAGCACAGGTTGTTTTGTTTGTTTGTTCTGTGACGGAGTCTCACTCTGTCGTCAGGCTGGAGTGCAGTGGTGCGACCTTGGCCCACTGCAACCTCCACCTTCCGGGTTCAAGCGATTCTCCTGCCTCAGCCTCCCAAGTAGCTAGGACTACAGACACGTGCCACCACGCCCAGCTAATTTTTTTGTATTTTTAGTAGAGATGTGGTTTCACCATGTTGGACAGGATGGTCTTGATCTCTTGACCTTGTGATCCACCCGCTTCAGCCTCCCAAAGTGCTGGGATTACAGGCGTGAGCCACCGCACCTGGCCCCAAAGCACAGATTGTTATGTTATAGGAATAAACAAACTTATTTCTTGTTGGCAAAAAAGTGTTGATTGTAATGATTTCTATTTTCATTAATAAAGATGTGTTTGAGCCTAGTAATAAATTATTTAAAATTCACGGTCTAAAACCGCAATCACTTTTGCACCAACCTAACAGGAAATAACCAGCACCCTACTGTGCTATTGTATTAGTCCATTCTCATGCTGCTATGAAGACATACCCAAGACTGGGTGATTTATAAAGGAAAGGGCTGTGAGACTGACCCTACACCAATCCATTAGCTTGTCTGGGCCTCCATTTCCTCATGATGAAAAGCATAAAGTTTTCTCCTCTACCTATACATTAATTTCTGTTTTGCTTTTTTTCTTTTCTTTTAGCTGTTAGAAGCATGGGCATCCTACCTATACATTTAGCTGTGCTCATACATTCATCATTACTTCCTTCCTCCATCCTAAAGCAGAATGCAATTCTATCCAAGATGTTCTTGGCACCTGGGCTTAGGAGTCCATCTGTTCCTGCACCCTCCACAACCTTTCACCAAGTATTACCCTCTGTTTTTGCATCTTCACCTTTTCTTTCTCCGTTTGCCACTCAATATTTAAAATACACTCAAGCCTCTCTCATTGAAAGATTAAAACCCTTCTCTTCATTTTGGTTTCCTAAGTAGCTAGCCACAACCCCTTCTCCCTCTGCTTCATGGTCAAGCTTCTAGATTATCCTGCATTGAAAGTTTTCAGGTGCACAACCATTCACTGCCATCTGCTTTCTCACCCATCCTTGCTTTGAAATGGTTCTGCTGCTGTCTCTGGCACCTTTCTGCTTGCTTTGGTCCTTGGATGTCAGCTTCATTCCCACTTTCTTGAAACTTTGTCCCCAGGTGTCTGCCATGTTCTTCTTATTACTCACTCTATATCACACTTTCCAAGCTTTCGGGACTGAAGGCTATGAACACATTCTCCAAAAATGTGGCCTTTATTTTTTCTGTACCTCTAAAGTCAACACATTGATGTACCTCAGTTCATCCAGACAACCTGAGCAACTCAGCCATGCCTATGACTTAATGGCCAAAAGTCTCTAACTTCAAGCAGGGTTCATATCTCAGTTCTTACCACCTACCAGCTGTGTGAGCTTGGGAAAAGTAGTTTACCACTCATATTTCAGTTCATCTGTGAAATGGAGATTGTAATGAGATAACCCTGACATGGTTGCCAGGGTCTCATGAGTTATAACATGTAAAGTGCTTAGATATCACTTGTTACATAATTGTTGATATTTAATAAATGTTTGTTATATCACTAGATATCTTCCTCTTTCCCTTTCTCTCCCCCTTCCCTCTTACCCCTTCTCTCTCTGTCTCTTTCTCTCTGTCCCTTTCTCTCTGTCCCCAAGTCAATATATTCAACTAATAAAGTGCATTTCAACATGAACCTCCAACATATATGTCCAAAATTGAGCTCTATCTACTCCACTACCCTTCCTCCTGCATTTCTTATACATGAACGAATCCTCACAGCATGCCAGAGTCCTCCATGCAGAAGGACAGCCTACATCCTTGGGATACAGTTATTCAATTGGTTACAAATCAGCCACCCAAATTATATTCCTCCATCTCATCTATAAAAGTGTTGGGAGTCTATTAACCTTATTGAAATCATGTTGCCATTCTTCTACAAGTTACCATCTCAAAAAGAAACTAAAGTTCTATGATCCAAAGAGAGAAAATAGCCATAGAAAATGAAATGCAGACTGGGCGCGGTGGCTCATGCCTGTAATTCCAACACTTTGAGAGGCCAAAGCCAAAGTGGAAGGATCACCTGAGCTCAGGAGTTCAAGACCAGCCTGAGCAACATGGCAAAACCCCATTTCTACAAAAAATACAAAACATCAGCTGGGTGTGGTGGCACACGCCTGTGGTCCCAGCTACCCAAGAGGCTGAAGTGGGAGGATCACCTGAGCCCAGGAGGTGGTCAAGGCTGCAGTGAACCAAGGTAATGCCACTGTACTCCAGCCTGGGTGACAGAGTGAGACCCTGTCTTAAAAAAATTAAATAAAATGCTGCAAATAAATATCCTTTAAAATCTCAATGAGAGCAATTAGAAATAAATTTTCTATAGTTATTCAACTATAATACATAATGTTTATAAAGAACATGGACAAAAAGAAAAGAAAACCTGAATCAGAACTAGGGCAGAAGCATTTCTCTTAGCCAATTTTACCAACACCATATTGAGAAGGAATCAGAAGTACTAGAATTATAGTAGGTGTTCTTTTTAGTCTGTTGTTTTCGTATGTATGCTTGGGTGAGCTGTTTAGGAAACTGTATCTAGTTATGGATGACTCCCTGAAGAGCTGCTTTCACCCAGTAGCCTTTTGAAAACTCAGCTGGCCTTTGTCAACTGACAATACAAGAAACAGTTTATAAATCTATTATTTTGTTTGCTATGAATATTTACTTGATAAATTCCTTTTAAAAGCAATAATAGGAATAGCATTGCTTCCTGGAAGAAATAATTTTTTTCTCTCTCATGATTAATCAAAGTTTTAAACTAACCCTAGTTTTCTTATCACTGGTTTTGATGACAAATTTGGTTTCTGAGTCAAATTCATTGTATTTTAGTGTCTGGGCAGGCCCTCCTGGATGGGATGTTTGTATTCAATTTGCCCAGTACCCAATACCCCCACCATCATGATTACTAACCTACTATTCTATTTTCCATCGCCACACTCTTTAAAATTTTTATTTACTTTTTTACAAGTGTATCTGGTGAGTGCCTCAAATCCTTGGTGAAGGTGAAGTGTCATTGGTTCTGTTATGTGATGGATTACATGTATTGATTTGCATATGTTGAACCAGCCTTGCATCCCAGGGATGAAGCCAACTTGATGGTGGAGAATAAGCTTTTTGATGTGCTGTTGGATTCGATTTGCCAGTATTTTATTGAGGATTTTCATATCGATGTTCATAAGGGATATTGGTCTAAAATTCTCTTTTTTGTGTGTGTCTCTGCCAGGCTTTAGTATCAGGATGATGTTGGCCTCATAAAATGAGTTAGGAAGGATTCCCTCTTTTTCTATTGATTGGAATAGATTCAGAAAGAATGGTACCAGCTCCTCTTTGTACCTCTGGTAGAATTTGGCTGTGAATTTGTCTGGTCCTGGACTTTCTTTGGTTGGCAGGCTATTAATTATTGCCTCAATTTCAGAGCCTGTTATTAGTCTATTCAGGGATTCAACTTCTTCCTGGTTTAATCTTGGGAAGGTGTATGTGTCCAGGAATTTATCCATTTCTTCTAGGTTCTCTAGTTTATTTGTGTAGAGGTGTTTATAGTATTCTCTGATGGTAGTTTGTATTTCTGTGGAATCGATGGTGGTGGTGGTGATATCCCCTTTATCATTTTTTATTGCATCTGTTTGATTCTCTCTTTTCTTCTTTATTATTCTTGCTAGCAGTCTATCAATTTTGTTGATCTTTTCAAAAAAACAGTTCCTGGATTCATTGATTTTTTGAAGGGTGTTTTGTGTCTCTATCTCTTTCAGTTCTTCTCTGATCTTAGTTATTTCTTGCCTTCTGCTAGCTTTTGAACTTGTTTGCTCTTGCGTCTCTAGTTCTTTTAATTGTGATATTAGGGTTTCAATTTTAGATCTTTCCTGTTTTCTCTTGTGGGCATTTAGTGCTATAAATTTCCCTCTACACACTGCTTTAAATGTGTCCCGGAGATTCTGGTGTGTTGTGTCTTTGTTCTCATTGGTTTCAAAGAACATCTTTATTTCTGCCTTCATTTTGTTATTTACCCAGTAGTCTCAGGAGCAGGTTGTTCAGTTTCCATGTAGTTGTGTGGTTCTGAGTGAGTTTCTTAATCCTGAGTTCTAATTTGATTGCACTGTGGTCTGAGAGACAGTTTTTTTGTGATTTCAGTTCTTTTACATTTGCTAAGGAGTGCTATACTTCCAATTATGTGGTCAATTTTAGAATAAGTGCGATGTGGTGCTGAGAAGAATGTATATTCTGTTTATTTGGAGTGGAGAGTTCTGTAGATGTCTATTAGGTCTGCTTGTTGCAGAGCTGGGTTCAGGTCCTGGATATCCTTGTTAATCCTATGTCTCGTTGATCTGTCTAATATTGACAGTGGGGTGTTAAAGTCTCCCATTATTCTTGTGTGGAAGTCTGAGTTTCTTTGTAGGTCTCTAAGGACTTGCTTTATGAATTTGGGTGCTCCTGTATTGGGTGCATATAGTTATCTCTTCTTGTTGCATTGATCCCTTTACCATTATGTAATGGCTTTGTCTCTTTTGATCTTTGTTCGTTTAAAGTCTGTTTTATCAGAGACTAGGATTGTAACCCCTGGTTTTTTGTTTTGTTTTGTTTTGTTGTTGTTTTTTTTTTTATTTTTTATTTTTTTGGCTTTCCATTTGCTTGGTAGATCTTCCTCCAACCCTTTATTTTGAGCCTATGTGTGTCTTTGCACATGAGATGGGTCTCCTGAATACAGCACACTGATGGGTCTTGACTCTTTATCCAATTTGCCAGTCTGTGTCTTTTAATTGGGGCATTTAGCCTATTTACATTTAAGGTTAATATTGTTATGTGTGAATCTGATCCTGTCATTATGATGTTCGCTGGATATTTTGCCTGTTAATAGATGCAGTTTCTTTATAGCATCAATGGTTTTTACAATTTGGCATGTTTTTGCAGTGGCTGGTACCAATTGTTTCGTTCCATGTTTAGTGCTTCCTTCAGGAGCTCTTGTAAGGCAGGCCTGGTGATGACAAAATTTCTCAGCATTTGCTTGTCTGTACAGGATTTTATTTCTCTTTCACTTATGAAGCTTAGTTTGGCTGGATATGAAATTCTGAGTGGAAAATGCTTTTCTTTAAGAATGTTGAATATTGGCCCACACTCTCTTCTGGCTTGTAGGGTTTCTGCCAAGATATCTGCTGTTAGTCTGATGGGCTTCCCTTTGTGGGTAACTCGACCTTTCTCTCTGGCTTCCCTTAACACTTTTTCCTTCATTTCAACCTTGGTGAATCTGACAATTATGTGTCTTGGGGTTGCTCTTCTCGAGGAGTATCTTTATGGTGTTCTCCGTATTTCCTGAATTTGAATGTTGGCCTGTCTTGCTAGGTTGGGGAAGTTCTCCTGGATAATATCCTGAAGAGTGTTTTCCAACTTGGTTCCATTCTCCCCGTCACTTTCAGGTACACCAATCAAACGCAGATTTGGTGTTTTCACATAGTCCCATATTTCTTGGAGGCTTTGTTCATTTCTTTTTACTCTTTTTTCTCTAACCTTGTCTTCTCACTTTATTTCATTAATTTGATCTTCAGTCACTGATACCCTTTCTTCCACTTGATCAAATCAGCTATTGAAGCTTGTGCATGTATCATGAAGTTCTCGTGCCGTGGTTTTCAGCTCCATCAGGTCATTTAAGGTCTTCTCTACACTGTTTATTCTAGCTAGCCATTCGTCTAATCTTTTTTCAAGGTTTTTAGCTTTCTTGTGATGGTTCAAACATCCTCCTTTAGCTCAGAGAAATTTGTTATTACTGACCTTCTGAAGCCTAGTTCTGTCAGCTCGTCAAAGTCATTCTCTGTCCAGCTTTGTTCCATTGCTAGTGAGGAGCTGTGATCCTTTGGAGAAGAGGCACTCTGATTTTTAGAATTTTCAGCTCTTCTGCTCCGGTTTCTCCCCAGCTTTGTGGTTTTATATACCTTTGGTCTTTGATGTTGGTGACCTACAGATGGGATTTTAATGTAGAAGACCGTTTTGTTGATGTTGATGCTATTCCTTTCTGTTTGTTATTTTTCCTTCTAACAGTCAGGTCCCTCAGCTGCAGGTCTGTTGGAGTTTGCTAGAGTTCCACTCCAGACCCTGTTTCCCTGAGTATCCCCAGTGAAGGCTGCAGAATAGCAAATATTACAGAACAGCAAATATTGCTGCCTGATCCTTCCTCTGGAAGCTTCATCCCAGAGGGGCAGCCACCTATATGAGATGTCTGTTGGCCCCTACTGGGAGGTGTCTCCCAGTTAGGCTACACGGGGGTTGGGGACCCACTTGAGGAGGCAGTCTGTCCATTCTCAGAGCTCAAATGCCATGCAAGGAGAACTACTGTTGTCTTCAGAGCTGTCAGCCAGAGACATTTAAGTCTGCAGAAGTTGTCTGCTGCCTTTTGTTCAGTTATGCCTTGCCCACAGAGGTGGAGTCTAGAGGCAGTAGGCTTTGTTGATCTGTGGTGGGCACCCAGTTCGAGCTTCCTGGCTGCTTTGTTTACCTACTCAAGCCTCAGCAATTGCGGATGCCTCGCAGATCAATCTCAGACTGCTGCACTAGCAGGGAGGAAGGCTCTGTGGGTGTGGGACCCGCCAAGCCAGGCACGGGAGAGAATCACCTTGTCTGCTGGTTGCTAAGACCTTAGGAAAAAAAAGCACAGTATTTGGGCATGAGTGCCCCACTTTTCCAGGTAGTCTGTCACGGCTTCCCTTGGCTAGCAAAGGGAAATCCCCCAACCCCTTGTGCTTCCCAGGTGAGGTAAGGCCCTGCCCTGCTTCAGCTCGCCCTCTGTGGGCTGCACCCACTGTCCAACCAGTCCCAATGAGATGCACCAGGTACCTCAGTTAGAAATGTAGAAATCACCCATCTTCTGCATTAGTCACTCTCGGAGCTGCAGACCGGAGATGTTCCTCTTCGGCCATCTTCAAAATTTACCCTACTTTTCTCTTTTTTTTTTTAGAGATAGGGTCTCACTATTTTGGCCGGGTAAGTCTTAAACTCTTGGCCTCAAGCAATCCTCCCACCTCAGTCTGCTAGGATTACAGGCACGAACCACCATGCCTGACTGCTTTTTTCTTTTCTTTTTTGTTTTTTTTTTTGTTTTTTTTTTTGGTGTTTTTTTGGCATGTGTGTGACAAGGTCTTGCCATGTCACTCAGGCTGGAGTGCACTGGCTCAAACACAGTTCACTGCAGCCTCCACTTCCTGGGCTCAAGTGATCCTCTCACATCAGTCTACCAAGTAGCTGGGACTACAGGCATGTGCCACCACATCTGGCTAATTTTTGTGTTTTTTGTAGAGAGAGAGTTTCGCCATGTTGCCTAGGCTGGTCTCCAACTCCTGAGCTCAAGTGATCAGCCTGCCTCAGCCTCCCAAAGTGCTGGGATTATAAGCATGAGCCACTACACTCAGCCTGGTATTCTTTTTTCTTGAAGAGGGACTTCAAAATTGCATACATTTCAGGATACCTAAAACTTAGATTTATGCCTTATCTCAATGAAAAGCAATTCAGCAGTGTATTTTCTCCAAAGTAAGATTGTAACTACAGCAAGCCAGCTCTCATCTATAAAATACCGTTTTAATTGCTTACAACTGAAGAAAAATATGCATCTATTTGGTTCATTTATATAAAGCTATTATTAAAGTATATAAAACTATAATCTAGAGAAAAGGTTTTTGTTAATTTTTGAGACAGGGTCTCATTCATTTGCCCAGAGTCCTGTGACCCAATCTCAGCCCACTGCAGACTCAACTTCCCAGGCTCAAGCAGTTCTCCTACTTCAGCCTCCCAAGTAGCTGGGACTACAGGTGCGCACCATCATGTCTGGCTACTTTTTTGTGTTTTTAATAGAGACAGGGTTTTGCCATGTTGCCCAGGCTGGTTTCAAACTCTTGAGCTCAAAGGATCTGCCTGCCTCAGCCTCCCAAAGTGCTGGGATTATAGGTGTGAGCCACTGTGCCCAGCCAGGATTTTTGTTTGTTATTATTATTTTTTTAGAGATGGAGTCTCACTCTGTTGCCCAGGCTGGAGTCTAGTGGTGCAATCTCAGCTCACTGCAACCTCCGCCTCCCAGGTTCAAGCAGTTCTCCTGCCTCAGCCTCCTGAGTAGTGATGACTACAGGCACCTGCCACCATGCCCAGCTTATTTTTGTATTTTTAGTAGAGACGGTGTTTCACCATGTTGGTCAGGCTGGTCTCAAACTCCTGACCTCAGGTGATCTGCCCGCCTCAACCTCCCAAAGTGCTGGGATTACAGGCATGAGCCACCATGCCCCAGTCAGGATTTTTAAATATTCAAATAAGCCCCATTGTAATTTTGATAACTATCTTTTAACTTGTATTAATAATTTAGCCATAATTCACATTACCTTGTAAACTAGGGGAACTTGGCTATAATTCAAATATACAACTGATCTGGTCATAGACATGATTGGATGTGTAAAAATTTGTGCCTCTAAAGATTTGAAATAATATCCTGAGCATCTCCCCTTTCAGAACAAAGTATACTTTAAAAATAACCAATGTAGTAAAAACATAAAATGTTACATGTCCATTATGACCTGTTGGTAAGGACATTAAAGTTTTATCAAATTAGAACATTTATGAAATATGAGAATCTTTCATCAAAGAACATTCTTTCTGTAGTTTAAATGCAACAATTATAATCCCAACCATGCTTGCTAATCTTAGCTGCCTGGAAGTTAGAAAGAGACAAAGGTAATTCATAAGACAGCTTGGTACCCAAAACCACCTAGGTTTTTGTGGTCTAGAGTCAACACCTCAAATTATATTGAGAAACAAACAGGCACCCAAAGGGAAATGTAGACTACAATTCTAGCAAGCTATAATTTTGTTCCTTGTAGTTTGTGCCTCTCCACTGCAAAGTGGCTCTAGTCTGCCTGGCCCACAGCTTCCACTTGGCCTCTTAGAGTGTGTTGCAGACCTCCAGCCAAAAGCTCACTATGACCATCTAGAATAGTGCTCCCAGAAGCTGTCATGGAGTTGTAGCCATAATGGGTGCTCACCCCTAAATATCTGCTGGTAATGATACCATGATGATTATGGCAAGCCAAGACTGACTCTGGATGATCTGGCTCACAATCCCACCCGGATCAACTTGCACAGTCACTTGTACATGAGTCATGGTCCTGATTCTATTGTTGAAATAAAAGGTTTGGTGAAGTGCTCTTGCACCTTGAGAGCGAAGACATTATGTCAAGGCCAAGTGTCTCAAACTTGAGGGTAAGAATGGAGAGTAGAAAGCTAACAATACCAGAAAGGGCCCATATTTTTTGAGTTATGACACTGATTTCCTGCCTTAAAAATGAATGACATTTCCAAGGCACCTACCATTTACTGGGGATTATGCCAAGGGCTTTTTATGCCTTATCTCATTTCATATCTACAAATGGGAGATTTTATTAGTACTGCTATTTTGCAGGTAAGGAAACAGATTCAGAGGGGAGTATAGCAGCAAACAGCTAGTACATGAAGGAAAGATCCTGGATTTAAACTTAGCCTGCTGGCCTCAAGAACTTGGACTCAAGAGCTCGGAAACATCATGCCAAAGTTTTCCAAAGTTTGAAACTCTGGCAGTCTGTGACAGGATTTTATTTGGTGCACAGATGCTTTATTAAATTTTGAAAAAGTTTTTTCTTTGAAGTTCTTTCAATTTTTCTTTTAAATCTAAGTTTCAGTTTCAGAAAATCTCTTTGCTCATGTATATGAGTATATACTGTTAGAAGAAACCAGGCCACATCTTGAATGCTTTGCTGCTTGGAAATTTCTTCTGCCAGATACTCTAAGTCATCTCTCTCAAGTTCAAAGTTACAAAGATCCCTAGAGCTGCAAGTCTCTTTGCTAAAGCAGAGCAAGAGTAACCTTTACTCCAGCTCCCAATAAGTTCTGCATCTCTGAGACCACCTCAGCCTGGACTTCACTGTCTATATCACTATCAGCATTTGGTCACAACAATTGAACAAGTCTCTAGGAAGTTCCAAACTTCCCCTCATCTTCCTGTCTTCTTCTGAGCTCTCCAAACTGTTCCAACCCCTGCCCATTACTCAGTTCCAATGACACTTCCACATTTTCAGGTATCATTATAGCAATGCCCCACTTCCCAGTACCAATTTTCTGTATAAATTCATTCTCTTATTGCTATAAGGAACTACCTGAGACTGGATAATTTATGAAGAAAATCGGTTTAATCAACTCTTAGTTCTGCAGGCTGTACAGGAAGCATGGCTGGGGAGGCCTCAGGAAACTTACAATCATGGTGGAAGGTGAAGGGAAAGCAGGCACATCTTCACATGACAGAGCATGTGAAGAAAGAGGGAAGCGGGAAATGCTACATACTTTTAAACAAGCAGATCTCGTGAGAACTCACTATCAAGAGAACAGCAAGGGGGAAGTCCACCCCCATGATCCAATCACCTCCCACCTGGCCCCTCCTCCAACACTGGGGATTACAATTCAACATGAGATTTGGGCAGGGACACAGACCCAAACCATATCAAGACCTGAATGGCCAAACAACTTTGAAAAAGCAAAACAAAGTTGGAGAACTAACTCTACCTGATTTCAATGCTTCCTATAAAGACACAGTGTTCAAGACAATGTGAGAATGAAGTAAAGGTAGACAAATAAATCAATGAAACAGAAAAGAGAGTGGAGAAATACGCCCACACATAAATGGAAAACTGATTTTCAACAAAGGTGCAAAGGCAATTCAGTGGAGAAGGGATCATCTTTTCAAAAAATGGTGCTGGAATAATAAAACAGCCATATGCAATAATAATAACCTTTTATCCATGCCATGCACCATATACAAAAATTAGTCCCAAATTGATCATTGACCTAAATGTAAAACCTAAAGCTAAAAAACTTCTAGATGCTAACATAGGAGAAAATCTTTGTGGCCATGTGTTAGGCAATGATTTCTTAGATACAACACCAAAATTATGATCCATTTTTTAAAAACTAGTATATCGGACTTAATCACAATGAAAAACTGCTCTTTGATGGATACTGTTAAGAGAAATAGAAGACAGACCATAGATTGGGGGAAAATTCTTGCAAAGCACATATCTAATAAAGGACTTGTATTAGAATACAAAGAACTCTTAAAAAAAGAAGTTGCCCTGCAGTAAAAGAGTGAAGCAAATTGAAAAGCAAAATGAGTCCTGGCAGCATTCTGACCCTAAATGCTGGTTGCCCTGAGATGTAGCTACACTGGGGCTTCCCCACAGTTTGGTTACATGAGCCCATAAATTACCCTTTCTGTCTGGTTCACGTAAGGTTTCTATTACTTGTCACCAAAAATACATCCTCATTTAGAGGAATGGAAGTATGAGAGAGAGGATCCAAAAGATGGAATACAAAAATGATTTTTCTATAAGAGTAACTGTTGAGAAACAAAAGATTTAGTGTGATCACAAGGAACCGGTGGCTAACTTGATCATACACTTGGCTACAAGTTTAGTTTTTTTGTTTTTGAGACAGAGTCTCTGTCACCCAGGTTGGAGTGCAGTGGCATGATCTTAGCTCACCGCTATCTCTGCCTCCCAGGTTCAAGTGATTCTCCTGCCTCAACCTCCTGAGTAGCTTCGATTACAGGCACGTGTCACCACACCCGCCTAATTTTCATTTTTTAGTAGAGACAGGGTTTTGCTCTGTTGACCAGACTGGTCTCAAACTCCTGACCTCAAGTGATCCACCTGCCTCGGCCTCCCAGAGTGCTGGGATTACAGGTGTGAGCCACGGTGCCCAGCCAGGTTCATTTTTTACTGAGTATGTATTACATTAAAAAAAAAATTTCAACTTTTTTTTTAGATTTGGGAGTACATGTGCAGGTCTGTCACATGGAAACACTGCATGACGCTAAGGTTTGGGGTATGGATGATCCCATTACCCAGGCAGTGAGCACAGCACCCAACAGGCAGTCCCTCAGCCCTCAGCCCACTCCCTTCCTCCTCCCTAAAATTTTTAAAGCACACATATTTCAATCCAAAAAAATTAACTCTAGATATTTACCCTAGATAAACCTGTGCACTAAGAGAAATGTGTAAAGATATTTGCCACAGCTTCATTGTAATAATAACACAATTACAAACAACTGAGTTGTCCATCAAAAGAGGAATAGTTATGTAATCCATTGTAGATTCATATTGTAGCTGGGCTAGGTGGCTAATGCCTGTAATCCCAGCACTTCGGGAGGCCAATATGGAAGGAGTGTTTGAAGCCAGGAGTTCAAGACCAGCCTGGACAGCATAAGAATACCCCTATCTCTCCAAAAAAAAAAAAAAAAAAAAGGCTACACGCACCAGTAGTCCCAGCTACTCAAGAGGCTGAGGTGGAGCTTGAGCCCAGAATTTGAAGGCTGCAGTGAACCACGATTGTGTCACTTGCACTCCAGCCTGGATGACAGAGCAAGATTCTGTCTCACAAATACATACATATATAAAGATTCATATCATGCAATGCCTGGCAATAGTTAAAAAGCATAAGATGGATCTGTTTGTGCTGACATGGAAAGAACTACAAGACATTGCTATGTAAAATAAGCAAATCAAATCATTAGCATATTTAGTGTTTAAAATAAAATACACCAAAAACCCTCTATATTTCTATACGGGAACATGCATGTGTAGGTAAATGTAAACAAAAGAACTAGAAGTTTCCACCTCCAACTGTTAATTGGGTTTACCTCTGTGGGGATGGGGATTGGGAGCAGTTAAAAGGAGCCTTTCATTACATCTGTTTTTTTTTCAACTTTTTGCACATAAATAAATTCACTAGAACTTGTTTAACTAAAACAAATGAAAGAGTATGAATAATTTTACTGAGTGTAAATGGTGTACTAGCTATTATGTAAGATAGATAAAGTCTCTGCTGGATGGAAATGGCTACATGTACACAGTTTTGGAGTCAGTATATTAGGGACTTATGCTCATAACTTCCAATAATAAGTGATCAAGTAGCACTAAAAAAGAGACTTAAAAAGAAAAAAGAGAGACTTTTTTAAGAAGGTCAATTAGGATAGGATACAAGGAACAGACAATGTTTTATATTTATGAACAGAATATCTGACAAATGGATGGTTTTTCAGAAGCTCATCCATAGGTTCCTTGTTGGAAACTCAATGAATTTTCCCACAGAAAGGATGTTTAGATTTCAAGTCACAAAATCTGTTGTATCAGTGTTCTGTGATAGGACACATCAGAAACACTCTGGAAATTAAGGCAAAAAAATTTGTTGAATGCTACAGAGGAGTTCACAGAATCTAGGGATATATGAAATTTCAGCCCTTAGGAAGAACAAGGACCAACGTAACTCTCAGATATAGGCTACTAATGGACAGATGGGTTATCAGTCTTTTCTGAAAATCAGAATCTTCAATCAAGTGATATAAGAAAAGTATTGGTAAACCCTTATGTCTGTCTACTTCAGCTTCCTAGGTTCTTTAAACTGGATGGTCAGGTCCTCAAAATGTTGAAGTTTTGAAGACTTTCTAAGTTCACATCCAGCTGTGCTACTTGCCATGTGACTTTGAACAAATTACTTAATTGTAACTATCTTCATCTGTAAATATGGGGACAAAACCGTACCTAGCTCCTAGGCTTTTTGAGAGGATTAAGTTAAATGTTAAATTATTGGCATAGAATATATATTCAAAAAATAATAACTGATTATTTTCTTTTCATAAACAAAAATACATCAAACTGTTAAGTATTCATAATAGGGCATCTATAAAAGGATAGTCTTTCATCATTTACAAAGTTTCTCTAATAAGAGCATTTTATTCTAATTTTAAAGATAAATATTTTTAAAGGTCTGAGTTGCAACAATCTGATGACTAAAATTACAGTATGATCTGCTACTCAAATTCGATATTTTTATGATCAATCAACAATGTTCAGATGTCTTTAGTAGAGTTTAAGAACCACAATTAAGGAAATTTTACCCATGCAAGTTAATAAAATTTTTGCTTCCAAAGAAAAAGATAATATAGTTCTCTAATTGGAACTGACTTAGTTCAGCAGATCCAAGTGAGTTTCAAAAATGTATATTTCATGCCTTGGTTCTTTTTTTGTATATTCATTATTCATGATAGTTCTGTCTTGGTCTTGAACAAATAAACACCAGAATATTTCAAAATACTGAACTGTCTGTCCTGGCAAGAAATAGACCCCAAATGACTAAAACCAAAAAGGTCACAAGATGTTTCCCTTCATTTTGTCATTTGATCTTAGATAGGCTGCTCTCAAAACACAAGCTACAATAAGTAGCTATTTCAAGACAAGACAGCCCAAATCTATCATTTAAAAGAGGAAATAAGTGGTGAGGACACTGCATTCCTAAACTAGAACTTCTGAACTGAAAATTTTTTGTTTGTTTAAAGTAATTCCACATGACAAGAAATCAGTAAGAGAAGAATCCCATATTAGTCAGGCATATTAAGAGCTGGCTTTCTGACCACCCACTTCACTGCCTTTCTAACCAGCCTCCTCTACATATATGCAGGTTGCAAAGTGAGACACTTGCTTTCCTAGACTCCATGCGATGGACGTAGAACAGCCATGTGGCCCAGTTCTGCCCAATGAAGTATAAACAGAAGTCTCTGCTTGAGGCTTCTTAGAAATGCTATTTTAAAGCCTGGGCATGCTGGGCCCCGTGGCTCACACTTGTAATCTCAGCACTTTGAGAGGCCAAGGCAGGAGGATCACATGAACACAGGAGTTTAAGACCAGCCTAGGCAACATAGGGAGAACCCATCTCTACAAAAAAATGTAAAACTTACCTGGGCATGGTAGTGTGAGCCTATGGTCTCAGCTACTTGAAAGGCTGAGGTGAGAGGATTGTGAGATCCTGGGAGGTCAAGGCGGCAGTGAGCCATGATCGCACCACTGCACTCCAGCCTGAGTGACAGAGCAAGACCCTGTCTCAAAAACAAAACAAAACAAAAAATCGAATAAAGATTGGGCTGGCAACTTCCATCACACTTTGCACCTTCTTCTTCCTCTTTCTTCCCACTTGGGACACTGACATGATGCCTGAAGTGAAGCTATTTTTCACACAAATGAGAGCCACATGAAGACATGGTTCAGCCACCATATCAGCCCAGGAAACTTATCTCTAGATATCTTTGTCACTTGAGGCAAATAAACTCCTTATTTATTTAAACTTACCTTTCTGGCCAGACGCGGTAGCTCAAGCCTGTAATTCCAGCACTTTGGGAGGCCGAGGCAGGTGGATCACTTGAGGTTAGGAGTTTGAGACCAGCCTGGCCAACATGATGAAACCCCATCTCTACTAAAGTTACAAAAATTAGCTGGGTGTAGTGGCAGGCACCTGTAATCCCAGCTACTCGGGGGGCTGAGGCAGGAGAATCACTTGAACCTGGGAGGCAGAGGTTGCAGTCAGCCAAGGTTGCAGTGAGCCAAGGTCGTGCCATTGTACACCAGCCTGGGCAACAAGAGCAAGACTCCATCTCAGAAAGTAAAATAAAATAAAATATAAATAAATAAACCTACCTTTCTTGGGTCTTCAGTTGCTTGCAGGCAAACACACTTATAACTGATAAAAGTAGGCTGGGCACAGTGGCTCATGCCTGTAAATCCCAGCACTTTGGAAGGCTGAGGTTGGAGGATTACTTGAAGACAGGAGACTAAGCTTGGGCAACAAAATGGCAACTTGCCTCTAAAAAAAAAAAAAAAAAAAAATTAGTCAGTGTGGTGGCATGAGTCTAGCTACTCAGGAGGCTAAGGCAGTGGGATCACCTGAGCCCAGGAAGTCAAGGCTGCAGTGAGCTATGATTGCACCACTGCACTCCCAGCTTGGGTGACAAGGCAATGATCTGTCACTAAAAAAAGTAGCAATTTATTTTTCCAGAGACTATAAAGCACCTTAAGGAAAGATGTTTTCATCAGATTGCACTAGGAATGCCTGAGAAACTTGATTTATATGGTGTGCAATGTGAATTTTTTTTTCCTGTGCTTATTACCAGAATCAACTCTAATGAAGAAACAAAGCTAACAGTTTTGAAATGTTTTATTGACATGTAGAATGAATACAGTCATCCTTCAGTACCTGTGGAAGATTTGTCCTAGGACCCCCCACTGATATCTAAATTCAGGGATGCTCAAGACTCTGATATAAAATGACATAGTATTATTTGCATGTAACCTACATACATCCTCCCAGTGTACTTTAAATCATCTTATAATACAATTACTTATAATACCTAATATAATGGAAATTCTATGTAAATAGTCGTTATACTGAACTGTTTAGGGAATAATGACCAGGAAAAAAGTCTGTTACATGTTCAGTACAGATGTAATTTTAAAAGTATTTTTATCTGCAGTTGATTGAATCCACGGGTGCAGAACTCACGAGTACAGAAGGCTGACTGTATATAATTTCAAGAGAATATCAATGAAATTGTAATGTGGATACATAATATCTTTTCAGTTTTCTTTTCCTAAAGAAGGTAAAAACACTCTTCACCACTAAGTTGAAATATCACAGCATAACAATTACATAATGTTTTTCTTTTTGTTTGTTTGTTTTGTTTTTTTTGAGACAGAGTTTGACTGTTGCCCAGGCTGGAGTGCAATGGCATGATCTTGGCTCACTGCAACCTCTGCCACCAGGGTTCAAGTGTTCTCCTGCCTCAGCCTCCCGAGTAGCTGGGATTACAAGTGTGATCACCATGCCCAGCTAATATTTGTATTTTTAGTAGACATGGGGTTTCACTATGTTGGCCAGGTTGGTCTCGATATCCTGACCTCAGGTGATCCACACACCTCGGCCTTCCAAAGTGCTGGGATTACAGGTGTGAGCCACCGTGCTTGGCCTTACAATTACACAATGTTTTTCACACTGGGAGTGGGGTAGATGAAGTAAATAAATATGTGCATCTCTTGGAACTAAATATGGGGATTTTCCAAGCTCTACCACTTTCTGCCCCACCCCTTTCCTCCTGAATTTACGACGTACATTTTGGGGACAGTTCTAGATTATTTCTAATTTTTGTAATTAAAATTACTTAATGGTATTATAAACTGGAGAAAAGTTGCTACTATCTTTATTAGACTGATTTCCTCAAAATAGAAGAGACTGTTGAACTACAGGCAAGGTTTACCTGCCATGAAAGGCCCAGATTCCATCCGTGGGTACTTTAAGGCCTCTGTACACCTGCCAGATCAAAGTTCTCATGCCCCTGGGATTAAGTCAGTAGTTGGTCATCATGTGTATAATTGTATAATTTAGGGCATAGGGTGGGGTCACCCAGGGGCTAACTCAGGAAAAAAAAACCCACAGACATGGAGGGAAAAAAGACCTCATAAGATCACCCCCTCCCATATAATACCCCACCACCACCACCACATTTGAGTTAGAGCCACCATGCAGTTATATTTAAGGGACTTTGGAGTAAGATTTCACTGCAGCAAGTTTACACTGATTTTCTTTTAAAAAGTAATAACTAGGCCGGGCGCGGTGGCTCACGCCTGTAATCCCAGCACTTTGGAAGGCCGAGGCGGGCAGATCACAAGGTCAGGAGATCGAGACCACGGTGAAACCCCGTCTCTACTAAAAAAAAATACAAAAAATTAGCCGGGCACGGTGGCGGGCGCCTGTAGTCTCAACTACTTGGGAGGCTGAGACAGGAGAATGGCGGGAATCCGGGAGGCGGGGCTTGCAGTGAGCTGAGATGGCGCCACTGCCCTCCAGCCTGGGCGACAGAGCGAGACTCCGCCTCAAAAAAAAAAAAGTAATAACTGGATTAAGATACATCCTAGTGCCAGTTATAAATGCAAATATATGACTTGGGAGGGGCAACGCATTTATTCAGCAACATCTCCATACACTTTAAAGTTTACTTGGATTAGTAAATTATAGCAGTGAAGAAAATGAACTATTCATTTGACTTTCAAGTTGTTAATTCTTTAATTGCATTAAATAAAAACTAGTGCAACCATGAACTTACATTCACATCCCCAAAAGTATTTAATCAATCAGTCATGTCATAGTTTCATAAATGTGGGCAAATTAACTTATCTAGTTTGTAAAAATAAAGCTACTACCTCACCAGGTGATTGTTCACATGAACATGTGTGAACCACATAGCAACACAGAAAGTCTCAGACCCCAGTTATCCTGAGCACCAAGGTCTGCTAACTTATTCTAGGGCAGTAGAACAATAATCTGGTATTTTTCCAAATTCTGCGTTAGCTCTGTTGAAGGCCTCTGGGGCTTTCTCAACTCTCACGGCTATACTGACTGCAACCATCTCGGAGACACGCAACAGGTCTGTTGACTTTAAACCCCAAGCCCTTAGTCATTTACCATTGCTATACTGTCTTGGCATAGCATAAAAGTCTCTAGAGAGATATGACGCAGAGCCCTTTCCAGGAAAATGCACATGTATTATTCCTAGGACCAAAGTTTCTGCCAGATATTCATCTACTCTGTGAACTGGGCTAGACAAGGTAAAAACCACAAGTATGTCTTCCCTTTAGGCTCAGAGCAAAGTCAGGGCATCTTTTCTCATAAGCTCGGGGCTTAGAGAGTAAAGTCACAGTCCAAAGAGAAAACAAACCCTCTTAAAGCTCTGCAGGGAACTTTATGAGAGGGAAGATGACTCAACACAAGAGAAAGAGTGTGTTGATGCCTTTGTTCGTCCAGAACGATGGCCTCATTGTGTTTCTGTGTTCCCGATATCTTTGATGTGTCCTTCAATGCTGACCAGCGCAAGATGTTAGATTATGGGGACAGGGTGGTGGGGAGGGTGCTGTGGTCAACATATGCTTTCAAGGCTCCATCTACTTTCAGCTTTCTCCGTACATGTTCATCCTTCCCTCCTTTGAAGTCTCTTTTTATTTTTGAGACAGAGTCTCGCTTTGTTGCCCAGGCTAGAGTGCAGTGGCACGATCTCGACTTATTGCAACCTCCACCTCCCAGGTTCAAGTGATTCTCCCGTCTCAGCCTTCCAAGTAGCTGGGATTACAGGTGCCTGCTACCATGCCTGGCTAATTTTTGTGTTTTTAGTAAAGACGGGGTTTCTCCATGTTGGCCAGGCTGCTCTGACCTCAGGTTATCCACCTGCCTCCGCCTCCCAAAGTGCTGGGATTACAGATGTGAGCCATCGCACCTGGCCCCTCCTATGAAGTTTTGTAACACAACTTATTCTTATCTTTAGCTCTCATTATTTTTATGGGAATAGCTTTTCTCCTTAGGTTGATTATAAACTCTTTAAGGACAGGATGCACGGATTAGAAGTAGACTGTGAAGGCAACAAATACTTGCTAAATGTTTGTCATTGACAAGATAAGGGAAAAGTATTTTGGTGTAGGAGTCTGGAAGCATTCTTACAAATCAAGAAATGTCAAAGAAAAATGTCTAGAGGTGTCACTAGACTAGGAAAGTGGGTCTGGAAGCATGAGAAAAACAAGATTCACTAGAAGAGGAAGTGGATTTTGAGGACAGGAATAAGGTCAGTGCTGCAGACACTGCAGGAATAACCATAAGAGAAATTCCAGCCAGGAGGGACCGCCCATGCCTGGGGAGCATTTAGCGGGTATGTGCACATTTGAACTGTTCCTCGGGGCCTCTTCTGTGGCATTGGGGAATATCCACTGTAGGACTTTGGACTATTGTGATTTGTCTGTTGCAAAACATATGCATACAGTCATTTGTTTATCTCTAAATAAAACTTGATTTTACTACACTGCAATTATTGAACTTGTAAGGGGAGTTCACACCAGTTTACTACACTGTTCCATGGACAGTTTTCTCAGGTTTTGGCTCATGCCAAAGAACATGATTTTGGAGTAAAAAAACTCTATCATTTCAACTTTCTAAGCCTAGTTTTCTCTCTTCTGAAATGGGAATATTTCTCTTCTCAACAAGGCATTGCTTTTAACACCTTACCAGAGATATATAATAGACACTTCATGAGTATTAGTTTCCTTCCTGTCTTTATGCCATAAGTATATCTGGCAAGATGATTATAACTTGAAACATTAATGCATATTTAAGCCATAATAAATGTTTCCTAGAAGAAAGCAAAGGAAATAGCCTGAAACTTCAGGATCATTGAAGGAAGCCCAAAAAGGCATTTAGTTACTTTAGTATTGCTCTTCTAAACAGATGACCTGTGACACAAAGCAAACTATCTTTCAATTAAGTTATTTTTGTTTTATGATGCGTTAAGTTTTCATAAAATCAACTCTAGGAATTAGTTTTTTCCTTTCATGAAGAAAACAATTTTGTAATTTATATAAAAAATTTGTATCTTTTATATCTGCATCATACATAATTTTAATTTTAAATGCTATTTAAAAGTAATTTTAACTGGCATTTTCATTGGCTGATACTTACAATCTTGAAAATTTGATTTTGCTTATATTGACACATATTTCTAACTATCCATTTAGATATTCTCCTAAGGTCTCTTACCACATCAAAAGGATATAAAACAAAACTGAGAATATAGTAATCATGTTACTATCTATATGTATCTCATAACCGGATGTTGATGTTGTTATGCACAGTAAAATTTATTTTTAAAAACACCAAAACTGAGAAAACAGCAACCAATAATTTTTTCTTGGTCCTAAACACAGCGAACACAAACGTATCATTTTTCTGTGCATGCATTATAAACACCTTTACTTTTTCCGACGTGGTTAACATACACTAATAAAGTCAGAGGATATTAATGATATGATATGCACATATATATAATTATATTAAAAAGGGAAATGTCTATTTCAGGGCCAAATTATTATATGTTAATCAATAATAATCATTAGTAAATAAGAAAAGGCACTTCAATCAACAAATACTTACTGAGCTTCTATTATATACCCAGCACATAGTGCTGGGTCCTATAAATCTGGATGTGAATGAGACCCCTTATTTCTTACTAGTTATATTGTATATTTACAAATGATAGAATCATATATGCTTTATTTTTTACTGCATTAAAACACATTAACTTCATTAAAGCTTAATATTTAAAAACATGAATTTTATCAGAAAAATAAATCAATGAAGAAGCCAGAGGGTTGGGTCAAAATGTTTCTCAGCTGTAACAGCTCCTAGATTGATGGCCAATAAGCTATCTGGAAGTCATTCTCTTCCTTATAGAAAGCCCTCTCACTCCCACAGGGCATATTAGCAATAGCAATTGAGATCAGAGGGTTGGAGGAGTAGAGACAGGGTTCATACAAATTGAAGCCATATGTACTAGATGGGATTATTGTCCAAAATTCTTCCCTCCATCCCTCAGCCATGTAAACCTAAAGCTCACTGAAGTGGGTGGGGCGCATTTCTCCCCTCTATTCATGATCCACCCATGTAGCTGGCTCTGGACATGGAATGTCACTGAACATGACACACACAAAAGACTTAAATGTGCTTGTGTCCTTCAGCTCCGCCTCTCGCATCCCTGTGATTGCCATGAAGACAGCATGTACCAGCTAGCTGCTATCCCTTCAGTGTAGGCCCCAGAATGAGACACACAGTCTTATGTTTAACCTAAAGTCTGCCAAGCCGAGATGACCTACAACCTGAAGCAGAGCTACCCCAGCTGACCCACAGACCTATAAGCAAAAAAAAAAAAAAAAAGAAAAAACAACTTCATGTTGTAAGCTACTGAGTGTTTTTGAGATTTGGGAGATAAATAGCTCACTAAAACACCACTGCTGGTTAAAATAAACAGCACATTTGTTCACTTGTTCACATTGGTAGGTCCAGATTATAACATTCTAATTGTATGAAGACTATGCATTTTACACCAAGAGACTCTAACAAGTTTCACAATTAGTTTAAGGTCCCGATTAGAAGTAATAAACCACATCAATGTAGAGAATTATGAAACACAGGTGGGAGTCAGTAGAAAGTGAAGAAACAGGGCCATGAATGAGTAAAGCAGGTCTAGTAGGCTTGTCTGTTGAGTTACTGAGCACTGGCATGTCCCAATGGCATTGACACAACCGTCACACTTGAATTCTTTTCCTGTTAATAACACAAAGCTTCTCTTTTCCATTCATAATTGAAACATACTTTCATAGATCAAAGACTTTGGCTTCAGAAATTTAATAAAATGAGACTTTAATTTGATATCAAATCTAATTTGAAAGGCAAGCACGGTGAGTGATGGTCTCCTTTGTTTAAGTTACTGAGGAAAGTACAGAGGCGACTATTACGTAAATTACACACTTGTACCAAGACAAGGTTGAACGCTGTCACAGTGAGCTCTGTGAATGGAGGTGATGCAACTATGCAAGCTGAGAAAAATAATGAAGAAACGATTCATTACACAGCCCACACCCTATGTGCAGGACACAAAGGCAAGCAGAATCAACACGCAACATGTTCGCCAACACCATACTCACATTGGAAGGAGAAATGTAGTTTCAGTAAAACATTATCAGTAAAACTTGTTGGTTTGAACTTTTCTGCTTTGGTAGTTGTGTTGAAATCTAATTTTAGATGTTGTTTCTGTTTTATGGGTATAATGTGTGTAAGAGGTAGGAAGTGTTGCCTCAGTTAGTATCCAGTTGTTGTGAGTGATAGAGAAGCCAGCACAAACTCACTTTAACGGCAAAGAAAAAGTTATTTATTCATGTAGCGGAAAAGCCTCAGTGTCACGAACTGCTTGACCCAGGAACTCCAAAAATGTAATCAAAATTTGTTTTCTTTTAGTTCCTTGGCACTGCCTTTTGCTTTGTCAGCTTCATTTTTAACATTCATGTGGTAGCTTCTGTATCTCCAGGCTCACATCTTCCTTATCACCACAGGTTCCTGTGGAAAAAGAAAAACAAGGCAGAGTGTGTGGTGGCTTAGCCTGTCATCTCAGCACTTTGCAAGGGCGAGGCAGTTGGATCACTTGAGCCCAGGAATTTGAGACCAGCCTGGGCAACCTAGAGAGACCTTGTCTCTACTCAAAATTTTAAAAATTAGCCAGGTATGGTGGCATGTGTCTGTGGTCCCAGCTACTCAGGAGGCTGAGGTGGGAAGATTGCTTGAGGCTTAGAGGTCGAGGCTGCATGAACCATGATCTCCTCACTGCACTCCAGCCTGGGCAACACAGAAAGACCCTGTCTCAAAACAGAAAAAAGAAAAAGTAGATCCCATGCAACTGTAATATTCACTCAGATGGAACCAGTCACCGTAGCCAGGGCCTCATGCTTCTGTGGCATTACTGGAAGTGTGCACACTGATCATTTTCAGTGACAGGTGGGGCTAGGGGAAAGGTTCCCAGAAGGAACTTAGGGTCCTATTAGAAAAATAAGATTGATTTTTGGTGAACAAGCAACAGCAACCCTCTTCTATAGCAGGAGTTGGCAAACCATGGCCCATGGGCCAAACTTATCCTACTGCCTGTTCTTATACAACCCACTAATTTTCAGGCTCAAATTACTATCTGCTAATCAGTAATAATCATTACTAAAGAAGAAAATAATGTATGTCAATCAATAAATATTTATTTTAATAAATTAAATTATTTATTGTAAGGAAGCCAGTTGGTTAGCAGAAAGAGATGCAATAAAGATTGGGTTTTAGGCCGGGTGCAGTTGCTCACACCTATAATCCTAGCACACTGGGAAGCCGAAGCAGGAGGATTGCTTGAGCCCAGGAGTTCAAGACCAGCCTGGGCAACATAGTGAGATTCCATCTCTATAAAAAAATACAAAAATAAGCTGGGTGTCATGGCATGTGCCGATAGTCCCAGCTACTCGGGAGGCTGAGGTGGGAGGATTGCCTGAGCTCAGGAGGTCGAGGCTGCAGTGAGCCATGATCATGCCACTGCATTCCAGCCTAGGTGACAGAGTGAGACTGTCTCAAAACAAACAAACAAAACAAAACAAAAAATCCCCACATTATTTCAAATAAGGTCACATTCTGAGGTTCCAAGTGAACATGAATATTGGAGGTAGAGATTATTTAACCCACTAGAGCCAGGTTCAACAAAATCATACTCTCAGGAATTTGAAATGGGGCAACTAATAGTGGGAGTTGAAGTTTAAAAGATAACCTAGAAGAAGGGAAGGGGCAGGAGTAGCCCTGAGCAAACCAAACTTATGAGCAAGATAAAGGTATGAAAAATCATAAATGGTAGTTATAGCAGCAGCTTTGAGGAAGGGAAATGGTATGGAATAAACCATAAGGAAGTCAGCTGGTAGCAGAAAGAGAAGCAAAAGGACACTAAGAGGAGCAGAGATCAAGAGTATCAGAGCCATGTTAATAATACCACAGCACTCAAATGACAAGGATAATGCACTGTCCCTTAGCTGCCGTGGAATCAATCCAGATTCTGAAGATATCTGTTGGTCTTCAGTTTCTTTGAGATTCTACGTCTCTTTTTGCCAACCATATATTTATAATAATCACTGTTGCTAGATCTTGCTGAAGGATGCCTCTTTTACTTACAGAAAGCTTAACAGCTTGACTGTGTGTGTGTGTGTGTGTGTGTGTGTGTGTGTGTGTGTGTTTCAGATGGGGTTTCACTCTTATTGCCCAGGCTAGAGTGCAATGGCACGATCTCAGATCGTCGCAACCTCCATCTCCTGGGTTCAAACAATTCTCCTGCCTCAGCCTCCTGAGTAGCTGGGATGCAACACCATGCCTGGCTAATTTTGTATTTTTAGTAGAAATGGGGTTTCTCCATGTTGGTCAGGCTGATCTCGAACTCCAGACCTCAGGTGATCCGCCCACCTTGGCCTCCCAAAGTGCTGGGATTACAGGCGTGAGCCACCGCGCCCAGCCAGCTTGACTATATTTAAGATAACTGTTGAGTAACATTTATGTACCGTATGCCCATTGAGGTCTCAGTTATTCTAATTAATCTTTTTTTGCCATATTTATAAAAAGTATTGAGTTAAAGAATTGCGTTGGATCATTATAAAAGATAGCTAGGTCAGTCAGATTGACCCAAATGATAACTGCAGTCAAAATTTGACTGTCAACAGTGAGCATGCCAGGTGTCCTCATCAGCATTTACTAGGAAGGCTGCAGTAACAACCCCCAAATCACCATGGTTTAAAACAATGAAGGATTATATCTCGTTCATGTTGCTCATTAGCCATGGGTTGATGGTAGTTCTTCTCCCGCTCCATGTGTCTTCTTCAATAGCTGAGATGTGCCATTCTCATGGCACAGGAAAAAGAGGAGAGAGTTGGCAAAAACACACAAGAATGATCAACACTTTTATTTCAACATAATACAAGTCACATCCGCTCACCTGCCATTGGCCAAAACAAGCCACATGTCTAAGACCAACATCAATGGAGCAGGAATGTGTGCTTTTTCCACAGAAGGCTGTATTAGTCCATTTTCATGCTGCTGATAAAGACCCCGCACACCCATGATTCAAATTATTTCCCAGTGGGTCCCTCCCACAACACGTGGGAATCATGGAAGTACAATTCAAGATGAGATTTGGGTGGGGACACAGCCAAACCATATCATTCCACCCTTGGTCCCTCCAAATCTCATGTTCGCACATTTCAAAGCCAAGCATACCTTCCCAACAGTCCCTCAAAGTCTTAACTCATTTCAGCATTAATTTAAAAGTCCACCGTCCAAAGTCTCATCTGAGACAAGGCAAGTCCCTTTCGTCTATGAGCCTGTAAAATCAAAAGCAAGCTCTTACTTTCTAGATACAATGGGTGTACAGGTATTGGGTAAAGACAACCATTCCAAATGGGAGAAATTGGCCAAAACAAAGGGGTTACAGGGCCCTCGCAAGTCCAAAATCCAGCAGGGCAGTCAAATTTTAAAGTTCCAAAATGATCTCCTTTGACTCCAGGTCTCACATCCAAGTCATGGTGATGCAAGAAGTGGGTTCCCATGGTCTTGGGCAGCTATACCCCTGTGACTTTGCAGGGTATAGCCTCCCTCCCTCCAGCTGCTTTCACAGGCTGGTGTTGAGTGTCTGTGGCTTTTCCAGGTGCACAGTGCAAGCTGTTGGTTGATCTATCATTCTGGGGTCTGGAGGACGGTGGCCCTCTTCTCAAGGCTCCACTAGTTGGTGCCCCAGTAGGGACTCTGACCCCACATTTCCCTTCTGCACTGCCCTAGCGGAGGTTTTCCATGAGGGCATCACCCCTGCAGCAAACTTCTGCCTGGGCATCCAGGCATTTCCATACATTTTCTGAAATCTATGCGGAGGCTCCCAAACCCTAATTCTTGACTCGCAGGCTCAACACCACGTAGAAGCTGCCAAGGCTTGGGGCTTGCACCCTCTGAAGCCACGGCCCGAACTCTATGTGGGCCCCTTTCAGCCACGGCTGGAGCAGCTGGGACACAGGGCACCAAGTCCCTAGGCTGCACACAGCACAGGGACCCTGGGCCTGGCCAACGAAACCATTTTCTCCTAGGCCTCTAGGCCTGTGATAGGAAGGGGTGCTGTGAAGACCTCCAACGTGCCCTGGATACATTTTCTCCACTGTCTTGGGGCTTAACATTTGGCTCCTCCTTACTTGTGCAAATTTCAGCAGCCAGCTTGAATTTCTCCTCAGAAAATGGGTTTTTCTTTTCTATCACATTGTCAGGCTGCAACTTTTCCAAATGTTTATGCTACGCTTCCCTTATAAAATTGAATGCCTTTAACAGCACTCAAGTCACTTCTTGAATGCTTTGCTGCTTAGAGATTTCGTCCTCCGCCAGAGCAATGGCTCATGCCTGTAATCCCAGCACTTTGGGAGGCCAAGGCAGGAGTATCACCTGATGTCAGGAGCTCGAGACAAGCCTGGCCAACATGGTGAAACCCCATCTCTACTAAAAGTACAAAAATTAGCCGGGTGTGGTGGTGCACGCCTCCAGCTACTCTGGAGGCTGAGGTGGGAGAATTGCTTAAACCCAGGAGGCAGAAGTTGCAGTGAGCCAAGATCACCCCACTGCACTCCAGCCTGGGTGACAGAGCAAGGCTCCATCTTGGAAAAAAAAAAAAAAAGAAAGAAATTTCTTCCTCCAGATACCCTAAATCATCTCTCTCAAGTTCAAAGTTCCTCAAATCTCTAGGGCAGGGGCAAAATGCCACCAGTCTCTTTGCTAAAACATAACAAGAGTCACCTTTACTCCAGTTCCCAACAAATTCCTCATCTCCATCTGAGACCACCTTAGCCTGGACCTTATTGTCCATATTGCTTCAGGTTTTTGGTCAAAGCCATTCAACAAGTCTCTAGGAAGTTCCAAACTTTCCCACATTTTCCTGTCTTCTTCTGAGCCTCCAAACTGTTTCAACCTCTGACTGTTACCCAGTTCCAAAGTTGCTTCCACATTTTCAGGTATCTTTTCAGCAACGCCCCACTCTACTGGTACCAATTTACTGTATTAGTCCTTTTTCCTGCTGCTGATAAAGACATGCCTGAGACTGGGAAGAAAAAGAGGTTTAATTGGACTTACAGTTATACACGGCTGGGGAGGCCTCAGAGTCATGGCGGGGAGGCCGCAGAGAAAATGAGGAAGATGCAAAAGCAGAAACCCCTGATAAAACCATTAGATCTCATGAGACTTATTCACTACCACGAGAACAGTATGGGGAAAACTGTCCCCATGATTTAAATTATCTCCCACTGGGTCCCTCCCACAACACATGGGAATTATGAGAGTACAGTTCAAGATGAGATTTGGGTGGGGACACAACCAGACCATATCACAGGCATTGTGAATTATTATGGGCAGAGATACGTGTAATCCTCTCTCAGGAAGGGAATTACTTAAAACAATAATAAAAGATAACTGGTTACCATGGAAACTATCACACAGAAACATGTATCAATATACTGATATAATCTTTTCCTGATAATATGCAATTTATGAAAGCTATAAAGTAATACATATATCTTATATTTAATCATGCATATATATTCTTAAATATAAACTGTAATTGTTATCATTATCTAGTATGCATAAGAAACTGCTAGTTATATGTGTGTGTGTGTGTGTGTGTGTGTGTGTGTGTGTGTGTGTGTGTAATCAGTTGTTCCTCTAAAGGAATTTTTTTAATTTTTTTGAGACAGGGTCTTGCTCTGTCACCCAGGCTGGAGTACAGTGGCATTATCATGGCTCACTGCAGCCTTGACTTCCCAGGCTCAAGCAAGTAGCTGGGACTATAGGCACACAGCACAGGGACCCTGGGCCTGGCCAACAAAACCATTTTCTCCTAGGCCTCTAGGCCTGTAATGGGAAGGGGTGCCACCACGCTCAACTAAGTTTTGTATTTTTTGTAGAGACAAGGTTTTGCCATGTTGCCCAGGCTGGTCTTGAACTCTTGAGCTCAAGGGATCCTCCTGCCTCAATTTCCCAAAGTTCTGGGATTACAGATGTGAGCCTCAGCGTCCGGCCCTCTAAAGAAATTTAAAATCAGTGGGAGTACTTGTTTTCAAACTATTTATGAAGTATTACATATATATTTAAAATACTAATGAACCAAGCAATGGAAAAGATCAGAAGCAGTACTACACACACACTGCCATGTGCATGCGTGTGTGTGTGTGTATATATATATATATACATGAATTCGGTATATTAAATATTTGGGATTTTAAATCAGTGGGAAGAGAAGGAATTATTAAATAATTGGTGGTGAGGTAACTAATCATATTTTCAAAAGTTGGGTCCTTATTGCATAATTTGTACCTAAATAGATTCCAGGTGGATTAAATATTTAAATTTTTAAAATCATAAAAATATTAGAAGGCTGAGCATAGTGGCTCATGCCTGTAATCCCAACACTTTGGGAGGCTGATGCAGGAGGATGACTTGAGACCAGCCCGGGCAACATAGCAAGACCCTGTCTGTACAAAAAACAATTTTAAAAAATAGCCTGGTGTGGTGCTGGGCACCTGAAATCCTACCTACTCAGGAGGCTGAAGCAGGGGGATTGCTTGAGCCTAGAAGTTTGAGGCTGCAGTGAGCCATGATCATCCCACTGCACTCCAGCCTGGGTGATAGAGCAAGATGCTGTCTCAAAAAATAAATAAATAAATAAATAAACAAACATATATATGAAGACAATGTAAAATGAATGTTTATACAATCATGAGGTAGAGTAAGACTTTCTCAGCATTACACCAAAGATAGAAATAACAAGGTTTTGATGAGCTTGATTAATGTAGTGGATACCTTAAAAGGTGATCCCCTCCAAAAGGGAGTGAGCTCAGGAGACAAAAACCCTGCCCTATACCCATTCCACAGAACTGGATTCTTAGCAACTGTGTTAGAACAACATGATTCTACTCCACTAGCCCTTGATACCAGACCCAACCTGAAGCAATCAGATTTCCTTTACAGGATATTTGGACTTGGAACAAAGAGCTCTGGTTCAGTCCAGCTGCCCTATTCAGCAGGAAACAGGTAAACACAAAAGAGATGAAATGGTCGTTTTTCACCCATCTTGTACTTTTGAAGCAAAGAAAGCGGTATTGTCGAGGGATGAAAATGAAGCAGATGCACAGAGAAATGCAGATATGGAGAAAGCACCTTATGGCATTTCAGGTACTTGACTTTAGATACTTTTTGGTACCTGGCTGCATTGTTGTCTTTGGGTGCAAGGAGCTGCATGTATCAATACATGCATTGGAAATGCATGCATTGGAAAGCTTTTGCGTGCCTCTCCTTTCTCACGTCTGGTTGTGATGCAAGTACTCCACATAGGTTTTTACTCTTTTTCTCTCTCGTTATCTCACCTCAAGAGTGGGCAGGCCGGGTGTGGTGGCTCACGCCTGTAATACCAGCACTTCGGGAGGCTGAGGCGGGTGGATCACTTGAGGTCAGGAGTTCCAGACCAGCCTGGTCAACATGGCAAAACCCTGTCTCTACTAAAAATACAAAAATTAGCCAGGCTTATTGATGGGTGCCTGTAGTCTCAGTTACTCAGGAGGCCTAGGCACGAGAATCACCTGAACCCAGGAGGCAAAGATTGCAGTGAACCAAGATTGTGCCATTGTACTCCAGACTGTGACAGAGCACAACTGAATCTCAAAAAAAAAAAAAAGAGAGAGAGAGAGAGAGAGAGAATGGGTCACACTCTCTTGCTTCCTGCCCATGGTCTTCAGTGGTGTCTTGGTGAAGGACAATGCAGGAGCCCACTGGGACTGACTGAGGCACCCAGAAGTGTTCGCCACCAGTGGGGAGAATGCTTCCTCTTTTGTCCCTCAGATAGAGGTCTGCAGGTGTCAGCAGAAACAAATACCAATCTCCTGCAACAGGGTCAACCCAATAATGCAGTCTAGCATTGCCTTTTTCTCCTTCCCTACTTCACTTTCCTTGGCCCATCACTCCTGCTCTCTGGAATCGCATACCAAATCAAGCATCTGCATGAAACTCTAGGCCCAGGCTCTGCTTTGGGGGAAACCCAGAAGAAGCAAGTGTGGTTACAGAAGTGGCCATAGAAAGAATGCCCTCGAGACAGGATTCTAAACCAGGATTACCCACCGGCCAGGCAGCGAAAAGAACCCCATCACTGGTAGCACGTGAGAGGCCCATACTCTCTGGTAGCTTCACAAAACAGCTTCCCTGATTGTCTCTGTCTACATTTGATTGGAATGTGGTGGAGGCAGAAGGCAAAGAATATGTTTGTATTCTAGCACTAGAAGAGGTAGCAATAGTCACCATAAAAATTGTTTTTAAAAGGAATTATAGAATGGCTTCGCTTTGGTTAGTTGCTTTTAAACTCTTGATAAAAGAAATCAACATACTCAGCCGGGCGTGGTGGCTCACGCCTGTAATCCCAGCACTTTGGGAGGCCGAGACGGGCAGATCACAAGGTCAGGAGATCGAGACCATCCTGGCTAATACGGTGAAACCCCATCTCTACTAAAAAATACAAAAAACTAGCCGAGCGAGGTGGCGGGGCCTGTAGTCCCAGCTACTTGGGAGGCTGAGGCAGGAGAATGGCGTAAACCCAGGAGGCAGAGCTTGCAGTGAGCTGAGATCCGGCCACTGCACTCCAGCCTGGGCGACAGAGCGAGACTCTGTCTCAAAAAAAAAATAAAAAAATTAGCTGGTGCACGCCTGTAGTCCCAGCTACTCGGGAGGCTGAGGTAGGAGAATCGCTTGAACCCAGGAAGCAGAGGTTACAGTAAGCGGAGATGGTGCCACTTCTCTACTCCAGCCTGGGGACGGAGCGAGACTCTGTCTCAAAAAAAAAAAAAAAAAAAAAAAAAAGAAAGAAATCAACATACTCATGTCATGTAGCTACCAACTCAATGCCCACTATAAAATAGAGTCCTCCATGGCAGTCAATACTCCCAGGCCTATTGCAGTGGTTCACACAGCACTTTGGGAGGCCAAGACAGACAGATCACTTGAGATAAGGAGTTCGAGACCATCCTGGCCAACATGGCAAAACCCTATCTCTACTGAAAATACAAAAATTAGCTCAGCAGGGTGGCGCTTGCCTGTAATCGTAGCTACTCAGGAAGTTGAGGCAGGAGAATCACTTGAACCTGGGAGGCAGAGGTTGCAGTGAGCCAAGATCATGCCACTGTACTCCAGCCTGGGTGACAGAGCGAGACTGTCTCAAATAATAATAATAACAACAACAATAATAAAAGACACTCCCAAATAAAAGATAGTCTTTTTGATAATTCGTGCTGGATAGCCATGTGAAAAAAACAAACTTTGACCTCTACTTCACACTACACCCCCAAATTAATTCTAGGTGGATCATAGACATAAATGAGGATGGTAAAACAATTAAGCTTCTAGGAGAAAACACAGAACCTATTTATAACCTTGGGATTAAATGGAACAAAGGGCACTAGCTATAAGAGAACGTTGATAAATTGAACTTCATTAAAATTAAGAACTTCTGTTTATCAAAAGACACAATTGGGAGAGTTAAAAGGCAAGCCAAAAACTTGCAACATAGTTCAACACAATACTTAGATCTAGAGTATAAAAAAATTCTTACAAATCACTAAGAAAAAAACCCATATAGCCCAATTTTTAAAAACTGTACCCAAAACTCTTTTCACAAGGAGGATAAACGAAGGGCAAAATGCATATGAAAAGGCAATGAAGTAATTATTCATCAAGGAAATGCACAAACAATAATTTGATGCTATTACACTCTCATGAGAATGACTTAAAAGGACTGTCAACATGAAGTAAGTACTCGATGATGTGGAGCACCTGGAACATTTTATGTTGTGGTGGGGGAGTTTAAGTCAGTACAACCACTTTGGAAAACTGGCAGTTTTTATCTAAAATTATATGCACATGACTCAGCAAATTCTACTCTTGAAAAATTCTACTCCCAAAACAAATGAGTGTTTACATACACCAGAAGTGGTATATAAGAATTTTCACCAACCTGGGCAACATGGTGAAATCCTGTCTCTACTAAAAAGTACAAAAAGTAACTGAGTGTGGTGGTGAGCACCTGTAGTCCAGGCTACTCAGGAGGCTGAAGTGAGAGAATTGCTTGAACGTGGGAGGCAAAGGTTGCAATGAATCAAGATCATGCCACTTACACTCTAGCCTGGTCGACAGAGTGAGACCCTGTCTCAAAAAAAAAAAAGAAAAGTTTTCATAGTTGTTCTATCCTAATAGCACAAACTGAAAATAACCCAAATGCCCATCAATAGGAGAATAAATAAATTGTAATATACTGTGTAATGCTAAACAGCAATTAACAAGTACTGCTGCTTTGGGCCAGGCATAGTGACTCATGCCTGTAATCCTAGCTCTTTGGGAGGCGGAGGCAAGTGGATTACTTGAGATCAGGAGTTAGAGACTAGCCTGGTCAACATGGCGAAACCGTCTCTACTAAAAATACAAAAATTAGCTTGGTATAGTGGCACGTTTCTGTCATTCTAGCTACTCAGGAGGCTGATGCAGAGGAATCACTTGAATCCAGGAGGCAAAGGTTGCAGTGGGCTGAGATTGCACCACTGCACTCCATACTGAGTGACAAAGTGAGACTGCCTCAGAAAAAAAAAAAAAAAAAGGAACTACTGCTTTGCACAACTTGCACATATCTCCCAGACATAATGAAGAACAAGAGATCACAAGCCATGACTCCATGTAGGTAAGGTTAAAGAATAGGGAAAATGAATTTCTGGTGAAAGAAGTAAAATAGTGATACCATTGTGGGGGAAATGATGATTGTGGGAAGGCATGAAGAAGCCTTCTGAAATGCTGGAAATGGTCTGCATCTTGATTGAGCAGTAGTTATAAGGGTGTATAAGTATGTCATAAATATATATATCAAGCAACTACATTTAGATGTGTGTACTTTGCTGCATGTGAGTTATACTTTGGGGGAAAAACTAAACAAAAAAAGGGAGGGAAATGAAAAAATGATCCTCATTTCCTGTAGCTGTAGGGAAATATATGCTGAAAAATTAGGCCCAGGATTCAACAGTAAGAGCAGCAAAAGTGCAGAGGAGACTGAACGCATAGCCTCAAAAAATCTATGCCGGGCTGGGCACAGTGGCTCATGCTTGTAATCCCAGTACTTTGGGAGGCCGAGGCAGGCGGATCATGAGGTCAGGAAATCGAGACCATCCTGGCTAACATGGTGAAACCCTGTGTCTAGTAAAAATACAAAAATTTAGCCAAGTGCGGTGGCACATACCTGTAGCCCCAGCTACTCAGGAGGCTGAGGCAGGAGAATCGCTTGAACTCGGGAGGCAGAGGTTGCAGTGAGCCAAGATCATGCCACTGCACTCCAGCCTGGGTGAAAGAGCGAGACTCCATCTAAAAAAAAAAAAAAAAAAAAAAAAAAAAAAAAAAATTCTATGCCAAAGCTGAGGACTTGACAGGAAAAGTGATTTGCTGGTATAGTGACATTTGGGTAGATAAACCTCAGTATCTGGAATCCACAAATTCCCCCGAATCTTCTGCCAGAAGAAGCCGTCCTTTCCTTCTTGCTAGAGAGGAAAATTCCACAATCCCTGGAAGCTTTGCAGAAACCTCACCTGAGTCAGGTGTCTTGGAAGACAATGCTTTTTTTCTGTTCAAGATCTGCCACCACATCTTTCATTGCCTTAGGAATAGTAAAGGTCTAGAGGGAAAATGCATTTCCTGCTCTAGAAGTAAAGGGCTTACACAATCAAAACAATTACAGGGTCAAAATAAGAAGTACTAGCAAGAATGGATGAACACGTGTGAGAGGGAATCTCAAGGGTACTGAACCAGGAGAGTGATGAGGGGATAAAATATAAATCTGTGTAGTGGCCAGGTGTGGTGGCTCACACCTGTAATCCCAGCACTTTCGGAGGCTGAGGCAGGAGGATCACTCACGGTGGAGGAGTTTGAGACTCGCCTGGACAGCCTGGTGAAATTTCGTCTCTACTAAAAATAAAAATAAATGAGCTGGGTGTGGTGGTGGGCACCTGTAATGTCAGCTCCTCAGGACGCTAAGGCGTGAGAATCACTTGAACCTGGGAGGCAGAGGTTGTAGTGAGCTGAGATTGTGCTACTGCACTCCAGCCTGAGTAACAGAGTGAGACTCCATCTCAAAAAAAAAGTGAAAAGCTTGTTGACACTGGAGCACTCACCTGTGACTTGGGGTTTAGCCTCCTGGAAAAAAAAAATATGGAGTCATACTTTTTTTTATTTTTGTTTTTTTGAGACAGGGTCTCACTGTGTTACCCATGCTGGAGTGCAGAGGCATGATCGCGGCTCACTTCAACCTCCATCTCCTGGGCTCACGTGACCCTCCTGCCTCAGCCTCCCAAATAGCTGGGACCACAGGCATGCACCACCACACCCTGCTAATTATTTTCTTTTTTTTTTTTTATGGAGATGGGATCTTGCCACATTGCCCAAGCTGGTCTTGAACTCCTGGACTCAATCAATCCTCCTGCCTTGGCCTCCCAAAGGGCTGGAATTATAGGTGTGAGCCACTGCATCCCACCAGAGTCATTCTAATATGCTGCTCTTGATGCTTGGCCATTTTGATGTCCTACTGTAAATGAGGTGGAGATGCCAGAACTACTTTGGCAAATATTGAGGAAGGGGTAAAAAGGCACATGGCAGTGAAAATGTTAAAATATATGTATTACACTCATTAAATATGATCAGAAAATCCACTATCTGACTGTATTTCCCAGGAATCCCTGAAAGATATTTGCTTCACTAAAGCAGTAAGAAATGCACCAAGGAAGTTTGCACTGGGATCGTTCAGAAACTCAATGACACATTTCTTCTATATGTTGAAGAGATGCAGCCTTGAAACTGGCCTTCTGGTATCAATGGACATAATAAGATTCTGGAATGGCAGAGGCCAGGGAGTGGCACCTAACAGAGGCAATATGGACATCACTACTATAAAAGATAACCAGGCTGGAATGACGATCAGAGTGGCTTGGCCTACAGACATCTGTGATGATGGTTACTAGATCATGCTGTTCCTAGGAGCAAGAGAGATGGGTATCCAATCAATCAGGATGTTACTTATTTACTTTATAAAATAAAACACAAAAAAATTGAAGAGAAGACTGACATTGCAAAGTGGAAAAATATTCTTGTCTCTCATCCAGTTTTTAGCCAGTTCATAGGTGAGATCCCATGATTAAAGGGGAGTATGTATCTCCTTGAGGAAGGATCATCTAAAACCTGCTCAAGTATGTACCATAAACATTCCCCCAATCATTCCCCAGAAGTTCTTGCAGCCATTTACTAAAAAAACTATACACTGGGGAAAGGCATTTTCCAGGCATTTTGAGGACTGTTACATAACAGGGTCTGAACTGCCACCAAAACAAGCAAACACAAAATGCTATCATAGACCACTGGGTAGAGAAAGGACTTAAGGAGGCCAGGTAATAAATGCAGTTCTGGCCCTAGTCCTCGTTACTGTGTATATTAGTCCGTTTTCACGCTGCTGCTGAAGATGTACCCAAGACTGGGCAATTTACAAAAGAAAGAGGTTTAATGACATGGCTAGGGAGGCCTCACAATCATGGCGGAAGGCAAGAAGGAGCAAGTCACATTCCACGTAGATGGCGGCAGGCAGAGAGAAAGATTGGGCAGGGAAACTCCCCCTTATAATACCATCGGATCTCATGAGACTTACTCACTATGATGAGAACAGCATGGGAAAGACCTATCCCCATGATTCAATTACCTCCCACCGGGTCCCTCCCACAACACGTGGGAATTCAAGATGAGATTTGGGTGGGGACACAGCCAAGCCATATCACTGTGAGTCCAAAAATTCTACAAAACAGAATCCTAAAGAATAGGAAACAACCTATTCTGTGGCTATATCCCCAGTTCTCAGATGTGAAATTTGGATAGACACACTTACCAGGTGGCCAAACTTTTACAGCCCCTGACCTATTGTGTAAAAGTTATTACGGTAAGAACAGCTAGAAAATGACCCTGAAAAATGCCTCCTGCCACCAAAGGGCCAAGATAGCAAATCAGAAATACATCCCGAGAGGAACTTTGGGAATAAGCACAACTCAGATATTTAAAGGACACAGAGGTGTTGGATCCCATCACATTCCTGTTTAATTTACCTGTATGACTCCTGCAAATACCAGATCATGATGGTTAATAGTGATATATTTTTTTCATTTTCATTTTAGCCACCCCTAGTCCCCCAATCAGGGTCCCCAACTTCCCTCACCATCCCTGCTTAACCTCAGTCAGAGCAGCCAAGCCCTCTGTCCCCAGCCCCGACTCTCAGCTTTCCTCCCTCATGACTTTGGGATCTGCATGGCTCAGTCCTTTCACACATCTCAGCAGCTTTTGATGCCAAGAACTCCATCACTGCTCCTTGATGCTTCTCCCTTTTCCACCACTAGGACACCACCCTTACCTGGTTCACCTCCAGAGTACTTGTCACTTTCTGGTGTTCTCTGCCTGTCTCTGAGATGTTAGGAGCCCTGGGGCTCAGTCTCAGGCCTTGTTCTCCACTGTGTTCTGGGGAGACGTCATCCTCTCTCCCAGTTTCAGTGCCTCCATCCCCCACCACACACTGATGCTTCCAGGGCCATCTTTGTCTTTAGCCCATAAGATGCTTCTAGGTCCCTGCTCCCAGGGTCCTGCCCCCTCAGAGTGAACATGTCCCACACCTGCCCTTGTACCTTCCCTGTGTATCTGCTCCTCCCAGTTGCCTAGACTTGAGCCCCATTCTCTATAGCCTGGACCACGCCCATCCTCCTTCGAGGCCTCCCCACCCTTAGTCTTCCCCTCTGGTCCAGCCCTCTCACCAGCCCCTAAGTAATATTCCAGATACACAGATCTGTCTGATACCCTCCTTACTGACATTTGAAGGCTTTCACAGTCCCATGTTTTCCTTTCCCAAATTTCACCCATGCACGGGAGGCTTCATGGATCAGAGCACAGCTTTGCAAGGTTCAGCTCTAAGATCATCTCCTCCAAGAAGCCATCCCTTCTTCCTCCCAGGTAAGTGACCCTCCCCAGTTCCTCATTCCACCAGGTCCTGACCATACCCTGATGGCAGTGTCTGTACCCTGCTCTATCACTCCCACCCCTCCTCTGATGCTGGGCCAGCCATGTGGAACTGGTGGCAGGGACAGATGGATGGATGGATGAATGAATGAATGAATGAATGAGTGAATGATGGAAAGTGGTCTGGAGGCAGGGGCTCAGACCAGGGAGAGGGATAGACCAGTCTTCAGAGGAGCTCCCCTAGCCCTTGCAGTCCCTGCTTCCACCTGAAGCAATGGTGATATATTAAATGTAACCACCTGGTAGCTTCAACGGCAGTTGAGGGGCTGAATGTAGTATCTTGAATAGAAAAAATCAACACAAGCTCTGGCACATGGTGTATAGCTCTTGATCTTACAAACATGTTCTTTTCAATACCTCACTATAAAGGTCAAAAAATTTTACTTTTACATGAGAAAGTCAGAAGTACATTTTACTATCTTGACCCAGGGCTAATAAACTCTTCTGCTTTCTTCATAATACAGTCCACAAAATTCTTGATGATCTCAATATTTTCTAGGAAATCAAGCTGGTCCACTATGATGTCATACTACAAAGACTTGGTGAATAAAAAGGGACAAGTTAGCTGGGCATGGTCGTGTGTACCTGTAATCTCAGCTACTTGGGAGGCTGAGGTGAGAGGTCACTTGAACCTGGGAGATTGAGGCTGCAGTGAGCCATAATTGTGTTACAGCACTGAAGCCTGGGCAACAGAGCAAGACCCTGCCTCAAAAAAAAAAAAAAAAAAAGTGACAAGTACTCTGGATGCCCAAGTAGGACCCAGATAAATGGCAGATAAATACTACAAAGGTTTTGGAGATCCAGTATTCTGAGAAGTCATGGATAGTCCTAAGGAACAAGAAAATTTGTTGCACCTTACACATCTACCACTAAGAAAGAGGCACAGAGCTTGGTGGGCCTCTTTAGATTTCGGCACATTCTGAATTTGGGAATATTGCTCCAACCCATTTATTAAGTGATTCAGAAGGCTGCTAGCTTTGAGTGGGTCCAAGTGGAAGAGAAGACACACTAGCAGTTTTAGGCCACTTGGGTCATATGCTAACTACGAATCAATGATGTTAGAGGTATCCTTGATATTTAATAATTAAAGCATATTGTAGATTGCTGGCAAACTTTAATAGAAGAGTTACAACCCAGATCCTAGGATTCTGGCAGAATGTGATGCCTTCTGGGGGCAAAGAAGGTGATCCTTGTCATTTGGAAAGCAACTTCAGGTGTGCTACTAGGCCCTAATAGAGACTGAGCTTCTGACATGGGACACCAAATGCCTGTGTAACCAGAGCTACCCATCATGGATATAAGAGCCATTAAACTATATATTCAGATGAGTGAAGAAGCAATTCCTTATAAAATGCAAATGGTGCATACAAAATAAAGTCCAGCATGTCCATGGGCCACAAGCAAATTACATAAGAAGGTGGCCCAAGCTCCAGTGTCTCTTTTTTTCTTTCTTTTTTTTTTTTTTTTTGAGATGGAGTTTCACTCTGTTGCCCAGGCCAGAACATGCAATGGCACGATCTCGGCTCACTGCAACCTCTGCCTCCTGGGTTCAGGTGATTCTTCTGCCTCAGCCTCCTGAGTAGGCTGAGGAGCCACCACCACACCCAGCTAATGTTTGTATTTTTAGTAGAGATGGGGTTTCACCATGTTGGCTAGGCTGGTCTCGAACTTCTGACCTCAGGTGATCAACCCATCCCAGCCTCTCAAAGTGCTGGGATTACAGGCGTGAGCCACCGCGCCCAGGCCCATGTCTCCTATTTCTATTGCAACAATGCCTCACCTATGACCAACTGATGGGGGAAGATATGACCTAGGCTTGGTTATCAGATGGGTTCAGTCAAGATGTTGTTGTGAGCCATGAATGGACTGCTGGGACACACAACTCTACCCAAGAATAGTGCAAAAGGAGAGCAGTAAGGAAAAAATCCTTCCAGAGGCAGAGCTGTGTGTGCTAATGAAATTTAGCATTTTCTTTAATTATATAGGTAGACAATAAACCACAGTAATACTGACATTGTGATGAATAGAAATCATAAATATTTGCACTTTACATTATTACTTATGGCAATCACTACTTTGACATTGTCATAGTGATGATATTTTGTTATTTAATTCATTAGTAAAGTAAACATTTACTGTATATTAATATGTTTCTTTTGTAATTCTATATATTTTATCTTATGCCTTTAAGAATGTTATTTTGAGAAAGAGTTTTACTAAATGGTGAACTTTAACAAAAAAGATCAGTACAAGCTCTGGCACACAATGTATAACTTGATCTTCGAAACACGTTCTTTTCGGGCCAGGCGCGGTGGCTCATGCCTGTAATCCCAGCACTTCGGGAGGCCAAGGCAGGTGGATCACCTGAGGTCAGGAGTTCAAGACCAGCCTGACCAACATGGTGAAACCCTGTCTCTACTAAAAATAAAATTCAAAATTAGCTAGGCGTGGTGGCGCATGGCCTGTAATCCCAGCTACTCAGGAGGCTGAGGCAGGAGAATCACTTGAACTTGGGAGGCAGAGGTTGCAGTGAGCCGAGATCGCACCACTGCACTCCAGCCTGGGCAACAAGAGTGAAACTGCATTTCAAGAAAACAAAAAACAAAAACAAAAACCATGTTCTTTTTGATATCAATTATAAAGAATGTTCAGTAAGTGGTTAAGTTTAATATATCACTATTAGCCATCAAGATCCATCTGGTTTTTGTAGACTGCTAAAGGAGTCATAGCACAAACATGGTTGAGGATCCTGTCCCAAAGAAACTCACACAGAGGTGCCTAGGCATATGCAGGGATGTTTAGGCCAATGTTGTCTATCACTAATGGGAGTTGGTGGTAAACTATGTGTTCATCATTAGAATGAATAAGTTAAATGCTGAAGTTTATTCCACATTATGAAATACTATACATGTACATCTAAAACATGAATTCACCTTAAAATGATACCATCGAGTAAAGACTAAAAGAATACAGCAAGGTCAATAGCACAGTGTAATTCATGAGTATGTAAAGGTTGCACATATAAAACACTATCAACATATATTTTATATGTATATATTTTAAAAACATCATATACATGTTCAAGGATATGTTATCAATGGTATCACATTCTAGAGCAGGAGCCCAAGACTGGGAGTAGGTATAGGACAATAGAACTGGAAGAGGATATTGGAAAATACAAAAAAAAAAAAAAAAAAAATTATAACAAATCAGTGGTGCCTTAAATGAAACAGTGATAAAGTGTGTCATAAACCAAGAAGTATGTGTAGTCCATCTCTCTGATCCAAGACCAAACAAATAAACCAAAAAACTCTACCATGACCAGAATGCAAAGGCATTTTTTTTTTTGAGACAGGGTCTCACTCCATTGCCCAGGCTAGAGTGCAGTGGTGAGATCACAGCTCACTGTAGCCTCAACCTTCCGGGGTTTAAGCAATCCTCCTGCCTCAGCCTCCCTCCCAAGTAGCTGGGATCACAGGTGCACATCACCACATCCAGCTATTTTTTTTTTTTCATTTTTAGTAGAAATGAGGATGCACTATGTTGCTCAGACTGATCTCAAACTCCTGGGCTCAAGTGATCCTCCTGCCTCAGCCTCCCAAACTGCTTGGATTACAGGCCTGAGCCACCACACCTGACCACAAAGGCAAATTTAAAACTATGGAAAATATTGAAAAAACAAAAACAAAACAAACAGGCCAGGCACGTGGCTCAGACCTATAATCCCAGCACTTTGGGAAGTCAAGGCAGGTTGATGGCTTGAGTTCATGAGTTTGAGACAAGCCTGGGTGACAAAGTGAAACCTTGTCTCTACTAAAATACAAAAATTAGCCAGGTGTGGTGGCACCCACCTTTAGTCCCGGCCACTTGGGAGGCTGAAACAGAGATGGAGGCCCAGGAGATGGAGGTTGCAGTGAGCACACCACTGCACTCCAGCCTGGGTGACAGAGAGAAACCTGCCTCAAAAAAAAGCGGGGCGGGGGGAGATTAGGGGGTGGGAACTAATATCTTTAATATACAAGATTTTATCAATTAATAAGAAAAATAAACATTTTAAAGTAAAAAACTCAAAGCAGGTAATTAATAAGACATGAATACACGACAAGAAAATGTTTAGATGCACAAGTAAAAATAAAATATCAGGTATTATCAAGGGAGAGGAAAATCTAACCTCTCAAACACTGCTAGCGGGGAAAAAATGTGGTACAAACTTTCTGGAGGAGAATTTAGCATATATTAAAAATGCCATAAAAATCTGCTCTAAAAACCTACATATCTTTGGCACAGCATTTTCAGGTCTAGAAATAGATCTTAAGGAAATTTTAAAAGCACATAGATATTTAGTTACAAGGATGTTATGGTGAAGTTGTTTCTCACAATTTAAATGTGGGGCAAAAGTGATTAGATATTGGCAAAGGAAATTGTGACATATTCATATAAAACAGGATAGTGTCACTGAAGTATTAATAAGATGGGAATGTGTTTAAAATATAGCAAAGTGGAAAACAAAATTTACAAAATGTGACTCATTTTGTGATTTAACACTTTAATAGCATTTTTCTTTTCTTTTCTTTTCTTTTCTTTTCTTTTCTTTTCTTTTCTTTTCTTTTCTTTTCTTTTCTTTTCTTTTCTTTTCTTTTGAGACAGGGTCTCACTTTGTTGCCGAGGCTGGAGTCCAGTGACGCGATCACAGCTAACTGCAGCCTCCACCTCCCGAGCTCAAGCAATCCTACCACTTCAGCTTCCTGAGTAGCTGGGACTACAGGTGCGTACCACCACACCCGGATAATGTTTGTATTTTTTGTAGAGAAAGGGTTTCCTTATGTTGCCCAGGCTGGTCTCAAATTCCTGGGCTCAAGTGATCCACCCACCTTGGCCTCCCAAAGTACTGAGATTACAGGTGTGAGCCAGTGAGCCACGGTTTCCAGCCCTTTCCTAGCATTTTTAACCATAAAAGTTTCACATTCATTTAAAAAATCTGGATGATAAAGGTCAAAGAACACAAAAGTCACCCACAATTTCACAAACCAGATATATAATGTATTTTATATAAATGAGAATCTAATGTTAACAAATAGAATAAAACATAGTCTTTGCGAACCCAAATGTCAAATTTAATTTCTAATCCAAATGTTCACAAAGGAGTAGTTTTTGAAAAGAGCAAATTATGCAGCAAAGCATAGAGATGTAAGTTGGGTAAATTTTCTAAATTCTGATCAGGAAACAAATCTGACTAGAAAGAGGTGGGAAGAAGAGCTGCCTATACTGAATATTTGTTGACCTTTTACTAAACACTACCAGGCCTGAGGCATAAAAGAATTTATGATAAACTGCTAGGAGAGCACAAGTTAAAATTCAAAGCTGGGATTCTGAAGACAGGTTGCCTGGGGTTGAATCACTGCTCCACTACTCACAAGCTCAATGTCACTGGGCAATTTAGTCTCTCTGTCCCTCAGGTTCCTCAGAATGGGGATGATATAACCCTACCTTTTGGGATGTAATATATGTCAAGCACTCAGAACCATACTTGGTTCTTTTTTTTTTTTGAGACTGAGTCTCGCTCTGTCGCCCAGGCTGGAGTGCAGTGGCTGGATCTCAGCTCACTGCAAGCTCCACCTCCCGGGTTTATGCCATTCTCCTGCCTCACCCTCTCCAGTAGAGTAGCTGGGACTACAGGTGCCCGCCACCTCGCCCGGCTAGTTTTTTTGTATTTTTTAGTAGAGACGGGGTTTCACCGTGTTAGCCAAGATGGTCTCGATCTCCTGACCTCGTGATCCGCCCGTCTCGGCCTCCCAAAGTGCTGGGATTACAGGCTTGAGCCACCGCGCCTGGCCCATACTTGGTTCTTAACAAGCATGCAGTAAATGTTAGATATGGGCCTTGCAAACATCAGTGCAGCAATGGAACCACATCCTTAAAGAGCAGTCTGAAGCCCTGCACATCAATGTGGATTGAATAAATGACAGAACGCAGCTGCACGCGTGCCACATTCCTTCTCCTTCAGCTTTGGTTCAGTAGTCTTGTGTAATACAAGTACAAATACCTATGGCTACTATTAGAACCATTAAAGCTGAGAATGACTGCCCTCCTGGGTTGCTTGTGTGTGTAGATATAACATTTAAAAATCAGTATACAATCTCTTAGGGGGTTAACTCTCACCTCTCCTTTCTGATTCTTAGGATCAGATTGCAACATTTGTTATGCTCAGTACACTGTTACGATATTGGCCTATAAAGATATGTAAGTCTTGGTATCTATCTTCTCAGAATTTAAAATCACTTAAGAGGATGATGTCAAAATACCTACAATAACTAGGTGATTCTAGTATATTAGTTTTCCATTGCTGCTAACAAATAACCACAAATTTAGTGGCTTAAACAAAATACACTTATTATCTTACAGTTTGGGAGGTTAGAAGTCTGAAGTGAAACTCATTGGGTTAAAATCAAGGAAGCAGCAGGGCTGCATATTGTTCTGGAGGCTTGGAAGGTATCTGTTTTCTTGCCTTTTTTTTTTTTTTTTTGAGACGGAGTTTCACTTTTGGCACCCAGGCTGGAGTGCAATGGCACGATCTTGGCTCACTGCAACCCCTGCCTCCCAGGTTCAAGCGATCCTCCTGCCTCAGCCCCCCAAGTAGCTGAGATTACAGGCACATGCCACCATGCCCAGTGAATTTTTGTATTTTTAGTAGAGATGGGGTTTCACCACGTTGGCCAGACTGGTCTTGAACTCCTGACCTCAGGTAATCCTGCCCACCTCAGCCTCCCACAGTGCTGGGATTACAGGCATGAGCCACCATGCCTTTCCTTGCCTTTTGCAGCTTCTACAGGCCACCCACATTCCTTGGTTTGTGGCCCCCTTCAAAGCCAGCAATGTTGTGCTGAGTTCTCCCCATGCTGCATCCTTCTGATTCTGTCTTCTGCCTCCCTCTTCCAGTTTTAAGAACTCTTGTGACTACATTAGGGAGCCTGGATAATTCAGGATAATCTCCCTACCTTAAGATCAGCTGATTAGCAACTCTGGCTTGATCTGCAACCTTAATTTCTCTTTACCATGTAAGCTAACATATGCATAGGTTCTGGGAAACACGATGTGGACATCTTTGGGGACTGCTATAGATTGAATGTTTTTGTCTCCCAAAATCCATATATTTATCAAAACCTAATCCCCCAATGTGATGGTATTAGGAGGCAGGGCCTTTGGGAGGTGATTAGGTCATGAGGGCAAAGTTCTCACGAATGGGATAAAAGGGAGCCAGAGAGCTCCTTTGTCCCTTCTGCCATATGAGGACACAGCAAGAAGATGCCTATGAAACAAAAGGTGCACACTCAACACTGGCTGAATCTGCCAGTGTCTTGATGTTGGACTTCCCAGCTTCCAGAACCACAAGAAAGAAATTTCTGTTGTTTACGATCCACTCAGTCTATATTATTTTTGTATGACAGCCCAAATAAACTATAAATCAGCCATTACTCTGCATACTTCACCTAGTAAATTGTAAAGATAAAGTAAGATAAAGAAACAGTACATGGAGGTTCCGTGGCGTTTAATGTCACTGTAGCTGAGGATGGTCAGGGAAGGCTGAAAGAAAAAGGCAGATTCACTCTGGCCCTTAACGGATAGATTCAGTTTTAAAATTTGAATACAGGAGGAGAGAGGGTATTTGGGTGAGAGAAGGTGTAAGAACAAGGCCTGGAAAATGTTTAAGGCGTGAAGTGGGACTGGGGACAAAGAGAATATTTTGGCTGAAGAATAGGTTCACAAAAGAAGGAAGAAGTGTGAATGGGACCCAGAATAAGAAGCGCTGGGGAGTTTTATCCCTATCCTTTTTCAAAACTAACTGACCCCAGAATGGTTTGAAACTTTATAATGTATTGATTGGAGGACCATTAGAAATTAAAAGCTTTGGCCGGGCGCGGTGGCTCAAGCCTGTAATCCCAGCACTTTGGGAGGCCGAGACGGGCGGATCACGAGGTCAGGAGATCGAGACCATCTTGGCTAACACGGTGAAACTCCGTCTCTACTAAAAACTACAAAAAACTAGCCGGGCGACGTGGCGGCGCCTGTAGTCCCAGCTACCCGGGAGGCTGAGGCAGGAGAATGGCGTGAACCCGGGAGGCGGAGCTTGCAGTGAGCTGAGATCCGGCCACAGCACTCCAGCCTGGGTGACAGAGCGAGACTCAGTCTCAAAAAAAAAAAAAAAAAAATAAGAAAAGAAAAGAAATTAAAAGCTTTGGCCAGAAGTGGTGGCTCACGCCTGTAATCCCAACACTTTGAGAGGCTGAGGCGGGCAGATCACGAGGTCAGGAGATCAAGATCATCCTGGCTAACACAGTGAAACCCTGTCTCTATTAAAAATACAAAAATGAGCTGTGCGTGGTGGTGCGTGCTTGTAGTCCCAGCTACTCAGGAGGTTGAAGCAGGAGAATCGCTTGAATCTGGGAGGCAGAGGTTGGAGACTGTGCCACTGCACTCCAGCCTGGGTAACAACAGAGTGAGATTCCATCTCAAACAAACAAAAAAAAAAAGACAAGACAAGAAAAAATGAAATTAAAAGCTTTTGAATAGAACATCTAGATGAAACACCATCAGAAGATCAGGAGATACGGTGCCTGCCTGGATTAAAGCAAGCAGCCAAAAATGTCCCGTCAGATAAATTGTTTTTTACCCAATTTTAACACAACTAACCCACAGAAAAATCAAAACACTGACTTTAGTAAGAACAAATTAAATATAATGCTAAATCTCACCCATTCCACACTTTTATTATACAAAACAACATGCAAAAATATTTTTACATGAGAAGGGGATCTCTTTCCCCATAATGTGACCACTTGATGTTCAGAGTAATGCTGCAGGTCAGGTTCTTGTACCAGGCACTGCCTTAGGTCTACTCCTTCATTTCGCTGTCACTGCTGTATAGTATAAAAATTGCATTTCACAAGGTTCATTGTAGCAAAGGGAAAAAGCAAAAAGCATATTTTGCAATATTTAAGTACTTTTGAAATAGGCTGTTCCAAAAATTACTGTAATATTTTTAATAGCTCACCTTCAGAATGTTAATTTTCGTATTACTTTTTTTTTGAAAAATGTATTGTGTATAATGGTAAATCAATCAATCAAACAAACAAAAAACCCTAAATGTCTAATTATACAAAAAGGAAAGAGTAAACAGCAAGTTTCCCTTCCGCCTACCCTTGAGCTGTAATATCTTAGTTCACCTCCCCTGAGACATCGCTGCTCTCTGTGTCTCAGGTGTCCTTGCAGAGAGAGTATCTTTATACCCAAATGGGAGCACAGACCATAAACACCACTCTGGGCCTTGTTTTTGTCACCTTCTTCCCAGCTCTTTATAAACTACTAGTGCCATTGTTCAGCTTCACTTTAAAGTGTTCAGAGCTCTGCATTTGGATTCAGGAACAATGTAAGAAACTCAAGAAGGATTTTCTTTGAAAATTGGCTTCTTTCAGCCACAAATTCATGGGGAATGAGTGTGGCTACAGAAGTTTAATTTCTAATAGAAATAGAATAACATCATAAACGTGTGGTAGAAGGAAGAGGAAAACACTACTACTGCCACCAAATCAGGAAAAAAGAACTATTGAGTTAAAATAGTCTAATCAAGTTTGAAGCTCATGAGCAGATAATAGATTCCACAGAAGGAGGTGCTTAAGCCATCTTAACATTCTCCTATTAAGAACAGTGAAAGTATTCAGTAGGGACCCTCTTTCTGTAATGGCCTAAGTCTTTTTTTTTTTTTTTTTTTTTTTTGAGACAGTGTCTTGCTCTGTCACCCAGGCTGGAGTGCAGTGGCGTGATCTCGGCTCATTGCAGCCTCTACCTCCTGGGTTCAAGCAATTCTCCTGCCTCAGCCTCCCGAGTAGCTGGGATTACTGGTGCCTGCCATCACGCCTGGCTAATTTTTGTATTTTTAGTAGAGATGGAGTTTCACCATGTTGGCCAGGATGGTCTTGATCTCCTGACCTCATGATCCGCACACTTCAGCCTCCCAAAGTGCTGGGATTACAGGCGTGAGCCACTGTGCCCAGCCAACGGCCTAAGTTAATTGGCCTTCTCTTTTGACACTCAAGAGAAAGTCTGACTTGGTGATATTCCTTTGCGAAATTGCTCCAGCTCTTCATCAAGGAAATTTGCATAGGCCTGTACAGGCTGCTGGGCTAGTGTTGGAGAGATGGAAAAGATAATAAGGAGGCCAGGGGAAAGAAGGACTGTCCCACCTCATCTATTCCAAGATTCCAAGAAGGTGCTATGGTTTGAATGTCTCCTGCAAAACTCATGTTGACATTTCATCGCCATTGTGATGGTGTTAAGTGATTAGGGGATGAATGGATTCGTGCTGTTATCACCAGAGTGGGGTCCTAATAAAAAGCTAGTTCAGCCCCCTCTGCTCTTGCTCTGTTGCGTACTCTTGCTCTTCTACCTCCCACCACGGGGGGAGACAGCATAAAGGCCTTCACCAGGTGCTGACACGAGGCTATCAGACTTCCTAACCTCCAGAACTATGAGCCAAATACATTTCTGTTCATCATAAATTACCAAGACTGTGGTAATGTGTGGTAGCAACATAAGACAGACTAAGACTGAAGGGTACCCAGACTCTAGGTGACAACAGTGGACAGGGCCAGTAGGTGACCCCAGGCACAGCCTGGAGTGGTAGGAAAGACAAACGGCATAGGGGGAACACTCCAGAGAGAACAAATGCAAGAGGCAGCTCACCAGTAACTAACATATTTGCCTATGGAGTCAGTTGCATTTGAATCAGCACACCACAGTATACTGATCTAGAAGGAGTTACTCTCTCTGTGACTCAGTTTCCTCATCTATGATATGAGGCTAAATACTAGTGCCTCCCTAAGACTATAAGCATCAAATGAAAAAATATAGGCCAGGTGCAGTGGCTCATGGCTGTAATCCCAGCACTTTGGGAGGCTGAGGTGAGCAGATCACCTGAGGTCAAGAGTTCAAGACCAGCCTGGCCAACCTGGTGAAACCCCATCTCTACTAAGAAAAAAATTAGCTGGGCATGGTAGCGCATGCCTGTAGTCCCAGCTACTCGGGAGGCTGAAGCAGGAGAATCACTTGAATCCGGGAGGCAAAGTCTGCAGTGAAAAAAAGTAAATAAAAGAAAAGAAAAAATATGTATTAAAAAAAAGCTTAGAATGATGCCTGGCATATTGTGAGCACTCAATAAATGTTTGCCCCTTGGATTACAGCAGTGGTCTTCAAAATGGGCTAAGGCCTACCTGGCTCTAGGCACCTGCTCCCTTGTTTTTTCTCAATCATGCGAGGAATCCTACTGTCTCAAAGTCTTCGTATGTGCAGCTTCCTAGGTCCCCAATGCTCTTCCCGTTATCTGCATGGCTGATCCCTCACCACTCCAGGTCCTGCTCAGATGTCACCTTCATAGTGGGATCTTCCATTATCACCGAGAACTGCTCTCTCTTCCTCCTTCTCTGTTTTTTCTTTCTCCATACCACGTCACCATCTTATAAGTCATATTTTTATTTTTTTGAGACAGGGTCTGGCTCTGTCACCCAGGCTGCAGTGCAGTGGCATGATCTCAACTCACTGAGGCCTTAACCTCCCAGGTTCCAATGATTCTCCCACTTCAGCCTCCCAAATAGCTGGAATTACAGCTGAATACCACCACACCTGGTGAATTTTTGCATGTTTTTGGTAGAGGTGGGCTCTTGCCATATTGCCCAGGCTGGTCTCCAACTCCCGAGCTCAAGCAATCTACCTGCCTTGGCCTCCCAAAGTGCTAGGATTACAGGCGTGAGCCACTGCGGCTGGCCTTAAATTGTCTACCCACCCGTCACTCCCTCTTCCCTATCAATAACACATAAACTCTGTGAGGGCAGATATTTTGTTTACTGATATATTTCTAATACTCAGAGAGCACTAGCATACTGCAGGTGCTCAATAAATATTCATTGAATCAACAAATGACTATTTCACAGTATACCCATTCTCCTGTTTAGGTACATTTAGACATGTATATTGCTTCCCATTTTGGCTGTTAACAAACAATGACATGATGGACATTTTTGTATATATTTCCTTGTGCACACGTGAGTTTATCTAGAAGTGGAACTACTGTATCATGGATTAGGCACATCTTTAATTTAGTAGTTATTACCAAGCCACTCTCCAAAGTGGTACTTATTTGTATTCCCACCTGCAAGGTATGTGACTCCTGTTTAATCTCGACATTACTTAACAGTATCAGACTTAATTTTTTGCCAATATAAGACACGGCATTTTATTTTAGTTTTAATTTGCATTGATCTAGTTACTAATGAGTTTGAACATCTTTTGTGTGTTTATCAGTCATTTTGACTTTCTTCCCTGTGAATTGCCTGCTCATATTTTTTTGCCATTATTTTTAACATATTCCTGGATATCAATATTTTATCAGTTTTATGTGCAGCACGTATCTTCTACAGTGTTTATTACTGTCTCTTATAATTTTTTTTTTTTATTTTTTTTGAGATGGAGTCTCACTCTGTCGCCCAGGCTGGAGTGCAGCGACATCTGATCTCGGCTCACTGCAACCTCCGCCTCCTGGGCTCAAGCGATTCTCCTGCCTCAGCCTCCCAAGTAGCTGTGATTATAGGCGCGCGCCACTACACTCAGCTAATTTCTGTATTTTTAGTAGAGACAGGGTTTCACCATGTTGGCCAGGCTGGTCTCAAACTCCTGACCTCAGCTGATCCACCTGGCTCGGCCTCCCAAAGTGCTAGGATTGTAGGCATGAGCCACCGCGCCCAGCCAATTGTCTCTTATAACTTTTTAAAAGTGGTTTTTTGATGCACAGAAGTTAGTTCCATTTCTTAAAAACAAATTATCCCATGTTAATTACTTCTTACAGGCGCTTAGAATTTTTCTTACATATATAGATTTAAAAATATATTTTGGAAAAACTACATAGGCATTTATTTTTCAGCAAGATCTGTTACTATCTTATAGAATACATGTCTTCCAAGCACAGATTTGGGGACATGCTTCTCTAAAAAAGAGGGATGGACAGGACAGTTTTTAGGGTGTTTTCTGTTTGCTTAATTTTTAGAGACAAGCTCTCACTATATTACCCAGGCTGGCCTCGAACTCCTGGCTCAGGCAATTCTCCCACCTCATCCTCCCAGGTAGGTGGGAGTCCAGGCATATGGCACCACACTCTGGCTCAAGACAGGAGGTTTTTGAGCAGAGCACAGACATGATAGAAGCAGATTATAGGAGCAGAGAATACTTCTTATTGTTCTCTTAATGTTTTATGTGGGGGATTTTGCCTCCACCATCTTGAGCTTATATAGTTGTTTAAAAAATCTTGACTGATTTATACAACAGCAGAACTTATTCCATTTGAAGGTTTTGTTTTATCCAAACATTAGAGGAGGCTGAAGTCATTCTGCATACTACTCCACCAAGAGCCTAGGAAATCCCTTTACTGAAATACATCACTTCATATATGAAAGGCTTAATGTTGCTGTAATGTTCTGGTTATTACAAAAGATTTAAGATCTGAAATGAAGTAATGGGATCCAGGCAGATATGTTCATTTTCATTTACCTAAATGCCTGATGATTATCAATGGATTATTAAATGCCTAAACTCTAGCATGACAGAGTAGGCCATGAGCTCACAGTTCCTTCCCTCAGATTGTCAAGGAAACACTCTAGATTCCTTATCAAGTTTGATCCTTTAAAGATAGGAAAAGCAAGAGGCTGCTTCTTGAAACTCAATTCTGATCCTCTTTTTTCCTTCTCAATTACAGTCTCAGGTGGACACGTTGATAATTTAAATGATGTTTAATTTCTTCATTGATTCCCACCTTTTATTTCTTTTGACTTCTACTTATCTCAACACAATTCTACATCCTAGATTGCTAGAGTTAATAGTGAGGTTGTCTAGGCATTGTTAGCCAAGTAACATACTTATTCAGATCAACAAAATATGTGCCATGAGAACATAAACTAATTTAACTTCAATAGAGAATATTACCTTTTCAAATATCATACTATTAATAATGTTTTAATGAAAGTACTGAATAATTTCTAAGTAATCAAACTAAGACAATATGAGAAATTACTCTAATTACTCATATTACTCTAATTACTCTAAATTACTACAAACTAAGGCAATATGAGAAAAAACTAAAGACAATTTTAAAGTATTCAACATAAATGTCTATAATTCCACATGTGTATAAA